>NC_056470.1:29163252-29472754 GCF_008729295.1 Plectropomus leopardus
TCAGACAAAAAAATTATTGCTCAGATAAATAAACCTATTCTACAAAAAAAGGGGAATAATTATATTAAGATGCATGTACTAAACACTGGATTCAAAGAAAAGAATTGTAATAGTCATTTTTTGGGGGGATGGGGGATGAAAACTGTGACTTGTGTCCCCTTAGCTCTGGTTTAACATGCAAGGAGGTTCCAGAGAAGATAATATTAACCCTTAATTAACCCTCTTCACTGATGTAAGACTCCGTTTGACGTAATGGAATCCCATGCAGCACACTTCACATCCTGTGAATTTTTTTTTTTTTTCATTTAGACAACCACAAACAATTCATAAGAAGAAAGAAATATATATATATATGTAAAAATACAAAAAAATAACTAAACATTATAGTTCTGGACAACAAGTCAAAGAGGAGATAGCACCGTTGTTACAAAAGGGTCGGACAGACGTGACGGAGGTGAGGGAGGAGGAGGAGGGGGGAGGGGGGCAGGATCAGTGACACATCCAGACTGGTGGCTCGAATAAACGGACTGATGACACACAGAGAGCTCGTCAGCCAACCCTCAGAAAAATCTCTTCATTTTCTCATGTGGCCATCGCTCAGTGTACACCTGACACAAATGTAGTCCTCCTTCTCTGCCATCTCGGCCGTGACGCCGACGCAGACTTGGTGGAACCACTGGTTACAGCTGCCGTCACACTGGACCCAGTTTACCTGCAGGCAAGACGGACATTACTCAACACGACACCTGCAGTAACTGATTTGGCTTTAAACACGACACTGACTTATTTAAGTTGACATGGTGAACTTACAGTTTATTTACACATTGAGCAGTTACAGAGCAACATTATCACCTTTTTAAAGTCTGTTTGTGTCCACCTGATGAATTAAAGCACAAAATTTACTCTTTTTTTAGCCGTTTTTGTTCTCCACAAACTCCTGAGAATAATATCTGTCTATTTAGCTGCTAAATTCTCTTCTCTGTTCTCTAGCTAGTCTTAAAAAGGATGTTTACAGTATAAATGAACTGTGTAAAACTTTCATCTCACCAGTGTCAGATCTCCCTGCTTCTCTCTGCTCAAATCTGCTGGCTCTCGGGCTGCTGCTTCAACTACCAATTTCTCATTTGTGTTTTTGTATGTCCACCACGAGGGACGGGATCGTTAATTTTACTGATATTAATACAGTTATCGAGACTCCTTACCGATCCGAGACTTTATCGATACCACTGTCGATACTTTTCTATCATTTCATGGAAAGATGAGGCGATACAACGTTTTTTAACAGAACTGGTTTTGCTTTTATTGCTTAACAAGTGACTATGTTTTTATAATGCTGGGTAAAACACATTTCTCACCCAAACAGCTTTATTATTCAAGTTTCTCGCCAAAACTTAATTTTCCTTTTTTTTTGATGTTACATTTGAACTCATCATGATGACCTTTTATTTACCTTTGCCTAAAAGTCGTTTTACTGAAATGAAACCTGATGCAACCTCGTTTTTTTTAGCAATCTAGCTCTTTTCCTGGCAATTTCAACTCAGCTTTCAACAGCACCGTGTGGAAACAGCATTTCTCCACATGCCAAATATGGTAAAAAAAAAAAAAAGACATCAGGTGGAAAATGATAAAAATTTCACAAATTCCACGGCAAAAGCCCAGAATGACACCCAGAAATAACACAATGCCTGTTTTATACTTAAATGGCTGTGGGGTCAAAAACTGCAGTTTGAATGGGTTTAAATGGTGTAATTTTTCTACACATAACTCTCTGAATGTAACAAGTTTACAGTGTGTTTTAGAGTTATTGTAAGAGCTGAGCTGGAAATTTCAGGATTAAGCAAAAATACACAATCTTGCCAAAATGTTTGCCATATGCATGAACGCAGTCAAAAATGATCCAAAAATACATTTTACAAGTCTGTCTTAAAGCATTACAAACATGCCCATGTGTGCATGGATGTTGCTGTAATCATCTGTCAGGTTCACACTGGCCGGTAAAATATTACCTTCCTGTCACGCCTCAAGTGGAAGTAAAAAAAAATTACAATCCTTTTTTCCCCTCAAAATATTTTCATGTATTCAACTAAAACCTTTATGAGGCTTGACAAATCAAGTGGATATCTTCCAAAGTTTGCAAACTTTTTAATACAAAATTCCCTCTTTTTGTGACTATTTTCGTGGGAGAAACACAAAGTGGGAATTTTATTCTAACTATGAGTCAGTTTTTCTTTAGATGCTGCACTTAAAAAAAACATTAGGATCCTTAAATTCTGTCTTTCAGATCTTCTGCTCTGTAAGTTACCTCCTCCTCTGCCGCCAGCATCTTTTTAGGATATGCAGAGAAACTGTACCTTTACCTGCACTGTTCTATGTTTGTGGCCTACATCTAATAAAAAAAGTTTCCCACTGATAAGAGTCCAATCACAAAAGTCTTTCTCTGCTGCCTAACTAATTAAAACTGCACTCATTTAGTGTTGTCTACATTTAAATATGAAGTAGATGGTGAACTGACCTCTGCAGAGAAACGGTCAGCTGTGCTGATGATGCTGCATTGTGACTTGACAGAAGTTTTTCTCACCTCGTCTCCCTCTGGCAGCTGACACCTCTCCGCCGGACACACGGCCATTTCCTCATCAGAGTCATCAGACTGAGAGAAATCAGAGCGCGGAGAGGACGAGGTCGAGGCCGGCCTTTTTTTATTCATCTTCTGTCTTTTGTGAGAGTGCTTTCTGTCCTTCATCCGGCGCTCTGCGTCTGATCCTTCTCTCTCCAGGTGCCGCTTTGCTTTCTTTTCTGAGCCGGTCGAAGTTTCCCTCACACTGTTACCGCCGTCCTGAAAATGAAAACATATTAAAACCGATACTGAGGCAGTTTCGAGCAGGGTTCCTACAGCTAAAGGAAAGTTAGACTTTTTAAGATGTTTTAAATACCATTCAGAATTAAACCTAAGACCAATTTTAAAACGACTTCAATTGAAGGAAAAAAAACATAAATTACTTATGATTGGGGACAATTTTACCCAAATGTTTATTGTATCTTAAAGTATAACCTTTCTGGTAAATTTAGGAAGTCTAATGAGTTTACAATACAACGTCAGGGAAAAAATGACTCATAACATACTTCCTGTGTCTAAGCATTTTTTGAGACTTTTGAAAGACTGATTTTAGACATTTTAATACTAATGAGGGCCTTCTTTTTAGATGAATGAATTCAATGCCTTTTAAGACTTTTTAAGGATCTGCGGGACCCTGGTTTTGAGGAGTGTTTTAATCACTTTGTTACGAGGAAGGCGTTTGTACCTGGTTCAGTGGCAGATTATTTCCCTGAGAGTTAAACTGCATGTGTTTGTCACAGTCTGCGGACTCGTCCTGTGGCGGCGACATGCATCTGCTTGTGTGCTGGCTGCTGGCTCTTTCCAATAAAACGTGGAAGAGGCTCTGGACCTCCGGCAGAGACACCTGCAGCAGGAGGCCCTCCACCATCAGCTCCTCCAGATCCTGACTCAGGCCTGTCACACAGAAACACCCAGAATACAAACAATCATAACCTATGACGAGCTACTGGGCCCAGATCAGACAGAGCATGCTCTGGACGTTACAAAATGCGTGGCGCACTGATGACGGTTGGTAAAACATTAGCAGTAGTTGAGGTTACAATCGGAAAGGCCTACGTCTCTCCTCTTTTTTTAGCCATTTAGGACGTGAGCTAACGTTAGCTTCACATAAACCATGTACACTACTGACTGTTGACATCGCCACCCCAGAAAGCTCACTTCTCAATTCATCTGATTGGACACTGGGGGAGAAAAACACCAATGACTGGCCTTTTTCTGCTCTTTTTTTAATGATTTAAGCAGAGTACTTTATCTATAAATGGAAGTTTAGCAATAAAAAAAAAATATTGTTCCTTTTTTGACGGATATTGAACATAACATGATACTATTCATTGATTCGATGAACAAAAAGGCTTTAAAGACACTTGATATCTGTACAATATCTTTGTTTAATGTGAAATCTCCATGGCTGTTTGTTATTGTTCTGTCTGTTTAAGTTTAATTGTATACTGCATATTTGTTACGCTCTGTTGTGTAAAAGCAGAGAACAAAAAAAAAACCCAAAAAAAGAACAAAAAGTTTTACGATTTTTTTTTTTTTCAACTTGAGGCGTTCAGGGCACTCGTGCAAAAACACAGTACAGAAAAATGTGGGGCGCTCAACAATGCAGAAGCAGCAAGAAAAACACTTGACTAACTAACGGTTACAAAAAGCCACTTTGCTAAAACGTGCTCTGTGTGACTGTGGCCTCCATCATGACTCATGTTGAAAACTGACTTCTTCATTTAGTCGCTGCAGTTAACAGTAAGATGACACTGACCCTGCAGCGGGATGCATCTCTGCTCGGTGTAGAAAACGGTCTGAGCATGGCTTGTCCTATTCCACTCTGGAGTCAAACAAGGAGCCTGTGAAAAAAACATCAAACTCCAAACTTAACATTTGCACAAAATACTTTTACAGCTAACTGCAACAAAATGTGGCACAGGGAGAAGAAGAGAGACCTGAGTGTTGTTGTGGGCGTCACTGCTGCCTGATGCCCAGCGGGTTAAAGTGGGAGGAGTTCCTGGTCTCTCTTCCAGTGCTGGTAGTTTACAAGACTGTGAGATCTCCTGCGCTCGTTGCTGCCAGTTAACTGTCCTCTCCACCAGATAGTGCAGTGCGTCACCCTCCGGCAGACGCACCCCGGTGCGCCGCAGAGATGCGAGCAGAGAGACGACTTTGTTCAACGGGGGCTTTTCTGATCGCTGGCACTGCGGACAGAGCCACGGCTGTGTTTCGCAGGAGTCTGACGGGTCTCTGACACACACGCTGTGGAAAGCGTCCCTGCAGAGTTCACACTGTAACATCGCACCCATGGGCGCCTTCTGGCAGACACACACCTTCAGGTCCATGCAGTCTGCTGTGGGAAGGAGCTTTGACTCGTTTGCTTCCCTGAGATGAGAGAAAGCCTCCATCTCCCTCGCTCGCAGCTCCTCCAGAGTCGCCATCTGGTGAATAAAACACAGACTGAGTCACAACATCTCCTGACAGTGAGAGTCCGTTAATCCCACCGACCACAGTCTCTGAACTTACTGCAGAGGTAGAGTCCCTGGTCTCTGAAAGAGCTTTTTCCACATCGCTGAGAGTGTTGAGCCTTGGTGTTTTCTTTTTGTTACTTTTCGGAGAGTCTTTCCCTTTCTTGGCCTTCCTCTTTGGAGAACCTACATTCCCAACTTCACACCTTGGACACAAAACCTGTGAGGAACAAAATACCAGTCAGTATTTTTGCACAGAGGGCCCTGACACCCCAGGCAGACTGTCAACCACTGGTCAACGTCTGTCGCCCTCGTTTTTGCGGTGTGCCTTGCACCGTTGGCACTAATCTGCCTTTGGCGGCTGTTTTTTAAGGTTGGTGGAGGCCATCGGTTATAAAATTCCCCCTGATATCTGATTGGCACTTCAGCTCAGTGCACAAGAAGAGAAACAGAAACAAGGGCAGTAAACACTCAAAGTCAAGACGGCGTGACCTCAAAACAAAGTCAGAGTATAAGTTCAGATGATGTTTTTAGCTATCGAGGTCTTTAGCTGAAACAGTTTTTTATAATTTGTGTTATTTTTTATAGCAGACAGTAAATATCCTTTGCTGTTATAACATCAGGTTGTGTTGTTAATGGCTGACTAGCACCTTGAGTTCATTCTGTTGGTTTCCAGTTTTTGATTGATGAATACACATTAACTCCACCTGCTGCAATGGAGTTATTTCCTCTCAGCCAAGTACAGGACGTACGTGCTATCGGCCGTCAGCTGTAGTCTTTGCTGTGTGTTCAAGCACAACTTTTTGGCAGAGACACTGGCAACGTGAGGTGATGCAACAGTTGGCCTAAATTGCCACTAGCTCTTTGATATCGACTGTGTGCGTCAGGGCGGAGTAAAGGCCGCTATTCACCAGCTCTTTCTTTCTGCACCAGAGCAGCTCACATCTCTGGAGTGTGAAATTCACTTTTAAACATATATATCAGTATACATACACATATGCCTGTATTCCCTGGCACTTTACTTAATTGTATATGTATAATGATACATTAAATTTGTTACTTTCTTCGTCTTAAATCATATAGGGCAAAATTTGAGAGAGGAGGAAAAAGGCAAAACCTCCATTATATCCACTCCTGCTCTGTAATGTTACATATTTTGGATACACCAAAACACATTATTAAGATGGTGTCTTTTATAAATGTTTCAGTATCTGCTGTTACACAAAGGGTTTAATCATGACTCATATATGCTACATATTAACCACGCAGTCATTCTGTAGCTGCTGCGCTGCTGATTGTCGATATTGACACTTCAAATAAGTAACTGCAGAGAAAGTTAGGTTCTCTTCTAAAAGTTCAGCCACAAAGCATCTTTTATCTCATCTAAATGACCGACAAATGTGTAGTCAATAACATATTAAGCTCAAAACTACATTAAAAGTGTGGAAATGTTTTCAGTGGATGGCAGCTGTTATTAAATCCTATCCAGTGGACATGACGAGTGTGTGAGATGATGGACTTATTATTCATTTTAAACTTGTGGGTTTTTACCTCCAGTAAAGTGAGGGTTGAGTCTCTGGGTAGAAAAGTTGTAGCTGCAGATTCTCTCCATTCTTGTACTTCAGCCATTAAAGACTCGAGCCTGTCTAAAGGCTCCAGGTGGACTTGAATGGCTTGTCCTCGGAGCACCATGTCAGAGAGGTTGTCCATCATCGGTGAGCAACCGCTGGCCTGAAGAAAGCAGGAGATTACAAGGTTTCAATCAGAGTCAAATCAAAAAGAATAACATCGATATATACCCTACAAAGTAACGAAATGCACAGCGTGTGCTAACCTGAAGCTCCTCGGCTTCCTGAAACCACTCTCGGGCTTTTCTGATGGTGTCTTTCAGGAGGAGACAGTTTGGGAGGTAAGCTGGGATGCCGGACGCCTTCTCAGCAGCAGCACTGAGGGTCTCTATGGAGTGTGGTGGTCTGAACGGCAGAAAAACACAAATGATACACTGAAGGTAAAAGACCTGCAAGTTAATATCTCACTTTAACAAGAACTGTCGTTGCATTTTCTTCCAAAATCTTGACAGGAAGCTTTCTAATATTTTTGTGACTATCACTACAATATTTGGTACCTACAGTTTTTATAAGATGTTTAAAATCAAGACTCTTTAGACCAGCGATACTCAACCTGCTTTGCTTGGGGGCCACTTTTGCAAAATGACAGGAAGCCAGGGGCCAGTTGCAGCAGCCCCATATATATTTCTAAGATTTTAGGATGTTTAGGATTTTATGACATTTCTAGGATTTTTGGATGTTTCTAGGATTTTTGGATGTTTCTAGGATTTTAGGGGCTTAGCTAGGACCTCTGTTGAGGGGTGGGGGGATCCTCTACTGGCACTTTTTAAAAAAAATAAACAAGCTCTATTTTGATGCTGTTTTATGCACTCTGGCACCTTATGTATACGAAAAGTACAAAAACAATGTCCAGTGCAAATCACTTTATTTTAATTGTGAATTAGAAAATGGTTGTAGGGCAAGCCAGGACCCTATAAGGGGCCAAATTAGGCCCACGGGCCGTAAGTTGAGTATCACTGCTTTGGACCTTCGGCAAAACACTAGAAAATATAATTATAAACATTAAATTTAACATTGTGAAACCCAAACTTCAAGGCTGCGGTGAACTAAGCACGGTGAGGGAACATAACACTTCTGAAAAATGCAAAAAATTTAATCCCTGACTTGAAATTAGTTTTTCTGATCATAGAGAGAAAAGATGACAGCCATGCCATTAAAGCCTTTGAAAAGCACTTGTGACAGTTAATGCTGAAAAGCACTGAGAACCAATGGAATGAGGGCAGAACTAAATATGATGCTCACTTTTTGTTGGTCTTGTTGAATATTCTAGCAGCAGCATTTTGCACTAGCTGTAATTAAAACGAAGCAAAATCAGGAGCACTGACGTAATATTACAGTAATCACAGGTACAATCAGTGCAAATACCTGGACAGAAAGTTACAGGTATCATTTGGTGATGATTTGGATGTGTCTCCACCCTGTGGCTTACATTAACTCTGACACGGATGGGTCGGTGCTGCGCTCACCTGGCTTTCAGCAGACTGCTGGCCTTGTCCTCCCAGTGCTCGGACACAGTGAGCAGCTCCTGCAGGCGTGCCATGGCTTTCTCCACAGACGGATGAGGTGACAGGCCGACTCCCTGGTCAATGAGCCTCCTCATGGTCTCCAGGGTCAGGCTGGCGGGCTGAGCGCTGGCCTGCTGCACGCCCTCCAGCCAGCGCGCCTGCTCCAGCCTCACTCTGAGGCGAGGCAGCTCGGGCAGCTCCACGTCAAAGTCAAAGCTGATGTCCAACAGGCTCTGGATCTCAGCGACGCTGGGAACTTCATCTGCAAGGACCTTCTCACTGTGCTGCTGGAAGTCTTCGATGCGATTCAAGAGTTCCTAAAGCAAAAGATCAATTCAAACACACGCGAAGTAAAATTCAGTACCTCTGCATTAATGATTTCTCGGGGTAACAGTGCACAAAAGTCACAGTTCGGTTTAAAAGTCATGGTTTTTGTGCAAGTTTGTTACATCGGAAAAACCCAGCCCAAATAAGGATCCCTTTCTTTTCATTTATTCTGAACAGGCGTAAGTACAAGCATCAAAGACAGACAAAATCTTCATGCTGGGAACTGAAGTAATATTGTGGCAACTTTGATAAACTATTTTCATCATAAATAACATTGTTTGAACATCTGTATGATCCTTTATGACATGAAATCGAAAATACCCAAAACACACAGAATTATAAAATATAAATCATGCATTAGAAGGAGTGTTACAATATTATCCTGCCTAAAGGCAGTAGAGATAAGCAGTTCTGCTCCGCTTTGATTTTTTTTTCTTGTCATGGTGATTAGCAAATCCGAGTGATGCTGTTAAATGTGCATCAGCATGTTGGATGTTTTTACATTCACCGACCCTACAACGGTGGAGCAACGGCAACACGCCGCCCTCCTCTTATGCACATCTCTCTCTCTCTCTCTCTCTCTCTCTCTCTCTCTCTCCCTCGCTCTCCCTCGCTGGTGTAGCTGACCTGGCGTTTTTTATTTTCAGGGTATAATTACGTTATTGGGTGCTACAGGGTCTTCCAGCAGCTGTGTTTCATTTCCACTCACTATAGTGTAACTGACTCATAACAAAATCAACTGTTTGTTTTAACCTCAGCATTTGCTGCTAACGGTGTACAGCTAATAGTTTTTGTGAAGAACTTAAGCTTTTAAATTAAATTTTAAAATCTGTGTATCAGTCAACATACTGTGCATTCGAAGTGCAGCTGCATGCACCAGACCAGACTGGACCGTGAGCCCTGTACCATGAAGGTTCAGCACGAATACACGAAACTGATACAGCTCTACTGATTTCAGTGTTGATCAAAGTCACATTCCTTTAGCCATCCATGCAGATATTTGAAGCCAGGACACTGTTCGGATTTAAGGATAGGCTCACAATTTTCTAAATTTGTTTTAAAACATCCGTCACATGCTCGTATGAATACTGAAAGAGGTTTTACTACGCGTTATCAAAGAGATCTGTTCAGTGCTTCCAATGTAAGAGACAAGATTTGCTGTCCTCATTCTGGGTAACAATTTATTCAGATCTCAGTAAATCGTTAACTGGAGGTAATATGTAAAGGTAATATGATGCTTCAGCAGTCTGATGCTGCTAAATCAAATGAATATCTCCCAAAGTGATATTAGTACTGAATTCACTTGTGTTTATAAGTTCAGTGTGAGCTTCATGTCTTGCCGGGTCGGTTGATCCGCACAGTGGGAACATTTAAGTCACAGGTTCTGGCCATACGACTTCAAATGTGCAGTGTGAGTTAACTCAATGTGCACTGTCCAGCCTGAATTTAAATTCATGTTATTTTTCTGAGGAAAAACACAGGACGAATTTATCCTCGTCAGTTACCTTCAACTTGGGGGCCTGAGGGAGACTGCAGGACAGGTTATAGAGCTGCCTCACAAAGGATCTCAGCTCCTCCACAGACAGCTGGCTGCACGATTTCCCATTTCCACACCGATACCTAAAAGAGAGCGTCCAGTCAGTTAAAGAAAAGAACTCCATTAAGGCATTAATGCTACTTTCTAACTTGAAGAAACGTGTAGAGAAATGTGAAGACAGATAATCTATAAATTTCATCCGATGGAGCCGAGTGTATTAATGCTACCTGGTCTGCCTCTTGCCGTTCAAAAGCTGCTGAGCCACTGAGGAGCACTTCTCCGCATCCTGTGTGACCAGACGTAGCCGACGCAGCAGGTCGTTGTCGGGGAACAGCTTGGACTCTGATTCAGCAAGAAGCAAGCGAAACACTGGCAGGCCTGAGGAGAGAACACCTGGTTAATAACAGCCTAACACATTCACAGTTTAAATTACAATAAACACACATAAATAATAAACACATTTCCTCTGCTTGTTTTTCATCGTTTTGGCCACAGTAATAGTGTTTTGTAACGTTTGCTTAAGAGAATCATACCAGTAGTTTCAGCACATTAAATCCTATATGCCAATAATTACATTACAGACAACTATTTCCCAATTTATGCAAGTGGCGCTATGATTTTTCAATGTTTTTTTTCCTTTCAGGGGTCTGTTGTTCTCAGTTCATTTTAGTGCCTCATCAGAATCGACTCGCAGACACAACACAGATAATCTATGACACACCAGTCAGCACTAGTTTTTGTTAGACTTAGATTTCCAGCTGGTCTGTTCCCCACCACGTAGTACTTGAATAAATCTATGTATAAGTATGTCTGTTGTCGTTATGTATGTCTACTGATAACTTTTTGGTATGTGTGATTTTTATCATTTCAGTACATGTATGGTATGTCGACCTTCTGTTTGTGTGCTAAAATGCCCTTGTGATATGCTGAAAACCAATTTTCCCAAAAAAACAATACGGTATCTATCAAGGGACCTCAGACAAGAAGACGGTTATGACTTTTGTATTTAATCATTTTGAGCATTTTGAGGAGTAAATGGTGCAGAGATGTGCAGAATACCTGCCTCTGGAACCAACAGATGGCAAGCTATGCAAACAACAACAATCTGTTTGCTGCAATGACTGAGACCGGGTTTCAAAATACAGCTAGAAATTTAGGAGCTCTACAATATTTATATTTTTGGTGCCACTGTTTTACCTTTATAAATTCTTATTTTGCTGTACATAGTATGTATTTCAAACGTGGCGTTTCAATCCTATACGTGTTGGGTGCTGACAGAGTTTAATGCATATGTTATAAGAGTAGCGCAGTGCGTGGCCGAGCGAGAGAAAGAGAGGATGCACTCGGGGCAGACAGGTGTTGGCGATCGATGCACACCCGAAAATAGGGTTCCCCTGATAGCACCGGTGTAATTTGAACATTGACTGGGACATTTTGGAAGTGCTGCTGGAGTTCAAGCGAGGCTGCGACGCAGCGAACGAACCTAAATGTGTGAATAGCCCTACAGATGTTAGCGCTCTATCGCACGTGCAGTTGACAAAGTTGTTCATCCCTCAAATTAACCACAACTTATCAAAGAGAAGCTTGTTGTGCTTCACTGAGCAAAGCCTGTCCAATCAGAATAACATGTAAGCCTGCCAAGAAACCACTCAAGGAGGATGTTATCTCCACCAGGAAAATTAGCCAGAGGACAAAAGATTGTTTAGTGAGCTTAATCATAATTACTGTGTGTTACAAATATTTTCTATAGTTTATAGTTTCAAAGGAGGGTGTATCACTGGAACATCTTATTTTAAAGATATTACAAATTCTGCAGTATTGTAATACAAAAGCTAAAATATGGCTGCATGCTTTGAGGAATGACTGGAGAAAATATGCAGATTTCAATGGCACAGTCCTTCCATGCTTTGTTTTGTTCTTTGCTCGTGCTGCTTACCTTTCTTCTTCTCCAGTTTAGCCTCTAGAGTCTCTGTCACAAGGGAGGCCCATTCATCATACAGCTCAGCTCGCTGCTTCACAGCATTCATCATGGGATACAGCTCGTCCAGTGTGTATCTGAAACTGCAGGAGCAAACACTGAGTTCGTGAGGTAGAGGTAAAAATAAGACACAAATCTACTCCAGGAGGCCCAGAATACTCAGACATAAAATATATTTTTTCCTGACCTACTGTACTCATTAAATCTGCACGTCTGACAGAGACCGTGTACTCTGATCCAAACCCTGTTAACTGCATCTGTATCGGCTCCTGAGGGACTTACTTCAGTGTGTAGTTGGTGATGGGGCAGGAACAGAGGTCGTTGATGTGGTACAGACAGACCAGCACTCCCGGGCTGCAGGGACAGGTGATGGCAGACAGGTAGCAGGTGGTCCTGCACCTGGCACACTGCCGCTCGTCGTCCTGGAGGTGATCGTATTTTGCCTCCTGGTGATGCAACACCCCCTGAAGGTGTGAGACAACAACTGAAGTGTTAAAAGCAAATCAACACAGTGAGCATGTTCGCTCGAGGGAACGTGATATCTCTTTTTACACTTTATTTAACATGTAATTGTCGTTAAGAGAGCCTGAAACCATGTTAGCTATCAACAAAGTGTTCACAGTAAAAGTGACACGCTATAATATGTTTTTACACACTGAAAAGAAATTTTATTCTGCAGAAGGGTAATTGTGTGCACACCATGACGAAAATTAATCTACAGACAATCTACACAACACACAGTGTTATGGTGTAATAAAATTTCTTAAAACAGAGACTATCTTACCATTTTCTTCACTTTCTCTCTCAGTATCTGCTCTTCTCGGATCATCGCGACCATGTCCTTGTGGACAGCTGACGCCAGGACAACGTCAAGTGTGCCTGCTTTCGAGGCCATGTTGCACACCATCTCATCATGTGAGAACACATTATACCGGTGCAGCGTACGATAGTGGTCAACACACTGCCTGCCAAGAGGCATCTGGAGATATAGAGAGGAAAGAAATTCGTTTTAAGGACGGTTCATTCATGTTGTGTTGAATTTAAAAAAAAAACGCGTCAAAGGACTGGCTTTTCTAATGCATGAAATTCACGTGAATTTAATCTGCTACAATTTTGATAACTGATTCATCCATTATGTATTGTCTGAAAAAAAGGGGGGGAAAAGCCAAATTGTCAGTTTATAGGTTTTCAAATGTAAAAGTTTAAATAAATAAAAATGTATGCAAAAACCGCCAGTTTTTTTCCTCAATTTTTTATTGATAACCTTTGCAAAAAAATGATCAAAACTAATGAATACTGAAGCTAATCTAAACACTGATGCATTAGCCTATTAAAAAAAAAAAAACTCCACCAGTACTTATATGTTAGTTGAAACCACTCAGATTGTTGTATTTTGGTTGCTCTTACAAACAACAAGTTGTAAAGTGAAACAAACCCAGTCCACGGTGCAGAAGTTGACTGCCTCAGCGAAGTTGAAGCCCTGATTGAAGCCGCTGTGATAGGCTCTGGGAAACGTGATGACAAACTCGCCAGCACACTGGTTTGTTCTGTAAATCTGAAGGACAGCAGGAGACAAAAGATGATTTACGTTCCTGTTAGAAAGACCAGCTGCTTGTTTTTTGAAACGTGCCAGCTGTGCATTACTGCTGATTATAGACAGAGGGAATCTGTGCATGTCAAAGAAGCTGTGTAAATACGTACTGGGACTCCGTGGGCCATCAGGGTGTTGGGGTTCATGATGGTGACCAGCTGGTGCAGCAGGTCAGGCTGAGACTCAAACAGCTCTGGGGCCAGTTTCCTCATCACCGCCTCCAGTTGTTCTGCAGCAAAACCAGGAGCTCCGTACCAGGTTTTAGGCTCCCCCCTTGTAGTGAATAAGATAAATATAAGATTCAACTTGAAATAAAACAAAAATAAAGTCTCGATGTTTATCATTACATGCCCACACAAACAATGTCTTCGCTCTCAGCAAGAAAAGCTCTAATTGTTAAGTACCAGTGCAGGTAGTTGATGGAGTAGCTCCAGTGATCCTCGATGTGCCAGCAGAAGGAGGAGAAGCACATGCCAACATAAAGCCACGGCAGCGTCATCCCACAGATGTCAGCTGTTACGTGAGTCAGTACAGACGGGTTCATCATCGCCAGGTTGTTCAGGTTCCAGCCACACTTGAGGTATTTCTGCAAGAAAGACGACATGCAAAATGTAATAACACACAAATAAACTGTTCATAACATTTAAAGGTTTTGTTTACAACATTCAAAATATTCAACAGCATACAACTATTTGCTATGTAAAGATTTTGCGGAGCGATGGCGTCCTCTGTGTGTTGTAATCTGAGCTTCTCTGTTCTTTGTGTTTGTTGCTGGTCCAGCTGTGCATTCATGTCAGTGCATGTGGTTCCCTGTGTAAGTCCCACTTGATAGATGTGCGCCACTGCTCTGCTGTACGCTAACACATGCGGTTTCAGCTGATAACACCATTCTGAAAACACTGTTGCGGGACACTGGTGACGATGTTAGCACTGTTAGCATGGATAGCATTGCTAGCTGGCGCTATTTCAACTCAACCACCTCCATATTTGCTTCAGACATCAGAGGCGAGAGCTGTGTGTAGGCAACCCCGCCCCAGAATCTGAATGTTGTATACTGCACCTTTAAATTTACCACACAGATAAAATTCACGGGCATTGATGCGACTCATCAAATAAGTGGAGCAGAGCGTTTTTTGTTTGTTTGTTTTTACCTGACTCTGTTTGTGCAGCATGTGGTTGCTGCCAGCTTCTCTTTATGTGTACTGAGCTTTAGCAAATGATAACGCAGCTGGTTATGGAGGAAGTGGAAGTGTATGCTATACTGAGTAGTACTGAATTCATTATCACTATTGTTTTATAGATGCATTGATTTGGCTCATTTATTTGAATGTGAAATGTAAAAGTATACATAAAGGTTGGTCTGCTGCTTTGCATTGCCTCTGGTACAATAAATTATTCATTTTGTTAAAATCATTTTAAACAATTCTTTGTAGTTTTTACCCGTTGGAGGGACACAGAGCCATTTAAACATTTAAAATGAATGCTCATGTAGGCAAGCTTGCTTCAGTGCTCAGTAGAGCAGCTTCACTTGATAATAATAGAAACGCTCTGCTGCGTAAATGAGACGTAACCATGTCTCATGTATTTTGGCAATAAGACTGATGCAGGGTTTCTGTTTGTTAAGTCTTAAAGTTGAATTTAAGACCTTTTTAATACCTCATTGAATGTAATTTAATACCTGTTAAGTGATTATATGGTTGGGGTGATAAAGCCTAAAAGTATTTATGAACACATCACTTTTTTAAATACTTTCCAGCAGTACATACATAGAATTTCTAATGATATAATCTATTAAATTAATGCAACCTGGACCTTTGTAGGAGCATGAAATTGATTAATTAACCAATTTTAAATGATTAATTATTTTTAATTAATTTCAAATTTTAATTAAATTCTTCACATAAACATTATAAGCTAATGAACTAAGCTACTGTTACCAGCAGTAGTACAGGTCCGACGATGCTGACTGAGAGGATTGACTCACACAGACACAATCTTTTATACTGCAGCCACATTTTAACTCCACAAACATAATGTATCTCGAGGGCTTTTGGGTGGCTTGTTTCATGAGTTTACCTCATCAGCTGGCGAAACTTTAAATTTTCCGTTGGGAATGGGGAATCCACTCCCAAACTCCTTTGAGGCGATATCTGCTCCGTATTCTACAGTAACGTCCTCTTCGATGGCTCCCACCAAACGCCAGAACTCTTTCTCCACCAGCTCTGTGGGTACCATCTGTGATAAATACATGTCAACATTAAAAAAAAACAACCTCACAGCAAGAGCAGACTTATTCTGAAACTGTTTGTACTTACATGAACTGGCATGTTGAAGTAATCAGATTTAAATGCATCAGCCATTTGCCCAAATGCGCGCAGAGAATAGTCTCTGTACGCTTGTTCAAAGCCGAATGCCTCGTGAGGTTTGTTGCATTCCTGCGGGTTAAAAAAAAGCCATAATTAAACAATATTTTAAATGTGTTTTGGCACCATTACTATATTCCCTTTTTTAATGTTATAAATGCTTGTATGAATTCTCTTTTGGGAGTAGACTGACTAGTTTTAATATCTTCATTTACCAAGAGTCAATGTGCATCATATTCATCAGACTTTGCAGTTTATCCTCACCTGAGCCAGACACTTGGGGCACCTCCAGTCTCCTTTGGGGATGTCGGGTAAAGGAGGGATCAGACAGAAGGTGTGGTAGCTGTCGTCGCAGCCGTCACACAGCAACAGACGTTCTTCATCTCCCCCGCTGCCACACACCAGACACACAACCAGATCCACCTGCACAACAAAGGAGGAGCCTGTAAAGAACCTGATCTAGAGCTGTGAAGACTGTAAAAGTAGCTTCATTAGCAGAAGCAAACGTGACTTCTTTCAACAAACTTAGACCCCTTGAAACCTGAACAAACTGGTTTAATTTCCCTTAAAAACATGGGAGAAGGTAACGAGCACCTTAACAAGACATGACCCAAAAGTTAACACTTAGTTTGTAATAACATTCCCTTCCTTTTAATTTTTTTTTAATTTGACTAATTTCTTGCAATTTTTGGGGCATTTCTTGCCAAGTTAATTGTGGCTTTTATTCCCCACGTTATCAAACGAAATCAAACCAATTTGCTCGGGTTTCCAAGGGTCAAATAGCTTGTGAAATGCATCTGAAAGCAGCACAAGAAACAATGTCGCTTGGGGTTTGAAAGGGTTAAATCAACAAAAGACAAAGATCACTGATGAAGAGATGCATTAAGCCAGCAAGCCTATTAACTTGTGATTAAGAAACTTGATATCTCATACATGTGCATCCAAAAGATGAGACACAAGACATTTGTACTTACTGGACTGGTAATAACAGGAGGGAGGATTTTCTTGTACCGTGACTTAAATTTGTCAGCTTCAATTATTGGCTCTTTAATTTCAACTGGTTCCTGCTTCACTTGAATGGGAATCTCTTTTTCTGCAAGACAACAGGAAACATTATTAAAACATAATTACAAAAAGGAGTACTTTTCCATGTAGAACTTCTCCATGTACACTTTAACATCCCCTATTCAACATGAACAAACAGGATTTAGGCATTTCACAAATAAATTATTCACAACCACTGTTAGGGAATTCTACTACTTTTGGCAGTAACTTAATACTTTTACATTAAATACCGAAATGAAAGTTACTAATTATTATGATCTAACGTCATCCTTAGAGATGCACAGATCAGGTGAGCAGCGTTCAGTCGCTCTATTTTGCGTGTTTATATCGAGAGTGTTTCTTTATGCTATCAATAACTTAAGGTTACTTGCAACGCTGTGGGTCGATCCGTGCACATATACTGCACACGAGTGACTCACTGGATCTTACAGCGGCACAATAAATGGCAAAAATCAATCTGCACGATACTTTCACGGCACACAATCTCCGACGGCTCAGGCACATTGAACTTGCTGTCCTGGAAATATGGGCATCATTTTCCCCTCAAGATAACGGACAAAAGTGATGAGTTGTAGTCTGTGTGCAGGATCAGAGCTACTGTTAAGGTTACGAAGGACAAGCTTCACTGTGCGTTTGTTTTGGTAAATAACATTTATTACTTACTTTATTTCATTTGGCCTATTGTGATGAGAAATCACCGTCAAATGTCGGAAAAACAGTTGTTATGCTATATAGAATTAAAAACTGACTATACTCATCAAAACATACCTTTATTGTTTTACTCAATCATAGATCGAATTTGACTTTTGTCTTGTCCCAAACTGCAACACCAAAATAAGCTCATTTAATAAACACCAGTCTCTGCTGTTAACGACCCTACAGTGTGTTAGACACCACTGATGAAATGTTTACATACTGCTTATGAGTGCTAAATAGGGAGGATTTAACTTAAGTGTTACCATAAATACTGTAAATGTTATTAGTGCATCCATTTTTCACTCGCGGTTGTAGAGCCTGACCTTGTTCTTGCTTGGCGACGAAAGATCCCATCCTTCTCCTCAGGTTCGGCCTGCTCTCGCCTGGTTCGGTCTTCACGCAGGCGACCTGCAGAAGACGTAATAAGTTAAAACTGCAGGCAACTTAAAACTACTAAAATAGTGAGATATGTGGAGAACAGTGAAGAATGGAGTGTGTGCTGTTTGTTTTGGTCAGGTGTTTGTAGCTGTCTTCAACAACACCCACCTCACACTTCATGCGCTTGGCTCTGCGAGCAGTTGGGCCGGTGTCTGGCGTCTGGGCAGTCTGCCTCTGAGCCTGCTCCAGCAGCTTGAGCTCCTTGGTGTCCACGCTCTCCATGCTTCCTGTGTTTTCCACTGGCTGGACTGGCTTCTGAACACACTGAGGGAAATAGCATGCCAGTTAAAACCACAGCTCACTGGTGACAAAATAAAAATACACGTGTACGCCTAACTGGAAATACCTGTATGTTCTAATGCTTTAATTGACAAGATACACACGAAATACGAGATACAGTGCCTAATATGACTATGCAAACACAGAGAGGATAGATTTCAGGGTCTGGAACAGTAAGTTTGAGAGTATCACAGCCTGCATTTTAAAGGTATTTCCTTACATGATTATTATTGTGTTTACCAGCTGTAATGAAACGAATAGTTGGAAGTATCGTCTGCTACCAAACATGATTGAAAGACTGGTATTAAAGACAATATTTGGTATAATTATTTTCATGGCGAAAGATGCCATGAGAAGAATGTGGTTAGTTACAATTTGTCATCTAAAACAGGGAGCGCAGAAACTCAGGTGGAGCATGCCAAATCAGAAGACGAGAGACAGATTGGAGCTGAGGGTGTTCAGGTAACGAATATCAGACTTTAAGGAGCTGCCTGTGAGCTGGCAGCTGAATTAATTATTGTAGCACTTAAAAGGGACAGATAAAAAGAAACTATAATATTTAAACTGAGGAATAATCAGCACCTAATTGCTGCCTAACAGAACTGTATTTTAAATTTGTCTTAAGATGCATGTTTAAGGAATAGTTTGGATCTTTTGAAATGGGGCTGTATGCAAGTCTATGTCATACAGTAGATGGAGATCAGCACGTCCCCATTTCGGAGAAGCAGGAAGGAGTATAAATATGGAAACAAAGCAATGTACTGCTGTGAATGGGGGGGGCAGCAGCAAAATGTATATTAGCCACCCAAAAAGTCCAGCAAAAAAAAAAAACAACTATCAGTTTAAGTGTGCACTATATTAAGAAAATTTTCCATTTATACCATGGATCGGTTCGTCATACAGCCCAGCTTCAAAAGATCCAAATTATCCCTTAAAGTGTAGATTGACTTGTAGAAGTGAAGGTCATTAGTTTGAAGTGACCCTTTTGCTGTAAAATCAGCCGATTGCTGTTTTAAGAAGGGTTAAAGTCAGAATATCATGCCTACAAACATTAGAACATGCTGGAAATGCAGTACAGTGTCCAGCCACAGGTAAACATGCATTTTGTTAAATGTGAGGCCGAGTGGCTTCTAACCGTGACACAAACATACCTTTTCAAGTTCAGGATCAGCCTCCAAACGCATCAGTTTGGAAGCTGGCTCTGGTGCCTGAGGCAAGAGAGAGCTCGGGTAATTAAACAATTTAAAGTGACCTCTCAGCGAGGTCACACCGGGCCAATCCAATGACCTTGGATAAGCTCTCTTGCAACATGTTATGGAAACTTTGGGGAGCAAGAGCTATTACATGACATTACTATGGAAGCATAACGCATTCATTTGACACAAAAAAAACATTCTTTGTTTTTATGAATTAAGAAGATTATTATCCCAGAATTATGAGAAAAGTTTTCATGGTAAAAAAAATCAGCTCTAAATTTTTAATAATAATAATAATAATGATCTTGTTATTATAAAAAAAATGGGAATGTACAAAATTATCTCTTTATTTTATGAGTAGTTATCGTATAATTTTGACTTTCTTGATTAAAAAAACAAAAAACATTTTTTCCCTCAAGTGAATGCAATCCGCCGCTCTACTAATGGCCTGACACCAGACTGTAATTCATCAAACAGAGTTAACTTTTCAAAAAAAATACTGGGAATATAAAACTTTTATCTCTAAAAAATACAACACAAAACACAGTTTGTATAACTTGTAGTCCAACACAGAACATGCGTATCCTAATAATGCATTTGTTTCCATTATATATATATATATGACATGCTCTTAATGTAATCCATATTCTTTCAAATCGTTGTCTCGTGTTGCCTCTTGTTCAAAGGGAAAGACAAAAAATTTAACAAAATAGATCTGTGATTCAACTCATAAATGAAAGATATGGATGAGCATTATTAGGGTTTTGTTTACCGACGGGCCACACTCTGTTTAATATGTATGACAGCTTCTCTTTGTGCGTAACATCAGGCTCAAGATACGCTGTCATAATGATGCATGTGTCCAACTCACCAGCAGGTTTGCTCCACTCTGAAACAGATTGTAGGGATAGAGCGTTTTCTCATAATGCCCTCGCAGGTGTGAGCCGACGGCTTTGCCGGGGGCGAAACCCATTTGTAGTGCAATCTTGGTCCATCGCCTGTCCCGACAGACAATGTCAAATCCACCCTCATCTGCTACCAGCTGAAAACCCAGTGAGATACATCATTAGTGTGAGTTGTTTCATTGCATTTTAAAATAAATGCAAACATAATGTGCAGAGACGTCATTTAGCAACCTTATTTAGTTTATATAGATCCAAAATTTTCCTCTCCACATGAGGAATCTTCAGGGCAACTCCCTGCAAATCCCAAAATTTGGCAATCTGGTCCAAGAAGTTGAGCTTGACTCTGGTCTGTGCCTGGGAATAAAATATAGTAAATGATAACAGTCTGACACAAATTAATTAAATTCAGGGAAATCAACTGAGACAAGGCTTTCAAGGAAAACTAAGGCAATCAGTGGGGGAAATAACATGGGGCTTAAAAATAATCCCAAACAGGCTATTTATGCAACAACACAGGTGGTGCATCCTACTGTTTAAAGCAAATAAATAAATAAATCAGCTTTTAGTTTATTTTTTTAATATGGATTAAGTAACAATCATGCATTGCAATTTTCAGTCTAAATTTCCAATTCATCCTTTGTTACGTAACATTATTACAAGGCATCAATGACATTACTGTTCTTTGTTTATTATCAGCGTGGCCTGTATGGGCAGAGCAGTTACATAAACAAGGTAAAATCATGCAAATCAAAGGTAAAATAAGAGATATCTACACAAACACAGATGTTATTAAATATTTGATAATATAATGAGACAAGGAAAACTCACCTCTAGTTCGTTAAGCCTCTGGATCCGGGGAACAAAGTGAAGTCTGTCAACATCACAAGCAAACGGAGGCTGCCAACCCTAAACAGCAACAAAAACACACACAACAGCACATGAAGGTCTTCATAACATGTAGCCTGGATATTTATGCAGCTGGTAGTTTTTGCAGTGATATGTTATTTCTCTATGTCCTTTTGTTTTCCCTTTGAAGGCGGCCCTTTGTGACCATTGTTTTTCAAAGCACTGACCCATTTTTTAATTTTTTTTTTAAAAATTATATATTTTCAACCAAAATTAACTTAACATCGGCAAATAAAAGCGTCACGTGGTTGCAGGTTTTGGAATAAACTTTGTCAGAAAAGCAAGGCCTGCCGGGTACACAGTGATCCTTTTCAGTTTGCAACACCAATCAATATTCAGGTCAATACCAGACACAGATTAGAATAAAGAAAAACAATATCCCATCAAATAAGCAGGGACTCAAGTTCTTGTTTTAAGTAGCCAACATCCCCCACTGGCTCACAAAATGGCCAGATGGAAGACACACTCACCAGCCCAGCTTACCACAAAGCCAACATGGAGGACAACACCCTTACAACACAGGCTCATACATGAACACAAGCTCATACATGAACACAAGCTCATCTCCCCACAAATCATCATAACACGCAAAACAGCTGTGGTGTTATTGTGTAATATGGCGAGTTGAACCTTAACTTCAAAACTTGGACTTTAACCATTATCTTTATATCTACATAACCAAATGTACTTTTTTGTCATTGTGTGGTGATTTCTGTGACATCACTAAATGGGACACTTGTTTAATGTGACTTATGCAATAAATAGTTTCATATTTTGATCAGAAACTGAAGATGATGAAGAAGTGATGGATGAAGTCCACTGACTGACCCAACTGCATCATGATGCTCCTCAACAAATAATCCACGATTAACCTCCACTGAAAGACTGAGAGGACACTAAAGGACAAAAATGAGAAAACAAGCGTCCAAACTGACTCAACTGTATCTTGTTTTTGTCGTCTTCTACGCAGAAAAAAGGGAGAATGGCTTCCGCGTATATGTCAAACCCGAGTGCTGAATTATGACAGGTTGAGCTGTTAGCTGCCGTTAGCCTGCTAGCACAGCGGCTCAATGAAGGCAGCACCGAGGCTTTGTTGACACACAATGACCCGCGATTATAATCCAAATTTAACACAAAGACGCGAAGATTTTGCTTCTAATGAGCGTACGATCGATGAAAACGGTGATTTTGTGGTGTTTGAGAGGACAAATGAGGGGTAGCTAGCGGTGAGCAGCACAAAGAATGAAGATAGCCGAACGTTAGAGCCGCCATGTTGAACAGTCCCTTTAAATCCCATCGCTTCGGTCCATCTACAGTCTGTCTCAACGGTCAACCGTCAACCGTCAACCGCGGCTTCAATCTCACTCACCGGCGGCGGGCGGACTTTGCAGATGCCAGTTTTTTCGGCGATGGGACGGATCTTGTTGATAAAGGCAAACGGATCTTTGAATTCTTCCCAGCTTGGCTCGAAGACCGGGCACTCCGGAGGAGGCTTGAACTCGTCCGGCCGAGGCTGGCTCATCGTTTCGGACCGACCCGGTGGAGGCTCAGACAGGACGGGTCACACGCAAAGTACCGCCGCGCTCCGGCTCTGGAGGATTTTTTTTTTAAATTTTTATTTTTTTTATATAATCCGGTTTGTTCACCGTCGGTAGCAGTCAGTCGTCACCAGCACGAGAGGAGACAGCTTACACACATACACACACAAACATACACTCACACACACACATCCATGCACAGTGAGGAGAATGTTCCAAGGCAGTGAGCACGTCCGCTGAAAAAACTAGACACCGCTCAGTTCTTACTGATGCGGGAGGGATTCATCACTCTGCACAATGCTTGACGTTAAATCTACTTCTTAGTAAGCAGCTAGAGCTGAATATGATTCATATTTTTGTCAGTGTTGTAGTACAATTGACAGTTTTTTTTTTAAAGCATCTCATTTTATGCAAGACATCATATTTGTTTTCTTGTTTTGTCACAGACTTATGTGACCACACAATCCAGACCTGAATGAGCCTAGTTTACTGTTGAATTAAGATTAAATAGGATCAAAATTCTATTTATCCTGATGAAAATTGCTGTGCAGAAGTTGCAATGCAAAGTTGCAAATATACAAATGACTAAAATGCCAGAAAAGTAAGTCCAAAATACAAAATATAAGAGAAAAAAACAACAAAAAAGCAACAAAAATACTTTTGATGGAGCAGGGGGAGGTGCAAAATGGAGAAGGCATGTTGAATAATTTTTAAGCACTGGAAAGGCACTTAAGTTTTTCAGTTTGTTTTAGGAAAGGGGCGTTCAACTTTAAATAGTTGTATGTTGTATCTATTTAAAATACCATCTGAAACCCCAAACCTGCCGACAGGTTTAAAAGGCATGTTTTTTCAATCTTTCTTTTTTTTTCTTTTCTTTTTTTTAAAAAGTGCCAAAATTCTTATCCTCATATATAAACTCATTTGTGTAGTGCATCTGTCTTGGGTTCAGTAATACATTCATATGCTGTCAAATGAAACTTCAGTCAAAGCTGTTCAACTAGAAAAAAAAAAACATGCTGAAATTTAACCATATATTATAGCCAAAAACTGTAAAAACTGAAATTATCTTTGCTGACTGTTTTGGTAATAAGTCCTGTTCTCATGTTTGTTTGTTTGTTACATCGGCTCCAATATGCAATAAATACATTTGATGTAAATTTAAAAAAACAAATGGTTTGGGCCTATTTATGGTGGAGGGAGAGCTTTTCCCCCAGTCACTCAGGGACGCTCACAGGAGAATATTTGTAGCTTTGGAGAGGGTCAAGATAAAATAAAGAGAAGAAGAAGAAATAAAAATTCACAGCCTAGCCACCCTCCTGTGATTATAAAAAAAAGTCCCTAAGACTTGAGATAACTGATTTGTAATGGTTTAATAGTGATGGAAGTATTTATATCACTTGAGCAAAAGTAGAAATACCAAACAATAAAAATACTCCATTACAAGTAAAAGTCCTTCATTCCAAATTTTATTTAAGTAAAAGTACTAAGTTTTAAAAGAAATAAAATACTTAAAGTATCTGTGTCTAAATCAGCAAATAGTATGTGCTAAGGCAAAAAAACAAGTCTTAAAAACTGCTAATTTAATTTAAAATAATAATAAATAATGCCATGTTACAAAAATTAAATTGGGATATTCCAACCCTAAACCACACAATTCATCAGTGATGGAAAAAGTTCCAAAATCTTTTACTCAAGAAGCTGAATGTAACAGAACCAAAGTGTAGAAATACTCTGCTACATGTAAAAGTCATTCATTTTTTTGGTACATACATTAAACATACATATACATACATATCAAGATATCAAGAGTAATAAATAATACATCAAAGTACTGCACCACTCAAAAATGCAAATCTAAAACAAAAAAAAAATACCAAACAATATGACAAAGATCAAAAAAGTAATACAACATAACAAATATGTACAATATAGCTGTTTAGGGATAATAGAGCTATTCATCAGTACTCAGATATTTTACTTAAACAGATAAAAGTAGCAATATCATACTGTAAAAGTCCTGCATTCAATTTTTTACTGAAGTAGTACAAACGTGTTAGAATCATTATTAACCATCATTATAAAAGTAAAAGTACTTATATAGAAAGCCACTTCTTAGAATAATGTATATTATGTAATCAGATTATAGTTATTGATGTGTTTATGAGTAAGCATCACTTATCAAATTTATATACTGCCATTGTTGAAGTTATAGTAATACATAATTACTACTTTGGTAATTGTATATTTTTATAAATAATCTGAATTTGCAAAGTAACTAGTTTATAAAGTGAACGCAGGCTACAGAGGAAAAAGTACAATATTTCCCTTTGAAATGTTGTGAAGGAATAAAGTAATATAAAGATAGAACTACTTACTTAAGAAACAGTACTTGAGTAAATGTACTTCAGAGTAAACAATGCCGTGTGGTTAATAAATGCACACGCATGTCCATGTTAAAGTAGTGCCTGGCGTAGGCAAATATGATGTCTGCTCAACAGGCTGCAGCATGAAATCTGCATCAAGTTCAAAGAGTCTCGATATTTTTCACCTCATCACTGCAGAACGATGAATGCATCAAATTATGGAAAACACTGAAGATGAATCCTCTGTCAGTGTTATTCAGAAACACGACACTGAGAGTTGTGAAACTCTTCTCTTCTTTGGAGACTATCTTGTGTTTACACTTGATACGCGGAAGGATATGTTCAGGTGACACCTTCACGGCCGCCGGGACTCGTTGTTTAAATAGCCAGCCTGTGCAGTCTGATTGGACGATTCTCTTATAATCGTTTTATAACATCTGCTGCTGCACGATCACACGCTGTGTCAGCCCATTTAAGCCACAAACTTAATCAAACTTATATTACTGGATGTTCAAGTACCCGCAACAGTTTTAGGAAATTGGCCTAACTTAGTCTACATTGTGGCTAAGATGAATTTTTATTCATCCAGAGGGAAATTACTGTGCAGCAGCTGCAGGTTGGAACAGTGTAAATAATAGCCTACAAAAGACTAAAATAACATAACACAGGATGCAAAATATTTAAAAAATAAGTAACGGTAAGGTGCAAAAACGGTGGGATCCAAATAGGATATATATCAAAAACAGGTCACAGTTTAAGAAGGCTTTTTTCTTTCTTGATGTTTGGATTATTAATGGTTTTATTGTAGATAATAAGAGGTGGGAGAAGTACTCACATTACTGCAGTAAAAGTAGCACACTATAAAATGTCTCAATTACAAGTAAAAGTTCTCCAATCTAAATTTTACTGAAGTAAAGGTTCGAATTTTAGCAACAAAATGTACTTAAGTGTATCCAAGAAAAGGTACTGATAATTTAAATGTTATTAAATCTTTGTGCTTTTATGTTAAATGTTGAAATTTTATTGCTGCTATTCTTGGCCAGGTCTTCCTTGTAAAAAATAAAAATCTTTGGGACAAACGTGGTTCCATAAAGACTTATTTGCAAAAAAAAAAAGAAAACCCAAATAAACAAACAAAACAAAACCAGAAACTATATTTAATATATTTAATTCTCATAATTATGTATTTAAAATTATGTCACAGGAAAAAAATGTTAATTTTTATTTTAGCACTTCTTAGAGGTAATTTTCTTTTGTGTGTGTGTGTGTTTTGTTTTGTTTTGTTTTGTTTTTTTTTTTGTTTTTTTTACATTTCTTTCTTTTTTTTTCTCCTTATTTTTAGGTAATTTTCTTGCTATTTCTTAGTATTTTCTTGCTATTTTTTGGGCCTTACAAAGTGTGTTTTTTGGGTTTTTTTTGTAAGAAATCAAACCAATTTGCGCAGGTACCAAAGAGTTAAAGATATCAAGCACTAATATCCAGCTCTGCTATTTGCACATCTATAACAAATTCCACACATAATAATCCAGACAAACTTTATTTTACAGCACAATTCAAACACAGCTTTACTTGTAGTTTGTCTTCTTCGGACATTTTAAAAACACAGCAGTCAGAAAGATGATCTTTGGTTTACTCTAGATACACAGTAAAGAAATGACATCATTTCCGACTCAGTACTGGATAAAATGCCGTGCGGCCGTCACCGCCTCACGTGGCTCAGTACTCCTGACCGTCGTCGTCATTTTCAGAATCTGGGTTAATTTGACCCAGCTCCTCGTAATCCCTCTCCAGACAGGCCAGGTCCTCTCTGGCCTCTGCAAACTCTCCCTCCTCCATACCTTCGCCCACGTACCAGTGGACGAACGCACGCTTAGCGTACATGAGGTCGAACTTGTGGTCGAGACGCGACCAGGCCTCAGCGATGGCCGTGGTGTTGCTCAGCATGCAGACGGCTCTCTGGACTTTGGCCAGATCTCCACCGGGAACCGCGGTCGGAGGTTGGTAGTTGATGCCGACCTGATGAGACAAAGAACGATCAGAGCGATGAAGCATCTCAAGCGTCTCGCCTTCATGATGTCACTCACCTTGAAGCCAGTTGGACACCAGTCGACAAACTGAATGGATCGTCTGGTCTTTATGTTTGCGATGGCTGCGTTTACGTCCTTAGGGACGACATCGCCGCGGTACAGCAGGCAGCACGCCATATACTTGCCGTGACGAGGGTCACATTTCACCATCTGATTGGTTGGCTCGAAGCAGGCGCTCGTGATCTCGGACACGGTCAGCTGCTCGTGGTACGCCTTCTCAGCAGAGATGATGGGCGAGTAAGTAACCAGAGGGAAGTGGATTCGTGGAAACGGGACCAGGTTGGTCTGGAACTCCATCAGGTCCACATTGAGGGCGCCATCGAAACGTAGGGAGGCGGTGATGGAGGAAACGATCTGACCGATCAGTCGGTTGAGGTTGATGTAACCAGGACTCTCGATGTCCATGTTGCGCCGACATATGTCGTAGATGGCCTCGTTGTCCACCATGAAGGCGCAGTCGGAGTGCTCCAGGGTGGTGTGGGTGGTCAGGATGGCGTTGTAGGGCTCCACCACGGCGGTGGACACCTGCGGAGCTGGATACACGGCGAACTCCAGCTTTGACTTCTTGCCGTAGTCGACAGACAGACGCTCCATCAGCAGAGAGGTGAAGCCGGAGCCGGTTCCACCTCCAAAACTGCGAAAGACGAGGAACCCCTGCAGGCCGGTGCACTGGTCCGACTGATGGGACAGAAGGACGGAGTCCGTCAAAAATAGTTTTGCAAAATGCACGTATTTGCTTTCTTGCAGAGATTTAGATACAGCGCCCAAAGTAAGCGTTGCTGGCCACTCCCCCAAAAATACATTCAATTATTATTAATATTCTAATAATAATAATAATCAATAATAACAATTGTTTTTTTACATTTTATCACCATTACTGACCATTTTCCGAATGCGTTCCATGACTCCGTCAATGATTTCTTTCCCGACGGTGTAATGGCCTCGGGCGTAGTTGTTGGCTGCATCCTCCTTTCCAGAGATCAGCTGCTCCGGGTGGAAAAGCTCTCGGTACTTTCCAACCCTCACTTCATCTGAAGGGAAAGGTTTTTAAAAATTATGTATTTGTATTAGTCATGAAGTGTGTTTATGTTTTATTTCATGTAGTCTGAAGCTCCAAAACTATGAACATCATTCAAAATACATTAGAAATAATTCCTAACATACACGCTGATCCCTGCACATCATTCATCATACACAGAAAACGTGAAATATTGTTTGGAAAAAAGGTAAAGTGGAACAATAAACAAAGGATGTGTTTACATTTTTTCAAGTCTGCCTTAAAACAGCAGTCAGGTACATGTATGAACATATGTATATATATAAAAAGATTCCTCCTTTTCTTCTTATTATTGTTATTATTGTATTGTTATTTAAGTCCAAACATGATCTTTTCCTGAACAGAACCAAGTGTTTTTTTGTGCCTAAACCTAAACACACGGTAACCACAGGGTCGTTAAAACATGACGTTTCAACGTGTCTGCTACATTATAAAATACAAAAGAAACACATCTGTGATTTGCCAATGCCAACATTTTTCTGGCGATTAAGTTGAGTACAAAGTAGGAAAGTATGTAAATATAAAATATCAATAAAAAGATTTCCGAAATCCACAACATCCAATATATACACAATCGCAAATATGTAAACAAGGTAACGTATTATTGATTTTACTACATTTTGTCAGATTGTGGTCTCCATAGCTGTAGCACTTCACTGACATTATATCCCAAAAATCCACCTTTAGATTGTGTAACAATGTTACAAAAAATTGTGGTAAAAATGTTTTGTCTGTTAAAGCATCTCCAGCATGAATCAAAGGGACACACTGGGGACACTTGAGGGTTTTCATGTCTACAATCAATCTAATGCTGCACTCTGCAATTTTCTATTTACACAAAGCACTTCTGTAAATGTTAACCAGCACTGAATAAAAGGCAAAGGAGGCACCGCTGCACCTGTTGCCTGGATACCAGTGTTCCCATCAGCAGTTACCTGCATGACCCGTGAGGATGGAGATGCACACACACTAGACGCGTATAACCACGCTTAATGCAATGACGGGAACGATGATAAAACAGAGATAAGAAGGATAAAAATAACCACAGGACGACTCACCGACCACCGTGGGCTCCAGGTCCACGTAGATCGCTCTGGGAACGTGGCGCCCAGAGCTCCCAGTGTTGAAGAAAGTGTTGAATGGGTCTTCACGAGAGTTTGGCTCTGCAGGACTTTCCAGGAAGACGCCATCAGGACCGACACCGTGCTCGAGGCAGAAGAGCTCCCAGCAGGCGTTTCCTGTCTGGACGCCTGCCTGACCCACGTGGATGGAGATGCACTCTCTCTGAACACAACGAAACAACACAGGTGGAGGTTCAGACGTCTTCTCAACACAAAATTTAAAGTAGAACAACCCACGTTGTACTTTATCTCAACATATGACCTAAAAAAGCTTAACTTAAGCATCTATTGTATTATTTTTTTCATCATTTGATTCAGTTTGAAATCTGTATTTTTGCCATTCATAAATAATATCTACTGTTTAATATCTCTTTAGATTCCAAATTTTAAAACTGCAGGTTGAAAATAAAGGTGGATGCGTAGTTTGGGGAGGTCACACATTATTAAAAATAGATAAAAATACAAAGGTATGGAAGCAAAGAAATGCCAAAAGGATGTGAATTTTTTAAAAAGCAAAACAAAATTTAACACCTAACTGTGAAATTATTTTACCATTGAAATTAAAGGTGCTGAAATCAACATTTTTATACTAACAATTTATCAACTGACAGCATTAAAGTAGTGACTTATAGTGACGGCGGTACAGTGAATCTGCAGCATCCTGCAGACTGTGAGATTTGAACAATCTTATAAGTTTAGTGCAGCCACACTGTGAACGTGGATCTCATAAACTCGGGTACAACATCAAGTTTGACGTATGCAGACTGTACGATGACAACGCCTACTGAATCGCTGGCTACGACATATGTCACCGACGTCAATATGCAAGAACGAAACATCAGTGTGAGTCATCCATTTTCAGTCTAGATTGATAAACAGCTCTACAAGTAAGAAGAACAGCATGTTTTTATTTGAGGGTGAACTGTCCCTTTAAGCAGTCACCAGAGTCATTAGGGCTGATTCTCTTGGCACCATGAATACCTGCACTAAATGTCCTGGCAGTCTATCTAATGGCTCATATGAAGACATTTGAAATGATGAGTCTTTCTCTGTTTCTACACACATCAGCTCAGTGTGCAAAAATGAAACAAAAAGATCTGCTGACGCTGTCATTCGTTGTCTTTGAGTTCTGCTTTTCCATTAGTTATAAAGTAAACAAAGTCGAAAACAGGCCCATCTTAATCCAGCACTTTACTGTTTTTCATTTGCTAAGTGCTTTCTGCAGTCGTGTTTCAACATGTTGAGAATTTTGTTTTCCCTGGAGGGAGAAAATCCCCCAAGATGATTTTCCTGCTGCTGAGTGATTTGAATTTGTATGACATTTATATAAACTGTAGCCCATTGTAGCATGAACATTGAAAAAATACATCCAAAAAGATGAATATTCACCAAAAAAGTGGCTTTTCGTCTAAGGGCCTGAGGCTGAAGATGAAGCTTGAAGCTCCACATGGTGACTGTCAACTCATAAAGCACTAAATGTGCAGACAGCAGCCTAATCACTGACGCCTACAACACAAGTAAGTTAAAAAACAGAATACAGTGTCCACGCAGCCAGAGTTTTGGGGATGAAAAAAAAAAAATCATATCTTTTAAAGATTTCCCTTGCAGGCAACACAGTCACATTGGTGATGTCAGAAAAAGTAAGACACTAAGTGGTGCAAACTTCAAACTTTGTCAACAACGATAAGTTTCCGCTTCTTGAATAAATTGCAATTACTTACCATGCTGCTGCAGATTAAAGAAGTAGATTTAGCTGCAGGTTGCTGCGAGTTTATCTGTCCCCAAACTCCAGACAGACTGAGTAGCTCCTCTGCACTGATCCGGGACGAGTAACGAGTCTCCGCAGACACAGAACTGCTCTGTCCCGCCTGCTGCAACACCTCTTTATACCTGCAGACAGACACACAGACAGACAGGCTCACCTGGGTTACTGTTAGGATGGTGTACGTGCGTGCGTGCGTGCGTGTGTGTGTGTGTGTGTGTGTGTCTGACAGTGTTTAATCAGGCTGAAGGGAGGAAGACTTCCCTCCCACATGAAGCTACTCTCCCTAAAAATGTTATTTAGTTACTTTTCTGCTCAAGAAAGAACTTTTAGAGAGAAAAAAATAATATATACATAATCATATTCAAATCCAATCTGAGTCAGTTTAGCTTTGTGTCACTAGTTATTTCACAGTTGTTCTTACTCGTTTTAAAACAGCATGAAGTGGAAGAAAAAGATTTCAGACCAATTAATTTAACTCTTTGAAACCTGAGCAAATGGACTAGATTTCTTTCAAAAACATGAAAAGAAGGCATTTTAAGAAGACATGACAAAAAATTAGTAAAAAGCACAACAAAATTACCTAAAACCCACAAAAAGAGGGATGGAAAAGAAAGAAGAAGAAACAAAAAAAAAAAAAACCCAAAAATGAGGCAATGACTTGGAAAAAGTGCTTAAAAACAACAATCATTATGTGACAATTTTAAATATTTAATTAGGATAAATATAAAAACAGTTTTGGAAAATCTTTCCCTTGCTTTTTCTAAAAAATATCATTTTTTTTAGATCTGCTAATTTCTTGCAATTTGAAGGAAATTTCTTTTAAAGTTGCTCTTTCAGTTGCATCTTTTCAAACAGAATCAAACCAATATGCTCCAACCAACACTCGTGAAAGGCGTCTGAACACAGCACAAGAACAGTGATTCAGGTTTTTAAGGGTTAATAAGGAAGTCAGATTAATGAGCTGTGTGATTTGGGAGAGGTTTTCAGAACGTGCATTTGTCCCACCCCAAAGAAAAACAGAAAAATAGCAGAGGACTTTTATTTTGATGTGACATTTATATCATAAATCGCTGCACAAGAATTCATCAGAATGCAAGAAACTGAGTTTTTGATGCTACAAATTTTTTGGCGGAGGACCCTTAAACCCTGTTTTATATGTGTGCCCCCAAATGTTGAAACCAAACTGATGCTCATGGCTGTAGTAGAGAACAAGTATGAAGTGGCAGAAAATGGAAATACTCAGGTAAAGTACTTTAAATCGTACTTTAAGAACAGTACTGAAGTAGATGTAAATACTTTACTTTACTTTCCAGCACTGACATCATACAAGTTTAACGTCATAATAATGTCTTTAAAACTGTACAAAGGATGCTAAAACCTGCTTATGCTAAGATGTTTTATTTGGTGAACATGCAAACTTACCTTTTATTTACTCTGGATGTTTATTAAGACGAATCGACAGGATCCTGTTTCAGACGAAACTTCTACCTGATAACGAGGAAACCTTCCTGTTATGGTGAAATAATTTGGCAGCATTATTAGTTTGGTAACCACGAGATGTTTGTTTTTCAAGAACCATCAGATATCTTATCCAACAACTTAACTCTTTGAACCCTGAGAAAACTGGCTTGATTTCTTTCAAAAACACGAGAAGGCAATGACCAATTTATGAAGAAATAGCCCCAAAATCAGCAAGAAAATGAAAAAACAAACAAACCAAAAAACAAGGCCAAAACAAAAACAAACACAAAAATGACCTGTAAAATGTGCTAAAAAATCATTTTAATTCTGTAATAAAATTCTAAATGTATAATTCTGAAAATATACAAATACAGGGATGTCACTAATTTTCTAAATTTACTATTTTTTTTCAATTTGCTTGACATTTCTTGCCAAGTTGCTTGTTGTCTTTTCCCCCAGTTTTCAAAATAAATCAAACCAATTTGCGTATGGTTCAAAGGGTTAAATCCCTGTGAGAGGTGTCTGAACGCAGCACAAGAAAAGAGATGTCAATCCAGGTTTCAAAGGGTTAATTTAACCCTCAGATAATTTTCTATTGCTTTACACTTCTACTCCATTATTTAGTGACTAATTGCAGGTTCAGATTATAATTGCAAGAAAAAAATTGTTTTGTTTTATGACCTTTATAGTCACCTTTTAGTGAAATATTAATAATTTAATAACAATAATTTATCTGTAGCAGGAGCCATTTTCTTGTGGAATAAGTACTTTTAATTTTAATACCAGTGGTGGAAGAAGTATTCCAATAATTCACGAAAATAAAAAGTGATACCACACTATAGAAATATGCAATTATAAGTAAAAGCCCTGCATTAGAAATTCACTTCAGCGAAAGTACAAAAGTATTATAAGTATTTGTAAGAATGTAGAAAGGAACTTTACAACTGGTGCATTATTGATGACGTACATGTGATCAGTACTTTAATGTTATAGCTGGTTGGGGTGAAATAATTTTTAATATTTTAAATATGTTTGGGTAGAGCAAATCTTTTATTATGACCCAAGTTTGTTGTAAAATCTTAATCTGTAAATTAACTGAGTGGTCAAATGGATGTGGAGTTAAAAAGTACAATATTTTGCTCTGAAATGTAGTGGAGTAGAAGTACAAAGTAATATAAAGTTAAAATACTTAAGTAAGAGGCTCATTCTCTTGACCGTGTGCGATGTAAAGATTAACGCCGTTTTCCTCGGCTGCGCTGTAACGTTAGCCGTCTCAGTGCGAGGTGAGCGAGCAGGAGACGCTTCCTTCTGCACGCTGACTCCATTGACGGATGTAGTTCGGTCGAAAGAAAATAGTTTCGACATAAAACTGCTCACAACAAGGTCTGCGGATTATCTTGAGTAACGGGTCATGATTTCTGGAAAGAGACACTGCTGTTGAGTTTTTCAAATGTATTTTTTGGCGCTTTAAGCCCCACAAGCCGAGTGCCATCTAGTTCCACTTTACTGGAGAGAAAGCCGACATCTGCACGGCCGATATCTCCGACACTCTGCAACTTCTGCACCAACCTACTGATAAACAGCACTGCAGGCAGGAGGAAAATATGTTAATTTTGGGGTGAACTGTTCCTTTAAAATGGACACATTGAGTTTAATAGGGATAAAATTGATGCTTTGGTAGTTTGTTGAGTTTGAGAAATCAAACTGCTTCGAATGGCCGGATGATTCCTCACATTTTCTCTGCGGATGTGAACGATGATGCCTCTGACTCAGCTGACGACGTGTGAAGCGAACATCCCGCGTTTTGTCTCTCTGCATCACTTATCAGGTGTTCACAGACCGAGAAGATAAAACGCGTCAGTTCTTAGTGTTTATTCACTTCCCAGGCAACAGTGATGTTAGGACTCTGTGTCCTACACGTACATGTCCAGATTTATAAGCTGAGGAAAAAAGAAAAAACACATGCACCTCATACTTATTACTCTGTGATTTGTCAGGGACAAAATAAAGTCAACTGGTACAATTCAGTCATTTTCTAAAACAATATTGATCTCTAAATATATCTTCCGAGAGCAACGATAAGTATTAAACATTCTGTATTAAAGTGATTTGGATCTAAAAGCACTGTTTACAGGAAGAATTACAAAAAGGGTTGAGTTACTGCCCCATTAATGACCTCGCAAATGCCGAATGAGTGCAATCGATAAGAAGCCAATGAACTGTAACTATCGTCAAAGTCAAATGGGAGGCAACACGGATGTTCACGGTTTGATGTAGGCCAAAGTTATAAGGCATATAGCAGCAACCGGAGTCTGAACCAACTCCGTCTGTTTTCTTATGATGAGTAGAAATATATTGCACTTTGAAGACAAACTGAAAAAATAATCTCACAGGTAACGACAGCAACGAGTACCACTGAGGACAGTCATGCAAGTGGCGATGGGCTCCTCGGAGGTGAAGTCGACCACGGCGAAGCTGAATCTCTGTTGCACAGTCTGACTGTCGAAGGGTTGACCGTCCAGTAACGGAAGCAGCTCGAACTGCTGCACTTTTTTTTTCCTATTACCTATTTGCATACTAGCGAACAATCTTCTCCCTTTGTGTGGTTCTGGTTCTGTGGCATTTCAGTCTAGCTGCCTGTCCTCCCGACTGCTTTTCCTCCTGTGGTTCTTCTTGGCAAAAATCACTTTTCACGTAGAACGCAGACGCCCGCGTCGCACCGCTGCGTCGCCATCGAGGTGACGACCTCCCAGGAGTCGATGACCGGGTCGTAACATTCGATGCTGCTGAGGAGAGAGTTCCCGTCATATCTACAGAGAGAGATGTGAAACAAACAGAGAGGAACTGAGCGTTTTAACCACAACAATCAGCACGATAGTGATGCTTCACTATTATAATTACCGAGATAAATGTGATAACTTATCAGATAACAAGAGAAAATAAGACAAAAGTGTTCAAATACAGTTGCAGCTAATTTAAGTGTTAAACCCTTTAAAAGATAAGTTCAACATGTTTCAGGTTCGTCTTAAAACAAAATTCAGATGCACACAGAAATGTTAAACGTTGCTGTAATCATTCCTCCTGTTTATTCTGACCGTCGCTTCAACAGCAGTTAATTATCAATTTTACCTTTAAACACAACTAATGTCAGGTAAACTGAAAACTCGTTTAATTAGACGGCATCGTGGCCAATAAAAGAAAATAAAACAACAAACAAATATGCATCAGTTATTGTCTCTAAATGAGGCACTTGAGGCAGATCAACATATTTGATGAAGTTTGGGTTTTGGGTTTGTGCCCACATGGTTAAATTAACTTACTGTAAGTCGTTTTTGTTATGTGAAGATGTTATGTATTATCTATTTACTACAGCGTGTCTTTGCTAAGACTTGCCGAAGGGACACACAGTTAGTTGAACTGCCGGGACTAAAATTCGGCAATAAAACCTGCACTTGATTTGGCAAAACTCCAGCATGCAGGAACAAGAACTGTGGATTCTGCACCTGATTTCTTACAGCATGGTCACACTACAAGGTTATCACTTCATTGTTTTAGCTGTCAGCTATTAAATTAATCACCAACTAATTTGACAATCGACTCATTTGTTTGAGTTATTTTTTAAAAAGAAAAAAAGGTAAAATGCTCTGATTCCAGCATCTTATATGTGAATATTTTCTGGTTTCTTTACTCCTATGACAGTAATATTAAAATATTCAGGTTGTGGACAAAACAAGACGTTTGAGAACGTCATCTTGGGTTTTAGGTAACACTGAGTCACATTTTTCACCAGAAATTTAAACCTTTAAACTCACAGTCGCAGACAGGAGGACATTAGGACTCTGTCTTACCCAGCGATGGCGTAGAGTCGTCCTCTGAGGACGGTTGCACCTACGTAGCATCGAGGCGTCGTCATACTGGCTACAGTGGTCCAATAGTCTGTTCTGATGTTGTAAACCTCCACAGAGTCGAGGTGTGAAACACCATCAAAGCCTCCCACCACGTAGATGTGGTCGTTGAGCAAAGCAACGCCGGCGCCTGAAAACAGCAGAAACGTCTCAGATACACACACAGATACACACACAGATACACACACAGCGAGATTTACTTCATTCTCTTTTCTTACCCACCTGAGCGCTTGGTGGCCATCGGTGTCACGCTGGTCCAGTGGCCCGTGTGTGGATCGTACCGCTCCACTGAATTCAGGATATTTAGGCCATCATATCCACCTGTGAGGAAGAAACAGCAAATGCAGAGCTGCAACCATCAGTCAATGAAACTATAAACTGAACTGACAGAAAAATAAAACGGCCAATATCGGAGTACAAAAACACCACCTGAGAACAAAACATCGTCTCAATGCTGGTAAACTATGCAAGTGGCCGTTAGCTTTGTTTTACGCAAAAATCCCAAAAGTCTATTGAGTGACTGGAAACATTCACTAGCCCTTTGGCCAGCTGACAAAATACTTAATTTTGCACCCTGGCGAATATTTTCTGAGTAATTTTTCGAACAAAAATACAACACTTTCCCACTTTCTCAGCTGTTAGGAGCTGAAATGGTTAATCAGTTACCCTATTGGCCTGAAAACAACAAACCACATTTGCATTGCATTTAAATTAGTGGGATTGTATTATTCTAGAGACATATTCACAACATCAGATGTTGTTTTTGAACGTCTTGGTCTAACTCCAGGTCTTGCAGAGAGTGTTGCATTATGGGTTGTTTGCAGCACTCATATTTCTGGGTTAACGAGTGTCTTCAAGTCTGTTAGATTCCGAGTCTTCGACAGTTAGTCAACTATCAAAACCTCCAAGTCCTTTGTTGGTGGTCGTGCCACAGAGGAAACAAACCCATAAAGTGAAAATGAGTCGTGTATAAACGTCACAACAGAAACGTCTGAATCATCAATCAAACAGCCAAGAAATACCACGAGGGACCAAAGCTCAGAGAGACAAGAAGTCTTGACAAACGCTTACATCTGGAGAAATAAATTCAACCGCCTCGACGAGTCGAGAGGAGGGGGAAGTGTGTGTTTGTGACTCATGGACAAGATACACAGATGTGGGATTCATGGTGCTTTAATGGAATTATTTCCTGTTTAATTTTTCTGTTTTTTTTTTTTTTTTGAAAAAGCTTCGAGGTGAAAACTGGCTTCTCTTTGGAGAAATATTACCTCAGGGAAACTTTTCCAACAGCACTCATGTGAAAGTGTTGTATATTTTTCCAATTATTTGTGCCCAAACAGTAATCAGTTAGTGAAGGTGAGAAAATTACTTGCCAACTAATTCAAAAATGTATAATTTCAGTTATTTTTTTGAAGCAAAAATACAAACATTTGCTGGTTCCAGCTCCTCAAATGCTTGAATTTGCTGCTTTTTTTTCTCCCGATGATGGAAAACTGAATGTCTTAAGGACTGATAGTCAAAAAGAAAATGCAATTTAAACACGGCACGCATTTTAATAACAAAATGATCAACAGATAAGGTGAGAAAATTATCAGCAAAATAAAAATCATCATTAGTTATAGCCTGAATACTGTACCACCGTGTGCGTCAAACTCATCAAAGATTATACCGAGACAGTAGATGAGTCCGCTGGCCACCACCAGACCAGCTCCTTCTCTAGCTGTCTGCATATCTCCCAGCATGCTCCACTGGTCAATGTTGGGGTCGTATCGCTCCATGCTGGTGTGACGCCGGCTGCCATCGAAGCCACCGGCCACATAGATCATGTCTGTGGAGAGCCAAATCAGAAGGAATTACGTGCTGTATATCTTTCTGAGAGAGACGACAGGTTTCACAGATTCAGCAGTGAAGTCACGCTCACCTCCGAGTGTCGTGGCTCCAGCGAGGCCACGACGCACATTCATGGTGGCGACAGTGTACCAAACCCCGTCCTCGTCTGCTGTGTAGTCCAGACACTCCACAGAGCTGAGCCTCGACCGACCGTCGTAGCCTCCGATTACGTAAACTCGATCGTGGAGCGACACTGTGGCGACGTAACGCCTTTTCCGTGCAATGTTCTGTTAGAAACACATCTGTCTGCATGAGTCAAATCCAATGAGATAAAAAAACAACACAACCTTTTAAAGACTCAATACTCACAGGAAGGAAGCTCCACTCTTGTGTTTTCGGATCATATTTCTCAACTATGTCTATCGGTGATTGTTGGCTGCCAAACCCGCCAATAACCAACAGCACTTCTTTGGCACCTGAAAAAAAACCCAGAAATCATTTTTACTATCAGAGTGAATTTAAGGCGTCTTCAGTCATCAGACATTTACATTTAATGTTTTTTAACCACTTTTCAATATAATTTTCAACCAAATTTAAGATTTAATCTTTGGACGAATCTTCTTTTCTTGTTCGATAATTGCAGGCAGGTGTAGAGGTAAGCAGTGTATATGTAGCCTGTGCAGAGGTACGTTTTATGTGGTTATACGGTTATTAGGTGAGTCTCTACATTTTACATACAGGTAAGTGGACGTATAAAATAAAAGGAAAGAACTGGGTTCAGTAGAAGGTTTAAAAATGAGGAACTACTGAAAAGTGGTCTTAAATGTAGAAGAGCTTGACTCATTTTGACAGAAAGAAATTAAACGTATAATATGTAATTTTCTGTCACCTAGGGGTCTCTCAATCAAAACAAAAACAGAAGACAAAGCAATGCCGTAATTACAGCCAGTCTCTCCAAAACAAAAAAAAAAAACGTGACTAAATCTGGTCAAAACACTGAATAAAGCAAACCGGTGTTTCTCACTGGTCGGCTCGTCGTGCAGAGGCCGCTAGTGCAGCACCTGCTGATATTTGCTCACATTTTTTCTTAGATAACTCAGGAGGTTTTTGCAAACAGAACCTGTGATTTAATTCAGTAAAAACACTGAATAAAGCGATTTTACATCACAAATCAGTGTTTCTACAATGTGGTTGAGCTCACTGCAGAGGGCTGAGCTGAACGTTCGCTCGGCTTATTTCTCTGAAAACTCAAGATCCAGAAATCCAATAACTAAAATCCTTCAAACAATTAAAATACAAAGTTAAAAATGACAAAGATCTAAAAAGTGTATCATATAGATGTGGCATAAAACAGGATAAAATGCACATTCATGACAGCTTCTTGCAGGCGACAGTGACAAAATGAACCGTGTCCTTAATTAAGATTACAGATTCCTCTGGGTTTGAAATGTGTTACAAATGTTTGGGATAATGTAAGTAAATATCTCAAAAGATATGTATCACATTTGTCTAATCGTTTTTAGACATTTTAATACATAAAAGTTAAATATTTTATCTTTAGGATGGATTGTTAAAACAGGATACAGTAATTAATATAAAATTCTTGTGGCGACGAAGACCTCACAAATTCAAATTTGAGACTATTTAATAAATTACATTTATTTTTAGGCTTTTCAGGACCTGTAGACTCGCTGGGATTACAAAGTTAGAATAAAAGAAACAAGATTATAGCTAAATTGCTATTGAATAAACAAATTCCCACCTAATCTTGCTTGTGTGCGTGGGCCCTGCATCTCACTCCGCAGCTCCGGTCTTAAGTGGAATTTCTTGGCTTCGTCGACGAGGTCTCGACAGGGCAGGCTACACCGAATGAGGGGCTGAAACGTGTCAAAACGTGCTTAATTATGGTGGAAGCTGTGATAAATACTTCAACACACAATCCAACCGTGGCGTGTGATTTCAGAACAACCTGCTGCGAGTCGTCTGGCTCACCTCGGCATCAATGACATCTGTAATGTAGCGGGGGGTCAGGAGCGGCAGGCGGACAAACTCGAGCATGTCTGGCAGGTACGGCTCTCGCTCTTTGCGGTTGTGTTTGACCCAGTTTAACACGGCTTCAAATACAGGCTCCTCTGAGTCCACCTACACACACACAGCACACAGCTAAGAATTACAGCTCTTAAATCCACATTTTATTAAACAATTAGCTGACAACTGCAGTAAAATTTTCATCAGTCTGATTGAGCCATCCATCTTTAACTGTTACCATTAACGGACGTGTAATTGCAAAAGACAATGCACAACAACGCGGTCTGCTGACGGTGAAACACGTCATAAATTCCTGAACGTGAAAGTGATGACACATAGTTTCACTGAGGGCAAATTATGCGTGACTGTAATTTACATGTATGGTCTAGTTTTATTTTAAAAACAACAAAAATGACAGGAAGGAGCATTTGAAGGATTTGATGATGTATAAATCATTTTGTGATAATGACTGTTTTCACAAAGCAGGGTGTTTGCGGTTCAGAACAGGAATTTCCTGAGCAAACTTAAATCAGGTTTTCTTCTCTGCAATTTAATTGTCAGAAAAATCCGCAAAACTGAGTGGAATTAAGGGGTGGTGGGTGTTACTGACGGAGAGTACAGCAGGCTGGAGCTTGTTTTTCTGTTTTCACACTCCATAATAAAGTTGTGAAAGTCAGGTGACACTATACTATTTTAGTCAAGCTGCTTTTCAGGCACCTTAACACTAATTCAAACCATTACAGTACTGCAGATGTATCCGCAGACAGGGCTCCTGCAGCTGGAAGCAAATTCGAAATGCAACTTTTTAAATGCAACTTAAATGCAACAACGGTGTTACATTAGCCAAAGTTGGAGGGAAAAAACGTGAAAAAACATAAATAATTTAGAGATAGGGACAAGTTTTTTGTGACGTAATACACGACTTTTTATCTCGGGACAAAGGTGTAACAGAACAGTGAAACACCTGGTGAACGTTGGCAGTTTTTCTTGAAAAATTTGTGTATCTTACTCTGCATGTAGGATTTCACTTAATTCCCATCGTGCCAAGTTTTATGAGCAACTTCACAAAAAATGTCCCACAAATTGCAACATCAGAAAAGAAAAAACTCATAAAATCTTACTTGCCTCAGCATTTTTTTGACTTTTGAAAGGTTGATTTAAGACATTTTAATACCATTTAAGGCCTTGTTTTTTTTTACATTCAAGAATTTAATGTCTTTAAGACTGTTTAAGGATTCACAGAAACCGTCACATGTATTGTGAGCAGATGTGTCATTATGGTTTCAGGTATTTCTAATGACATACTAAGTTATCCATTTATGATATTCAGCGACTACAGATCAAACAGTAACTGACCAAACTTCCCTTTTCTTACCTGGATTTCATCACATTTTATGAGTTTCTCGACTTCTGTCTGGCTGAGCAGCATGAACTCCTCGTGCTGAACCACCTCGCTGAAATGCTTCTGGGAGAAGAGCTCGGCGGCCTGCATCAGGTCCAGGCAGTTGTGAGTTTCGGCAAAGTCACGAATACCCAGACAGTTGGAGGGATCGAGCTGACTCTCCAAAAAATCGCAGCATGCTCTTTTCACCCCTGAGGGAAACAAAGATGCATTTGTATCAATTTGCACACATGAATCATCCAAATTCAGCCAAATTCTTATAGACACCACTTTCCTGCTACTCGACAACTCTAAATTTGAAAAATGCTGATGCAAACTATTTTACAAATTGTTGCCATGCGTCAGAGTTTCTGTATAGTTCACTGAGTTCAATTTAAAACTTTTTATGACCTTTTTAATACCACATTTAATGAAATGTGATAGTTCATACCGGCCAAAATTTAAAAGTTTGATGCAACAAAAGTGCAAAGGATTAAAAATAAATAAATATACATCACAATTTTAGTAATATTCAGCAGTATTTAAGAATAATTCCTGATTAAATTATTACTTTTATTGATGTGACTTGAAATGAATCGGTTGAATGGATTAACCAGTTTAAATTGATTAATTCATTTTTTTTAAAAAAAAACAATAAAATAATAAAAATTAATTAAAATTAAATTAAAATTAATTCATTAAAAAAAATAAAAATAATAAAAATAAATTAAAATAAATTTGCCATTTGACAGCACGCTTCCTGTGTACAGTAACTAGCGGTAGTGTTTACTGCAGGTCTGATGGTGTTGACTGAAACTGAAAAAAAGGACTGAACAGCCTCCTTCACAACAATCTACTGTCACAACAATCCCACTTTTACTTTTAAGTTTAAAATGGCTCCCAAAATCCGAAATCACACATTTAATAACTAACATTAACTGTCTGGAGTTCACAGGAAGAAATATTTGAGACTTTTGTAAATTCAGTGTGAGACTGTTTAACAGCACACTTCAAAAGACCAGCAGATACCTCTGATAACACTCACAGAGCTATCAGCTGACTAAGCACACGCTTCATAAATCAAAGTACGTGGACACTCCTGAGCTCACCTTTGAGCTGCAGTAAGCACGCCGCGGGGAGCAGCTCCTGTACGTTCTCCACTGTGACCAGCACCGTCTCTGTGTACACAAAGTCCAACAGGATCTCCATCGTCGCTGCAGTGAGCCCCTGGATGTCGACAAAAGATTTCCCCTTCTCTGCGAGCTGCAGAACCACAAAAACAACAACAAAAACAGACAACATGAGATGCAATGACAAGAAACATAATACCAAGGGATTAGTTCGAAGCACCGAGTATTATCCAGTAGCAATTCCTATAATCGCCGTGTCAGTCAGTCATGTCTTATTTAGTAAAGTTAAACACTGTCTTATTCTTCATACACACACATTTACTATCCATCTGTTTTTGTTTTAACATAAAATTGGTTTACTGAGTGTTTTTTAATTTTATTTATTAGGAACCAGCAGTATATAAATATAAATAGTATAACAGTATAAACATATATTCCATTTTTTTCCTCCCTCCCAACCCTCTCTGTGGTGTGGTAGAACGACAAAACGCCACCTTATATTAACACCACGCCCTAAAATTTCAAACCACTGTACATATTTAAAGCAAAAATAACAGAAATTATTATTAATATTAATAACAATAATAAAAGGTGAATGTTATTAATAATATAATAATAATATAATATAATAATTATAATAATAATAATAATAATAATAATAATGATAATAATAATAATAAATAAATTAATATTAATAATAATAATTGAGAAAAAGGAAGAAAAAGGAAGAAAAAAACAGAGAAAAATGCCATAAGAGAGACAGTCAAGATGCTTACACAAAGAAATGAGATGCAATGAGAATCAGGTGGGGTCCAGAGAGGTAAGAGTATTTACATGGGAAATGATTGGCTGCCATCTTTTGTAGAAACTGGCAGATGAGCCTCTCAGGGAATATTTCATCTTTTCTAATGATAAAAAGGACATTAGATCAGACAACAAGAGTGTGGCGGAGGGAGGACCGGGTCTTTTCCAGTCTAACAGAACACGTCTACAGGCGATGAGTAAGGCAAAAGCAACAACTTCTGAGTGTTTCTTAGACAGACTGACCGGTGCAGAGGGTACCCCAAATACAGCCATCAGAGGGGCTGCAGTCAGGAGCGACAGAAAGGACTTTACTTAATGTGTTAAAGAAGGAAGACCAAAGCTCTGCTAACTTTGGTCAAGAAAAGAAGATACGAGTATGATCGGACACTTATCATATATATCCATCTTTAATTTTCACCTCATTGTCTATACAATAATTTTACATATTGGTCTCTTCTGAGCACTTGACATCTACTGCATATGTACCTGTTGTGGAGGACGGTTTCCTCCTCATTTGCTCTTCTTACATTTTCCCCCATTATATGTTTATTTCGGGGGAGTTTTTCCTCGTCCAAACCGAGGGTCTAAGGACAGAGTGTGCCATACGCTGTACAGAATGTAAATGCCTTTGAGGCGATTTTGGGCTTTATAAATAAATAAAATTAATTTACTTCACTAACTTGATTAAGAGACTCTTAGAAAAGCCAAAAAAGGAGTAAAATATCAACAGGTCATATTCAGATCTCTTCATCTTTGTCCCTGATAATAGAAACCTTTTCATTCTGTAAAGCCGTATGTAACATTAGGGGTGTGAGAAAATATCGATATATGAGAATCACAATACCGAACTGTATCGCTTCTAAAAACACTGAATAGATTTTTAATTGATATTTACATGTAGAGATTTAGTGCTTCATTTTTTGTTGTAATTAAACCCCGGACAGTAGAGCTGTTATCTGTCTTCAGACTTTGACTCAAATGTAAAATCTCAAAATTAGATCATAATGCATAAAGTTGCTTACAGTATTGCAATACATTAAATCATAACCTTTGCATCATATGTATCATATTGCCAAAAAAACAATCCTATGTGATATGCTTAATAGTTACAGTTTCAGGTGTTTCCGAGCACTGTAATGTTTTCAGCGTTACCTCACTGGTGAACATGGCACAAAAGTAATCACTGCAGGCCGCCAGGACAATCCGGTGAGCTGGGAAATCTGTGTTCTCCACCCTCAGCGTGATATCACAGAGCGTGTTGCTCTTGCGTAGCGAGTTCATGGCATTGAGGATGGATTTGGCGTGGGAGTTGGTCATGATGTCTTTGGGCGCCATGTTGCCTTGAGAATCTCCCAAGGATCTCAAACTACTCCAGGAGTCTGAAACAGGATAAGCTTTGTTGAGAACGACCTTCAGAAGGAGACACTTATTCAAAGACATCCTTCATGGCATTATTTGTTCATGCAGCACTTACTGTGTGTTATTATTCTGTGAGTGTTTGTCATCTATAGTTGATGTGTGAAAAGTTAGAGCCAAAGAGACAAAGATGTAAAATGTTTTCAAGTATTGTACTTTAGTAGTGCTTCGAGGTGTTAGTGCCTAAAAAAATAGGTCCGATTTTTTTAAAGTGGGGTTGCACGAGGCTTGTCGTTGGTGTTTTGCATACAGTCGATGTTAGACGGCACGCCCTCAGTTTGGAGAAGCAGGCTGAGGTCTGACATGGAAGCAAAGAAATGTGCTGCTGTGGAGGGGTCAGCAACATTTTAGCCACCTAAAAAATAATACCAGTTTAAGTGTACACGATGTTGAGAGTATTCTCAGCACTTAATTTTCGGTCAGATTGCTCATTCTGACAGAAAAGCCACTAACAGCTTCAGTTCCCCTCTGTGCTCTTGTCAAAGCCACCAGACTATTGACAAAAACAGTCAATAGTGCCGCTGCTGTTTCGATGAGGTAGTTAGTTTGTGTTTCTGTTTGACTTTGGGGAATCCGAACTAACTCTTTGAATGCCAAAGTCACACAATAACACAAAGTTAAATTACCATTTTTCTCAATGGAGTCTGGCTTTGAAGGGAGGAACATAATGGCTTCAGTTTTCCACTGGAAATCGCTGTCTGACATTAAGGTAAAGTGGTGAAAAATAATCTCAATATAGCGTACACTAAAACTGATAGTGATTTTTTTGTTTGGATAGGACTTTCTAAAAATTTGAATTAATTTATTTATTAAACCCATACTTAACCAGGTAAGTCCTGTTGCGATAAATGATCCCTATCCAAGACAGCTGCACAAGAAAAAGTCACAAACTACGCTAACCCCCCAAAAACACTACAGAATAGACAGTTACATGTGGAAATATTAAAAACAGTTATGAACAAAGATAAGTACCAACAGATTCATTTAACCTTGTACTTATGAGAGCTTTCAAATGAGGCAGAGAGACCAGTTCTCTTAGTTTTAGGAAGCTCAGATACATTTTGTCACTGTCCCCCATCCACATCAGTAGATTGCTCCGCTTTCATGTGGACTCCAGCCTGCTTGTCCAAACTGGGGGCCTTTCGACTGACATCGACTTTAAGTCACATAATGACTTTGGATCAGAGCCCCATTCAACCCCCCATCAGAAAATCTGACCTCTCTCTATAACTGGCCCATTTGGTGAGATTTGCAGGTGAATAAAGAGGATAATGTTCTAGTTTACACTCAGTTTTGTCACTTATGTGATAGCTCTAGTCAGCAGATAACAATTTTTTTCATGCAAAACATAAATGACTTGCATTGCCTTACAGTTTGGTACATGAATAATTATGCATTTTGTGCTAATAATTGAATATATATTTTGTGAAAAACTGCAAGCAGGACTTTCACTTTTTTTACTGAGTAATTTTGCATTGTGGTTTAGCTAATGCAACTTACCGTTAAAAGATTTGAATACTTTTTCCACCACTGGGAGGCAATAACTATAGCTACACATTAGCAAGCAGCAGCCAACGACAGCTGAGGGCTAACGCCAACGCTACACAACAACCAGGAAAACAAACAGGCATATAAAGTGAGCCGAAGACTGGAGGAGGACAACACATGAAGCGACACACACAGAAGAACTTGTCAAAAATTTGTGTAATACCTGTCGCAGCAGTAAAGCTGATTCAAAACGTCTAGCTAAGTTGCGCTGCTAGCTAACGTTAGTAGCACCAAAGTCCCTTGTCCCAGTTCCTGCTGACAGTCACACTGTCTGGAGAAAAGCCACTCAACTATCGCTAATCCATCGTGACCTCTGTTAGGTCACACTACGAACCGCCTCTTTGAAGACATGTGTGTTTAAAATATGCCAAATAATCTCATATCATCACTGGTGCGAGTTTTAACCAGCGAGAATATTTCGTTGACTGAACTGCAGCAGGTCACAGCGGCACAGACTCCACAGATTGGACGTAAACAACGGAGCTGAAGTTAGCTTCAGATTGGTGTCTTCTGATTCAGAAGTTAAGGGGAGAGTTAAGGGGAGAGTTAAGGGGAATGTAATTTGAAATGCTTACCGACCGATTCTCGGCTTTTTGCACCTCCATGGTCTGACACCCACTTCCAAATTTGTGACACGTGTATTCTGGGAAAATGCAAAAAATAGAGAGGAGATTATACTGTGTTTTTACATCTAGACCACTTCAGATCAAAAACCACTATACTCAGATGGGTCAAACAAGATTATCTCAGAGAGGCTAAATGTTCTGTAAAACACAGTTTAATATTTGTAAAACCTTCATTCTTCTTATGAAAATGCAAAAAAAAAGAAAGAAAAGGAGATTACTGGATTTTTTTGTGATGTTTTCCTTTTTTGCATTTTCACAAATACAATAAAGGTTTCACAAACCTGAAATTGTGTTTTAAATAATCTAAAACCTCTTTGACATAATCTAGTCCAGATTTGACCTATTTAAATGACGTGGTTTAAAATAGAGACCTGGGGCCGTATTCAGAAATAGTCTGAGAAAACTCTTGAGAGCTCCTAACATAGCCTAAAACGTCCAACAAGGAGTCCTAGATTTGGAGTGATTTAGGAAAGATCTTAGAATAACTCTGAACACGAAGTGACAGACACTGTTTCCTTGGAGAAGTGTGGATGACTATGTTGGTAGGTATGATACATTTTTCAGATGTGATTGGTTCTCACAGAAACACCCTTTTGTGAGCCTGCATGATTTGGACATCCAATGGAAATGAAATTAACTACATCAAAACAATAGACTGTGAAGGCACTTTTTGTTTGGTTACACTGCTGCACTTTTGTATATTTTCCAGTTTCCAGTTATCATTGTGTTGTGATTCTGTTATTTCTGATGTTAGGTAAATGCATCTCTAATAAGATTAGTCATAAACATTATCCCTGCATGATGATCTGTAGTGTTTCATTAACTCACTGTCATTCAGTGACCTCTTTGTCTTTTTTCCATTTTCTCCTCTGCTTAAGAAACGCCTCAGCTGCTGGAAGTCCTCTCTACTCCTAAAAGTTTTTCGCCTTACAAGCACTCTTACGGACTAAGATGCTTTTTGACTAACTTTTATCTTTGCCAGGTCACTGTCTAAACTTCATGAGGAAATTCTTAGAAAACTTCTTTTTTTTACAGCTTAATTTAACAAAAATATGTCCAAAATGTGCCAGGCAAACGAAAACACAAACATACACCAGAGCACAGATAACTGGCATTTTACACAGAACATAAAAAATCATAATATCAATGCATGAATTGATAAAAGTATTTTTTAAAAAAGAAGTAAGTAAACAAAAATAATTCATATTCATATCACATCAATGGGTTTTTCCAAATAAGTGTAATAGTCTAAAAATTGGTTGCTTTTTTGTCATCACTAAGAGCAACTCCTTGTGCTAGGAAACTTTGTGAATAGGTTCCTGGTGTAATCTGATGTAGGCTACATGTTTAAAAAAAAAAATAAAAAAGCAGTAAAATCTCCCTTATTTGCATTTTCACAAACAACGCTGAGGCTTTACATAAAACGTCTATGATACTTTCACCGCAGTATGAAATGCAAACAGCCGTGAATCGGTCGGCAAGCATCGCAAATTAAATCCCCTTAACTCTCCCCCTTAACTGCTGAATCGGATTTGGAAGCCACGAATCGAAAGCTAACTTCAGCGTCGTACGTAAACAGACCGTTACGTGAGTGTACGTGCGCGCTCATGGAGCCGAACGCGTCACGTTCCAGACACAAGATGCCTTCCGCGCGTCCTCGCTGCTCTGTCTCTACAGCGGCCGTTGAAAAGGTAAACTGACTATTTCACACAGATTAGCCAAATAATCTGGTCTGATAAACATACTAAAATCCAGATTCACACCCGGAGAACCCGGGGTAGATAATAATCTCTTTAAAAACACATTCCGCTCTTTTTTAGCCCCCGGAGGACGGCGGCTACACCGTGTAGGAGGAGTCACCGGCGTGTTTCCGCTAACCGGAGCAGAGAGGTAACACGGTAATCTATGCCGCCGTGCTGACAATTACAGGATATCGGCGGGACAGTTGTCGGCGATTGCGGGACAGTAGAGTAAAAACGATCGGATCGGCGGGGAGCTGCGGGGGTCAGTATCTGCGGAGGAAGAGGAAGGAGTGGCAGCTGGACTGTCAGCGATGGAAGCCGAGTTTCGGGAAATCGATGAAAACGGGAGTTGGAGCGCCATTTATCAGGTAGGAGCTCTCCGGCGCAGTCAAGGTGGAAATGCACTGATAGTGAAGCTGCTGGTTTTAGGCCAGATCACAGCTTTAATGCACGATGAGTCTGCAGCGGCGGAGCTACGATCTGCTGCGGTTATCCGCCGGTTTAGTTTGGTCGGATCAATGCGATGATTGATGCGTCTGCCTGAGTCTCCAACAAGCAGCACCTCCTACCAATATACTGTTATATTATTATTTATATTATATACAGATTTTACGTTTAGTGTCACTTTTTGTTTTGACGTAAATATTGCAGCAGCAGCACTACATTGTAAAAAATACTCTGTTACAATAAGGGACTGTTGTTTATTTCTTAGAGGAAGGGGAAGTGACCTTGTTTTTTTTCTTTAATTTTTATTAAAAGATGAGGAAATTATCGGCCTGGCCGATTATTGAGACTGATATTTTGCATTTTGACGATTATCTGTATCAGTACTTTATTGTAATGATTGCCGATAAAATTAATCAATTAAAAAAAGCAAACAAAGTGTCAGCATGGGAGGAATTTTTTACTTTTTAAAACCTAAGGGAGCCATTTTTATTTATTCATTTAAATTTTCAATTGAGTATAACAAAATTTGCTGGTAACTTGCTGTATATGATGTGAATAGTTCAGTTTTGACTAAACATTTGATAAAGGCATTTAAACAAAGCTTTTTGTTGGCGTTTGTTATATTCCAAATTTTAAATATTGACAGAAAGATTTTTAATTTTTAATGTAAATTCATATTGGTTATTGGTCTCATTAATTACTAATAATGAAAAAAACAGTTTTCAGTCTTGTTGTGCATGCTGGTTAGCTTGTGCAAACGGTTTATTTTTGGCCAAATTTTGAGTAAGATGTAGTATGAAGTGATTTTGATGAAATGTTTCAATTTTGAAGTTAAGATTTTTTGTTTTTCTTCCTTGAAGGAAGCGAATGTCCCATAAAACATCTCCAAGGACCAACAGAAATGTGAAAACTGAACAATTCCCTAATAGTCCCTAAATCCTGCACCCAAAATCTAATTTAAGTAAAAGAACAAACGTGTTTGCATCAAAATGTACTTGTAAAATGTAAATGTACTAATTACCAAAACTTATTCTGCAGAATGATTGATTCAGAATCAATCGCTGGATTATAATCAGTAATCGATCATGTGAAAGCATCACTAATGTTGCTGCTGGTAAAGGTGGAGCTGATTCCATCTGCTTTATGTACTGCTGTGCAGCTTAATCCACAAATTTTATCATAATATATTAGTTGGCTCATATTTTAATAATCTGAATCTGCAAAGTAGATGCTGTCAACTGTAGCTGAGTAAAAAGCACAATGTTGGCTTCCAAATAAGTGTAAGTAGTAAAATGGAAGTAGTCAAGTAAACCTAATTACCTAAGTACAATACTTGAGTAAATATACTCTGTTATATTCCACCACTGCCTCAGATTAAACTGTTTTTGTTGGTTTTTCCACAGTTTCCTGCAGAATGTTTTCATTAAGAACAGCTCAGTGTGAATCAGCTGTTATTATTACATTTTCAGACTGAGATATTTTTCTACAGAATCAAATAAAGGGAAGAACAACCCCTCTTTCAAAAGTCTCTGTAAATGTTTAGATTCTGTTTTAAAGCGTGTAAAAGCCACTAAGACACGACCTGCACCATTCATGTTACATCAGACCTTAATGCCATGTAAATGTGATGTTAATGTAATCCCATTTTTGTATTCTGTCACAGGAGATTCGCCAGCAGTCATGTGAACTCCCTTGCAAGGTTGCCAAATTACCTGAAAACAAGAATCGGAATCGTTACAGAGATGTCAGCCCGTGTGAGTTGCTCTTTTGTCCATGTGACAGCTCTGTAATCGGTTATTGATGTTCAAACATCAGCTTGAGATGACTTATTCTTTAAAGCTGCTGCGGCATCATGAGTTGAATGTTATACAAGCACGTCTGCTCACTGCTGTTTGACCTCAGTCATTAGAAATAACACAATGTCAGTATTACACAATGGGCAGAGCGCTGCATCGCCGTGGGCGCACGTATGAAAGGATGTGATTTCACATTAAATAACTTTTGCTCTTTTGTTGAGGAACAGCAAATGTACTCGTGTTAATGTTGTCTGTATGGTGAAAGCACATGTTGCAGCTGCAGGAGGCTGGAAAAAAAACCATTTATAGACATTTAACAACATCAGGGTGAACTCGACAGCTAATTTGCACCTGTTTTTCCGACACGACAAACGATGAAAAAACGTACAGAGTAAAGTTGAAATGGAAACAAGAGAGAAAAGAAACTGTAGGAAATGGATCAAACCATTTTGTCTTAGTTATCTTAAACCAAACTATCTGACACACTTTAGACACATCACAGTTGATCTATAAATACATGAAATCATCATGATTCATATCTTGGTAGACTGTCTTCACGTGTGAAGTTTGACTTAAAAAAAAGAAATATTTTGAACTTACTAATCAAACATTTTACTCTATAAACCGTAAACACCTGGATGGACAGCAGTTTTCTTGTGCTGTGTTCAGATGCATATAAACCTGTGAACCCTGGGAAAACGGGTTTGACTTCTTTCAAAAACATGGCAAAAAACATAATGAGCAACTTGGAAGAAATGTCCTGCAAAATGCAAAAAAATGAGTGAAACATGACCAAAAAAAAGCTTCAAATTATTTTAAATATATACATTTAAAATTATGTTACAGAATATAGTGGATTAGACCATTTCTTGTTAAGTTTCTTGTGGCCTTTGAAAGAAATCAAGCCCACTTTTTTGTTTACAAAGGGTTAAAGCCCATTGTAAACATTGTCTTAGAAAGGCAACATATCAGTACATTTATTTGTTTTTATATATGTTCATCATCCTCGCAAACACACTGCTTGAAAAGTGTCTTTTCGATCAAGAACAACTAATAAGTGTAGAAAAGTGTTTTTGTATAAATTATTATTTTCTTTTCCTGTAATGTCACAATCGAACAGCTGAACTATGTGGTTTCCTCTTTTTCACACTGAATAAGTTATGCAAATAGTGCAGTTACTGTATATGTGTCATCAAGCATGTGAAAATGTGACAAACAGTAACCTGAAACTTGCTCATGCTGTTTACTTTTTAACGGACACGTTCCTTCAGTGGATGCATCGAGAAGAGTTGATCTATTTCAGTATTAAAAGGCTACCAGCTGTGTTATCTTTGAAGACAGACTGGTCGTATGTTCCCAGCAGCTGTGTCGCTCATGAGAAGTACATTTTTAGTCCCCTGAGGGTTGTGACATGTTAAAAACACTCAGGCATATTTTCACGATTCTTCTTTTCTTCTTCTCCTCAGTTGACCACAGCAGAATATGTCTGCAGCAGGGTACGAATGACTACATTAACGCCAGCCTCATAACAGCAGAAGAGGCTCAGAGGAACTATATCCTCACTCAGGTAAACAAGATTCAGTACACTCCTCTGACAGTAATGATCCTCCCTCACACAGATTCAAACCTGTTATTTATGCGCTATTGCATAATATTTATACTTGGGAACTATTATTATGAATTAGCAAGGAAGTTGGTCGGGGTGAGGTGCTATGCTGTGACTTCACGATGAAGTTTGAGTTTTTTTTCTAAAAAATAAATGCATATATAAACAGATAAATAGACAGATTTAATACTACTACTGCTAACACTTTTTATACACGGGATGCAGCTCAAAGTGCTTCACAATAAAAATGCAACACAAAAGCAAAAAAGACAACAACCACTCAACATTACCACTCAGTCCACATTTTTATCAAACCAGAACAAGTCAAGATTTTTGTTCTGCATTCTTACAAAGATGCACGCATGATAGCACACACAGTTTCAGCGTGCACTCAAGGGCTAAGATAGCCACGGAGCTTGCACAAGCATGCACTGCAATGTCCTGCAAAACCATGTCCATCTGGGTAAAATGCGTCTTTAGGGAGCCCTCTACTGTGTGTATCCTGAGAGGGGGAAAGGGTGGATAACAAAGTCCACAAATCACTCGCTGTTGCTCATGAAGCTTGTTGTTTCTGTCAGTGACTCAGAATAGTGTATGAACATTTTTTGAATCAGCTATTCTGGTGTCTCATCTGGATTTTGGCAGCTTGACAGTAAGAGTAGTGAGATCCCCACGGGAGCTGCCAGTACAGCTGAAGTTTAGATTTTACTGTTGAGCCAGAAGATTCAGCACATCCGTTTCTTCTAAAGTCGTCTTTTTTCACAATATCAGATGCTTCACAGAGATCTCTAAATAGATGCACTGTTCTTATTTAGTTATACTAAGAATAAAATCCTCTCTAACAAGACGCTTTCTTTTTCAGGGACCCCTTCCACATACATGCGGACACTTTTGGGAGATGGTGTGGGAGCAGAGGACCCGCGGTGTAGTGATGCTGAACCGAGTCATAGAGAAAGGATCTGTAAGCACTGGCTCCTTTCCTCGCAGTGTAACGTCTCAATGTGTGACAGTGTCAGTAACCTCACTGCTTTTCTCTTTGTGTTGTGTTTAATGTGCACCTTTGTTTGGTTTTAGGTTAAATGTGCCCAATATTGGCCACATAGAGAAGAGAGAGATGTCATCTTTGAAGATACCAATTTCAAGCTCACCTTTGTCTCAGAAGACATCAAGTCTTACTACACAGTCCGTCAGCTGGAGTTGGAGAATCTGTCTGTACGTTTCTTTTCCTCTGGAGTTGTTTTTTTCTTTGGATTTAAACTAGAGCTTTAATTCTCCGTCCGGGCCTAGCTGGGCTGGAATTTCTCACTGTTCCCTCACACTTTAATCGGGTCAGGTTCTTGCCAAATTAACGTATATTTATTTGATTTTTTTATAAATGAAACTGATGCAAACTGTCTCATGTTCAAATGGCACTTTGGCAGGAGTTTTAATGGACTGAATCGAGAGGTAAAGAGAGAAACAGGATGGAGAGCGAGAGGGGAGACCCAGGGGAAGAGAGGGAGAGCGCAGATGAGAAAGAGTAAGGGGAGCTGCAAGGCGAACTGGTTGGCAGTTTCTGCTTTTTCCTCCCCAGCAGTGGAAGAGACTGGACCCAATATAAGCTCTAATTTAAACGTTGACATGGTTTCAGATTAGGATTGAAGTTATTTCTAAATCCTGGTCTCTTCTGAGGTCTTTTAATAGTCTTTGCATGTCTGATCTTCTTCTACAGACACATGAGACTCGTGAGATTCTACATTTTCACTACACCACCTGGCCTGACTTTGGGGTACCAGAGTCCCCCGCCTCTTTCCTTAACTTCCTGTTCAAAGTGCGGGAGTCGGGCTGCCTGAATTCGGACCAGGGACCGGTGGTGGTGCATTGCAGTGCCGGCATCGGACGCTCTGGGACCTTTTGTCTTGTGGACACCTGCCTCTTATTGGTTTGTACCGAGCTCTGCTGTTCAGTAATCATGACGTTAACTGTCCGTCTACAGTTATATTTAGAAGTTTAAGATTCAAGACGCTTACATACTGAATGTTTTTGCTTGATTATGCAGATGTCGATCCGTAAGGACCCGTCTTCAGTGCGCATTCGTGACGTGCTGCTTGAGATGCGACGCTACCGAATGGGCTTGATTCAGACAGCAGATCAACTCCGTTTCTCCTACCTTGCTGTCATTGAAGGTGCCAAGTACATTAAAGGAGATACATCTCTGCAGGCAAGTCATTTCACGCAATTCATTTCAGATTTGGCTCCGTGTGCTGTAAGACCTGTTGCAAAACTCACAGTTTGTTTTTATTTAAAATGTAGTTATTTTGCAAATACTCACGGGGAATTTTCTGTTTTCTAAAGGAGTCGTGGAAAGAGCTCTCAAACGAGGAGGATGATCCCCCAGAGTTCACTCCTCCGCCTCCTCGTCCTCCTCCCAGAGACCCTCACAATGGCAGAGTTCAGCCATCCTTTTTTCCCGAAAATGATGAGATCATCCAACAAATGGAGACCCGCAGTCTGGGGTAATCACCCAAGTAATTTGTTTGAAAGATCTGGTTTCAGCTTGTTTATTATAATTACTTGAAAATATTTAAAAAGGAAAATGATTTGGCTGCACCGGCTATTTGTAAAACAGCTTGATGAAGAATACCAGGCATTAGTTTTATTTCTATGTGCACGAAGGGAGAAAACATTTGATAATACTCACCCTCCTGGTTTCATTTGGTCAGTTAGTCTAATGTTTGCATAAATGTTTTTTAATTGATTTGTCAGTTAAAACGATTTAAATAGTATCTTTTCAAGTGTTGGGGTGGACGTGTCGACCATATTCTATATTATCTTTTCTGAATGTCTTTTATTAGCACGCTAAGCTCTGTCAGTTAGCTACACTGCTCTTATACTTGACACTTACTGGGCGTAAATTTTAATAACAATTAATCTCTACAAAGAGATTGTAGTTGTAGATGTAGTTTTTATGGTTTAACCAGTTTTAATATAGTTTTAAATTATATAAACTATGATGAGGCTATGTTTGAACTCTGAAGAGCTGGTGCAACCAGCTCCAGGACTGTTGGTCAAGGAAAAATCCAACCAATATGTCCATCTAATGAAATAAAATCAAATCAGTGTTTCCAGCAGAGTTAGATTCTCTTTGCGGCGGTAACTGAGCGGTTGGGGGGTTCGCCAAATCAGCAAACTCTCTGCTGTAGTGGTCGCACTCAGCGCTGAATGTGGGGTGCTTGGTTCTCATGGGAATGCAGTACGTTTCATCCTGTGTAGGTTGAAAAACTATAGATAAAGGTCATTGTGGACGTGCATCCAATCTGTCGCAATACACTAAATGAAAACTGCTAAGAAAGAGTTCTGTGTCCAAACAAACGGTCAAATTTCGCTTTCACTGAGCCGGGTGCTTTGCTGTTCCAGTTGTGCCCGGAGTACGATCAGCTGCTTCCAGAGTGCGGTGCTCTGAATGACCCGACGGTATTCTAACAGTAGTCTGAATAATCAAACGTCCAGAGTGTGCTTTGGTGCTCAGAGGGACTTTTTACGAGCGCACCAAATGTATTTAAGACAGACAGATAGAGAGCGAGCTGGGTGCGCAACTCCATAAATAGAAACTCAATATGTGGCAGAAAAAGTTGATGTGGCAGGTCCCCACAAATAAATGAATATGTCAAAAACCCTGTAAGCCAAATTGCTTGGGGGCATTAAAACTATCCTTTACTCCTCTCAGGTCCTCACAAGAGTCTGAGCTGCGTAGAAGGAACATTGCTGCCCCCCAGCTTCCTGCTGAAGGTGCTGAGCTGCTCGATGGCCACATGGGAATCGGAGATCATTCCTCCAAAGCTCCGCCCGTATCCCAGCAGCAGCAGGAGACGGGGGAGGTGCCAGAGCCGACGCAGCAGCCAAATGAAAGCTCTCCTGTGCCGGGGACTTGGTCCCCTCTACTAACCAACGTGTGCCTGTGCACGGCCCTGGCTCTCAGTGCTTACGTCTGTTATCGAGCCTGTTTCCACTGATGTCTATCCTTCCTCCTCCTTTTTGTTCCTCTGTCTCTCCACTGACGTTGCAAAGTGGACAAGGCTGCCCAAACAGCCTGCTTTGACTCTGAGTTTACTCTGCGAGTGAGTGGATTATTTGGACTTCAGCAGATTCAGGTTCACTCGTTTATTTTACAAATGCAGTGCAAAGAAGTTTTGGGAATAACAGGCTGCCAGTCTTCATAACTCACCCAAATGTTCTTTGAATAATTCATCATGGATGCTCAGGGCCTCAGTTTTTCAGGTGTCACATCGCAAATGCGTGTCCCGGCCTAAACACAGACTCCACAGACGACACGTCTGTCGAGGAAAAGGGTTTTGTTTTAGCTCCCTTGTTCTGTGAACCAGGCTGAACACCCTGTCAGCTCATTTTACACGTGTCTCCTCTCTTATTTACCAAATGACACTCGTATGTGTTCTTCCATTTCATCCTTTATGAAGGTGTTAGGATTTTCTCTTTCTTTTGGTTTCACAAACGGTCAGAAATCAGAGCCAGATTTTTGACTTGTTTGAAAACATGCCGATAAGGGAGACACTTTTATAAAACGTAATGGGTCAATATTAAACCCAATAGTAAAGTGAAGTATGTAAGAGGGAAACAACCCCATGCCCACTAGATAAGAGATGCATGCTGGGATGGGCATTGAATTATCTGTCCTCACTGGTGGCCTGTGTAGGGCTGCAGGAGGCACGCTAGTTGAGTACATACAGTATGTGTGTGTGTTAGTGTGTATTTACACGAGTGGTAGTTAGTGGAGTTTTCTACTGATGCTCGAGTTAAATCTACTCAGTGAGAAATTATTAATATAACATTTACAGAACAATGTGAGCTGTAGACTGAGTTGCCGTCTGGTGACTGATTCCCTCTGCGTTCTCTCTCCCCGGTGGCTCTGCGGGGGCTAAGTGAGGTTCCCCGACGTGGGATCAATGAAGTTTATGTTATCGTCACAGTGACACAGAAATGTCTTTGGAAACAAAATGGTGCAGAGACAGGGTGGCATGTCTCATTCTCCATTCACCTGGCATTCTCAAATTTACTTTTGTGTTTGCTTTAAAGGGATAGTGTAGATTTCTTTTTTAAGTGGGGTTGTGTGAGGTACGTACCCATGCACAGTTTATTACATACAGTAGACGTCTGTTGACACGCCCCCAGTTTGGAGAAGCAGGCAGGAGTCCGACAGGGAAGCCAAGCAAGATACTGCTGTGGAGGGGTCTGCAACAAAATGTATTTTAGCCACCTAAAAAAAAATCATTATCAGTTTAATCCTTGATTGGACATTAGTTTTCTTGTGCTGTGTCCAGATGCCTTTTATCTTCAAGTATTTAAACCCTCTAAACTCTGAGCAAATTGTTTTGATTTCTTTCAAAAACATGGAAAAAAGGCAACGAGCAACTTGACAAGAATTGGAAATTGGAATTTTTTAAAAACTATATTCACAATTATTAATTAATAAATATATTATAGATAAATAATATATTTATTGTAAGCACCGTTTTCAGATAATTTCCATGTTTGTTCTTTATTCTTTTTTGATGCTAATTTTTGAGTCATTCATTCACATAAATAGCTCATTGCCTTCTTCCCATTTTCGAAGAAATCAAGCCAATTTGCTCAGGTTTCAAAGGGTTAAATGCACACTCTATTTAGAATATTTTCACTGCTTTACCTTAATGTCAGACAGTGATTTCTAATGGGAAAATGAAGTTGTTATTTTATTCTCTTCACAGCCAGACCATTGATAAAAACAGTGATTTAACATCGCTGAAGAGAGGAGCTGCTGGTCTACTGCTGCCTAGATCCGTTAGTTAGTTTGTGTTATTGTGTGACTTTTGTATTTAAAGGGTTAGTTCGTAATCACAGAAGTCACACAATAACACAAACTAACTGACTGAGGCAACAGTAGACCAGCAGCTGCTGTGTTCAGTGTGCTGCAATGACTGCTTTTGTCATTGGAGTCTGGCAGCTTTGACAAGAGCATAGATGGAAACTGAAGCTGCAAACGGTTTTCCAATCAGAAGAGGCTGCCTGAAAGAAAGTAAAGCGGTGACACTATCTCAGTCTAGCAAACACATAAACTGATACTGATTTTTGTAGGTGGCTAGAGCACATTTTGTTGCAGACACCCATCCACAGCCATACACTGCTTAGTTTCTGTGTCGGACTCCAGCCTGCTTCTCCAAAGTGGGGGCGTGCTGACATCTACTGTATGCAAAACACTCTTTGTGAACAGTTACCCTGCACAACCCACTTAAAAAATCCAAACTGTCCCTTTAACGTTTTTAGGGAAAATCTTTTTAGCCAATGGATGTGCTTTTCATGCTGAGAGAATGTGTGACATAACGTGAATTTACACACACCTGAATGCCAGCTTACTGAGACATAAAGTAGCTAACGCCCAACTCTCTTCGCCAGCAATACAAATACTTAACGTGTCACCCTTTATCAAACTCTTGAGTTTCAAACAGGGAAACAGGGATTTTGAACAAACCAAATATCAAACACCAGCACAGGGATGAAAACAATACACTGTAGTGATGATCCGTTGTATCATGGCGTGGCCCTGAGCTGGCAATATTGTTTTGTATGATTATTTGTTAGTTTTAGCATGCTGCATTTGTGAATCAACAGGTTTGTCCTAAGAAGAGATTAGCGGAGCTGCTAGCATTCAATTTACCTTTGTGACTCGACAAAGTTCAGTACTTGAGTCTGACAGCTGTACTTTTCTTTAGAATGTATAAACGTCCTCCGCAGGGACGCACCCTTATTAGAAATATATATTTTTTTCAAATCAGGTTTCAGTGTGCTGAGTTTTTTTTTTGTTCTGCTTTAGCAAGGGATTAAATCTCAGCACCTGTGCAGCCATTGCACCAGGTTTTCCTGTTTTTCTATACTTATGCTGAGCTCAAAAACATGTATTTTTTTATTTACATTTGTTGTTTTCCTTTTTAAATAAAAAAAGTATACTGTTGATTCGGTCTGGTTTTTAGAACAGATTTACGTCTATAACCTCAATAAATCCCCCAGAATAAAGACTGGTGATAAAAGGTCACACATGACTAGGGTTAGGTATCGATAGTCAATACCTTAAAGGTATCGGCTGAAATAACCCAAGAAGTCTCAAAACTTCTCCAATCCGATGATGCCTGCATTTAATCCTTTTTGTACTAAGATCTAGAGAAAAAAACGGGACTGATATGGTATGGTTTTATGTTTTTTCTCGCGGCCAATTACTGAAAGCATTATTTGATTTAATTCAATATGGGATTGGTCCGGTACCACATCAGCTACAACCCAGAAGGTTTTTTTTTTTTTTTACACGCGACCCAGCCCTACACATCACTGCGTTTTTATCTCGTTAAGTCAGTCGTATGTATAAAAAAGGCTGATGAAACACTGAAAGCTAATTTTAAGAAAACACTTGTAACACTTTTCATAACTGTAATTAAACAGGGAAGCTGCTCAGTCCCGCTTAAAACGGTACTACAGTTTGCCATCACAAGTTGCCTCTAAGAGGAGATAGATACATATCTAATGAAACTGAATCATATTCAAAAACTGACTAAAAAACCTAAACTACATTTTGTATTATTTAAATCTTAACTGTTGCAGCTACCATTGAATAATGTATAGAAGGAGAGCAAGGCAAGCAAATATTTATACTTTCAAAACCAGAGACAATTCAAAATGCTTTACATTATTCAGAAAAAGAGAAATTAAGTAATTATTGGACATTAAATAATATACCATAAGAACAGTTGATGAACTGCCCCAAATTCATTAGTATAAATAAAAGTGCAGAGGCTAAATCTACGAGAGGCTGTAACGACATATTCATTTTTTAAAGATATTTTTAGGTGCTTGTATGCCTTTAACTGATAGGAAAGCTTAAGCATGAAAGTGGGAAAAACAAAGAGGGGGGGGCGACGGGCAGCAAAGGGCCGAGGCCGGAATCAAACCCGCGGCTGCTGTGGCGAGGACACAACCTCTGTACGTGGGGCTCCTGCTCTATTCACTGAGCACCGGGCGCTCCAACATATTCACATTTGAAAGCTCAGAAATATTGGTACCGTGTTCTGATGAAGCACCTTTTATATGTTGGCTTCCTTGATTTTTCATAAAAATGTGCTGTTTTAAAGGTCAGTTATAAACCATTTATTAGAACAAGTCTGGAAAACCAGAATGTGAAAAATCCCTCTGGTAAGTGTTTATCCTCATCATTGTTAATCATGCAGTCATAAATGTCAGTTATTCATTCATACTTTCTTAAGAGGTCCTCAGTCTCTTAACAAGTCCTCATGTCTGCGGTTATTATTTGGCAGTATCACACTCACACTCCTGCCTACGACCAAATCACAGACTGTTTATACTCATCAGTACTCCCTCGAGTGTGATACTGCTTTTATATAACGGTTCCACAGAAAGCTTTATGAGGTAACAACAGCAATAAGCGGCAACTGCTTATGATTATGTTTATGTAATTGTTTATGTGGCAAACACAAATAGTACCACAACTGGATCACGGAAACTGTAAAAGGAGGAAGCTGTGCTAACTTCTAATATTGGCTAACATTTGATGACTAATGTTAGTGTGAATGTAAATCACTGAGGCCAATTGCAAGCCATCGTAGCATAGGGTCAAGTCCTACATTGGCAGTTGTTTCCTTTTTTTGACAAGACCACATCATTGAGTCCAGCCAGAATAATAATCAGAGCCATTAATAAAATGATCTGTTTATAAGTGCAGTCTGGTCAGCGATAACAGGACGAACTTTCCTTATTTGGTCATGTATCCTGATATAATGTTGGCTATTGTGGACAAAATGGGTTTGAGACAGATCTGTGATGTCTCTGGGGACCAATAACAAGTGAAACAAATGTGCACATTAAGATAAAAAAAAACAAAAAACGTCTGTCAACATCACATAATGTACATTTTTTTCTATTTTGTGGAAGGTTTTTTTCAGTCGAAGGTGATACAGCACAAATGTGATGGATTATAGTTTGATTTGCAGTGGACGCCCCATTGATTTCAATGCAAAATAGAGGAACCAGTAATGAGTCCTAAAACCCGGAAATGAGTTAGCATTTTAGCACCTCTGGTTCCCTCATCTCAAAGTCAGAGGGTTTTTTGAATGGGTTTTTGGCTGAGGAGACTTTCAAGTTTTGTTCTATGGCATAAAATGTCAGTAGATACTCCACTTGCAAACTTTACAGCCCTCATTTGTCTTAAAAAAGTTGGTTGCTTACAAGTGTTTAAATGAGACTACAGCACATCATCACACACAGTCTTCTTGTGGTGGTGACATGAAATCATATGACCGTTTGTTTTGTTCCTAACATGAGCTTTTTACTTCTGGGGATTGCATTTAGGCCTCAAAAATCATAAAAGTATTGTGAATTTGGTTGTACAAAACGTGTAAGTATCATAACTGTTTATCACAGAGCTTTTTTTCTACAATGATCCAAATTTCAATGGAAAGCTCCCATGGGCTTTGAACCCAGGTGCAGCTAACTTTTGCGTCGGTGTACAGAAAAATGTCATCCATGGGGCATTCTGCTCGAACGTTGTCACTGACGTCATATCTGTTATCTAGTTTCCTTGGAATTAGACTGTTGCCAAGAAAAACATTACCATTCCTGCACACTTGCTTGTCAATTTGTCGGTCTACTTATTCCCCCCCAGGCATCCATTTATTGTGCAACCAGTGAAATAAGAGTCTGTTTACGGACGCTTCGGTGGCATGTGTGGATCTGATGAGTTAGCAGCTTGATCTGACAGTGTTGTTGCGACACTGGCTGATGTCATATGAGCAGACCTGCAGGTTTCAATCAATAAATCAATTTATGTGTCGCATGAAATTGTAACAATACAATTTCAGTGAAATGCCGTCCCTCGGGTCTATGGACAAATAGTTTAATTTTTGTGACACATTGATACAATAACAGTTAATATTGCGAATTAACGGTTAATGCCATTAACGGTTTAGAACACCCGTAAAAATACACGCATCGTTTAAAGTCCAAGTACTGTTATACTCTATATCGAATGCCAATTGTGTGATCTAATTACTTAGTCGAAACTAAGTGTTGTATAGTTGTTGTATAGTTTAGTAAGCCACTGCTAATGGGCTTTATGGACTAACTCTGTAGTTACAAGTAGTAATAAGTTATTAATAAAAAGATTTTGGTCCATTGTCTGCAGCTTTTGTAGAAATATGTGATGAAGCAGTTTAAAAAGTAAACACAGTATAAGTATATACTTATTGATGGTTTATAACTGAGCTGTGAAACATTAGAAAATTATTTCGTAAGAATTAATAAAGCCAACACTAGCTACTTTAAAACCTTTAATAAAGGTGCAGAATATCTCCAGTGATGTAGCATAAGTCTTTTGTACTCACTTAATATTATTCAGGTACTGTACATAAGTACAATTTTGAGGTACTTGTTCTTTACTTAAATACTTCTATTTTATGCTACTTTATACTTGTGTCCTACCAGTACATTTTGAAAGCCAACATTGTACTTTTTACTCCAAATTCACTTGGTGGTTTTAGGTACATTCATATAATTGACATTTACATCATGCATAATAAAAAGAGTTAAAAAAAATTATGATGTATTTTATACTGATTAAGCTACCTAGCAGTATATAAAGTTCCTGAAATTAGCTCCACCTTGACAAGCTGCAACATTTAAGTTATAATTAATCCATATAACTACTGCTGCTACTTATAATCCAGCAGTATAATATAAATGATTCTGAAATGAACCATACTGCATAATGACAACTTTTATTTTTGATACTTTATATATATTTTAATTCTTAACTTTTGTTCTTTTATTTAATTTGGGGGACAGACAAGGGGGATGTTGTATTTTTCAAAGCCCTCTGAGGCAAATTGGGATTTGTGATAATGGGCTTTATTGATAAAATTTAGATTTAATTTAAATTATTATTGGCACAGCCCTTGAGGCTAGTGTTGTGAGCGCCTTTGGGTAGGAAATGTGCTGTATAAATAAATTTGCATTGTCTTTGTACGATTTAGAATACCGGACATTTTTAAACTGTGGTATTACTCATTTTTCTTATGCAAATGTACTTCCATTGCTTGGAGAACTGATAATTCTCAGTTTCCACAGCGTCTGAGTTTTAAAACCACCACCAGGAGACGCTGTTAGACTGTAAACTCTGCAGCCTCTGAGAAGGGAGGCTTGGCTTTTCTTACAGCCCACTCTTTCCTGTTTTCTGTGTTTAACTGCAGTTTGCACATCAATTACTTTTTAATTGCTTTCTTACTTTTATTTTGTAGTAATCGGAATCGGGAATCTTCCTCTATTGTCAAAACAAAAGCCGCCTCTGGATTTTAATGCGACAGTGGTGCTGCATGCCACACATATTGCTCTAATTTTATTCAAAGTACGATTGCTTCCAAATACACAAAGAGCATTTCTACTATAATACTTAAGATACTTTAAATTACAATGTTTATCTGATTACTCTCACCACAGGCACTGCTGATATAAAAGTATTTTTCAACACACTCAATTCCTTTTAGTACACATGAGACACACACTTTAAGGTTGATTGATGATGAGTTAATTTTAGTTTAAAAGACCACAACAACGATGGTCAGTGAATGCTAAAGTAAGGCAGAACATGTCTTGGGACACATGCATTGCTTGAGTAAACTCCACCGCTCTGATGTAGTGCAGATGATTTGGCAACACTCTTGGCTAGAACTTCCTGTTTGGGAAATAAGGCAGGCACTCGTACACTTTGTGCAGGAATGCAACTTAAACAGTGAGTAATAGCACTCCCAACCACCACGCTCTGCTGACGTCAAGCGAGCAGACAAGATGGAACACGCTGCACTCGTACGCTGTAGGAAAACTACAATCAAGGTGTAACCGGAAGACGACTTAAAGTCACAGATGTTTCTATTGAAACTACAGACCCACAGATCTGACAGTGCTGTCATGACTCATGCTGTTTTTCATGAAGAGTATTGTCATTTTGCTACTTTACTAATTATACTACGAATTGTCATTGTGAATGTAAATTGTATCTATGAGTGTCATCTATGTCAGCCTACACAATTTAATGTTTGTGATTTGGGTGAGAAATTTGAGCTCTCAGATCAGATTGTGACAGTTCTGAGAAAAAAAGTGTCAAAAGTGCACTATGTTGTCCTAAAGTGCCTCCTTAGTCAGCCTGTCTACGCATAATGCTGACTCCACATTACCAATCGACCAAAAAGGATATCTGCCCTGCCCTGCTGACTCCTCCAGCATGTGTCCTCAGTTTAGTTATTAACCTGGAACTTCCCAATAGCTGGCCAGCTACGAAGGGTGGGTGGGATGATCATTGACTGTAAGTCTCTCCTCTAGCCTGCGGATCGTTTGGAAGCCGAACAGGCATCAGGAAATTCCTGAATGCGAGGGGAGTCAGATCTTTCCAAGTGTGACTCTGCAAATCTGAGTCACCACACACACCAGCACTGTACAATAGAAGTCTGATACAAGGAAGTGTGTGTACAGTCAGGTGTGCCATGTCTCTTCATGCCCTTATCATTTCAAAACTGACAAAAGACAGGTGGGGGAGTGAGACATAGACAGCTCTCAGTATCGACCAGTGGTGTAATGTAACTCAGCACATATCTGTACAAGTACTGTACCTAAGTAAACAGGGTTCCTACAACCTAAGAAAGTGGGGTTTAAGACTTTTTAAGACATTTTTCAAGCCACTCTGAATAAAGTTTAAGAACTATTTTACAAAAAAACTGGGTGTTTCATAACATGTGTGCCCTGACAGTGCACACATCCTAGTAGACTACATTGTGGAGAAGGAGACGAACCTCATCATATACTTTATGTAACATTAGCTGCTGAAGCAGTTCACTGTAAAAACACCTTGTGCATAATCTGGAGCTGTCTCACATAACACTCTCCTCATAGTGAATAACATTTCACCTGCAACATGTTACCACAGAATTTTGGAGAAACAAATACCCCTTTCCCATCAAAATTAGCGAGTGCACTCAGGGTTTTCCAGACACTGGTAAACCCGCTTAATATGGGCAATTGGCTACATTCCCACTGTCAGTGAACACAGCACTGCAGCACACAAGTCTGCCTTTCTGTCAGCTGGCATGTGTGTGTGGGTTGTTTTGTTGGTGTGTCCACAGGACATCATGGACAGGCTGGGGAACAGGTAAACAGTGGACAGCAGTAGGAACTGAGGTCTTTAAAAACTTTTCAGTGGTTTCTTCTCTTTATATATGTCTTACTTATTTAGTCTTTCTTTCAAATTTGGTGGAGACTAACTTGGAATAATGTTTGAGCGCAGCTTGGGAGGAGACAGACAGTAATTAGTGACGGTGCGTCATTGCATCTTGCTGGTTAAGGAGCTGAAATTACCACATTCACCCGGGTGTTGTGTTCTCATCAATGCTGATTGGAGCCGGAGGGAATAAATACCCGTGTCTACTGCAGAGTCATTTGACCCAGGTGTGTGCATTCTCATTGCATTAAAAAGCCAGAAACTTGGGACCTGACTTAAGACTTGCATAACTTGACTTGAGACTCCACTTGGACCTTGCCTGACCCACCCTTGAGACTTGCCTGTTCTGACTTGGAACTTAAGTGCGAAGACTTGAGACTTGTGACTTTCACTTTGATGTCAGTACATTTTGGTGATTATATCTCTGTATCTCAGTATGATTTCTAAAGCAGTCTTACTTGCAATGGAGTATTTTTGTGGTATTGGTACTTATGTAAAGTATCAGAGTACCTCTTGTGATCAGCTCACCCTTCATTCGTGTTGTATCATGTAGTATAAAACGGTTATTCCAAAACAGGCAGTGTGATTGTTTTTGTGGAAAAAAACTCTGTGTTGTTGTTCTCATAAACTGCATCCTCTCTGTCAGAGGCTGATGTCTTTTGTTACGTCTGTTGAGACACTCACCCGTGAGCAGTTCCTCTTCCTGTTCCTGTCCCCCCTGGCTGCTGCTGCTGAGGACCAACCGTCAAGACGCAGGCATCGATGTGACATATAGTACCTCAGCAGTCATAGGCTGAGTTCATGCATGTAGGTCATAGCGTAAATACTTAGAGGTTGGAGCTGGTGCTTCCCCCTTGGGCGCGCTTCAAAGCTCCGCATCCTTCCTCTTGTCGAACGCAGCATGGAGTGATGACGTTGACAACATATGGTCCACATGTAAAAAAAAGTTGGCTGACCTGCCTGCCTCACCGCAGATGTCACCACCGTGTTCTTTTTGGTTAATGTTTATGTTTTCTTCATAGCAACTGTGGAAAAAAAGACGACAATGTGTTTCATCTGAGTGTGATTTTGATGCACTGCAGAATCTGCCATAAGCACACGCATGCATGTCAGTGACCGCGTGCATGTGAAAACAACTTTTGGGAATGAGGTGAAAGGTAAGGCACAGTGAACGTGAGGATGGTCACATAGTTGAGCTCGTGTAGGTGGAATGTTTTCATGGCTGCCACCACTGTCAACACGCCCTACTTCCTGTTGAGTAATGTGAAAATGTCAAAGCCCAAACGTCTACTACTGTTATATCAAGGTGTCTGTGATTTCATGAACAAAAAAAAAAACAGAGAATTTACCGTACATTTTGTTGTTTTTCTTTGCAGCAGCTTGTCAACAGAGTTGAGTTTCATTTTTAAATATTCAATCTGTCATGCATGCTGTCACAAGATCAGAAAAGAGGGAACAATCCTACTGCTGTTTTTTCTTGAAAATTACTGATCTAAATTCACATCTAACCTCTCTTAATGCATATCATATTCTTGCCCCTGCTTTGTGGTGCTTTCTTTGATTAAAGTGGAATTTAAGACCTCAAAATAAACTTTTTACTTGCATAATTATCAGTGACGTTTCACACAAACCTGTGAAAAATCAGCCAGTAGCTGCTATAACAGCTGGATTTTAAACCTCCTGCAGAGCTGGTTTGATTAAACTGTGTTCTTCCTTCAGTCCCGGATTTAACTATTAAAAAACTGGAGGGACCTCACTTTTCTTGTGCTGCTTTTAAACGTCTCCGACAAGGATTTAACCCTTTGAAGTCTGAGCAAATTGGTGCAATTTCTTTAAAATACATGGAAAAAAAGGCACTGAGTAACTTGGCAAGAAATGTCCCACAAATTGCAAGAAATTAGATTTAGAAAATTAATGTGAAAAGCTAGGAAAATTGTCTAGGGAAAGCTATATGTATATCTATTGTAATAACAAAATTTAAAATTATATTACAAAATTATTATAATTTTTAAGCACTTTTTCCAGCTCATTTATCTAATCTTTTTTAAAAAAATATATTTTAAAGCTTTTTTTAATTTAATTTCCTTCCTTACTTCTTTCTTTCCTTCCTTCTTTTTTTTTTTTTTTTAAAAAAAAAGCAACAACAAAAACAGCAAAAAAAATTTTGTTGCAATTTTTACTACTTTCTTGCTAATTTTGGGTCCTGTCTTCTTTCGCTGCCTTCTCCCCATATTTTTTGAAAGAAATAAAGCCAGTTTGCTCAGGTTTCAAAAGATTAATTTACACGTACAATTCACAACTTACAGCAAGTGCCCTTTTTATGCCTATGTTTTGCGCAATAATTTGTGGCATCTCTTGAATGTGTTAGAAGCCAAATTTTCACTTCCATAATATTCGCAGTTTCCAAAGCCCAGTTGTCAAAATAAAACAGGATGTCAGTTGCACTGAGCAGCATGTCAAAGTGTCTAGTAATCTAGGAAAGTTTTAGAGGAGCGCTTTGAGGAATAGTGCAATGGGCTGAACTTTCAACACAGATAGAAACCGCTGCACCTCCTAATACTAGTTGGGTGTTTTCCTTTTTATCAGGTCCTTACATTACTGAAGCCTTTCTGTGTGTGCGACAGAGCCAGAATGACAATTGAGTTAATCAGTGTTATATCGTATCTGTTGAGAAGTAATTTGTCGACTGTGAATGTTTTTTTCATGTAACAAGACCCTAAATGACCACCAGTTCTTCTGAATATTGATTACTGGAAAATGTTCGCACTTTGTTATTTAATATGTAACAAAGTATGTATATATGAAATACTGTCTGAAATGCCACCTTTTGTTCAGCGGTAGAGAGTAGATAGGTTAATGCACTGCTGAACTTTCAGAACAAATTTCAAGTACTTGCACTGTGTTTATGTGAGTATTTTTTATTATTATTTAACCTTTTATGCCACTTTATACTTCTACTCCACTACATGTCAGAGAAAATGTGATACTTTTATAGTAGTGTCACAGTTGGAAATGAACTTTTTCGTCCATCTGCCACTGTGACTGGTGGCTTCAAAATCTACCAGCCACTCAATAGATTACCATTGTTTTTTGTTTTTTTTGGGTTTTTTTTGGCTGGTGCATGAAGCAGATCTAGCACATCAATTCTGAATATTTGAAACGATTTTAAATATAAACGATTTCTATTAATTCTGGCAGTATCAGTAACTGGTACCAGTCTTTCTTTCTCACGCTTAATTACTGTTAATGTCTGCTACAGTCATTCTGCTGTCCTCTGTTACTAACCAAGAAAATGAAAGTTGTTGTTAAAATAATAACAATATTTCATAACATTAACTTATTGAAATATACATATTTTTTTAAATGCATGCGCTTACCGTCCATTAAAAAAGACCATACAAAATAGTATCAAATATCATTTCATGGTATTGCATCAAAATTAGAAATTTTAGTACTGTGAGAGGTATTACATTACAGTTATTTGACAGCTATAGTTACTTCTTGTACTTGATACTTAAAAAATAAAGACTTTAAATAAAGATCATACGGTCAGCTTGTAATAATCAGATTCATTCTTATAGATGAAATTACCTAACAGTCTATGAAGTTAAACTTTTGCTCAACTGCAACCAAATACAACATCAAAATCATATCCTCCTATTAATGCATCTGTAATATCGCTTTCAAAGTTGGCATTTTTTCCTACGTTTTGGTGGTTGTATTTATGTGCTTTTCCTTGAGTTAACTTTTAAATGCAGGATTTTCAATCACAATTTAAATTGCAGTATCGTTGCTTTAAAGAAAATGTTGTGAATAAATGACTTACTACCACTGGAAAATAATCATTATTTGGTCATACACTACAAATACAAAATTTTGTAAGAGCAGGTGTCACTTTTAAAATGGTGCTAAACCATCACAATGTATTCCCAAATAGTACTTAACATTTTTTTTTCAATTTTAACAATTTTCCCATGAGATTCCATGTTTTGTAAAAACTCAGTGGAAAGTCAAGTTATATCAGGCTAAATATACATAATAATCTAAAAGTTGATTTATTAACGATAGAATAATTCAACATTCTGTAAGCAATAAATAACATCTACTGATCACTCTGCATAAAGCATCGATTAACCCTTAATTCACTGTGAGCGAATGGATATTAACGCTTCTCACGTAGAAATGTGTCTCTAATAATTAAGCCATTGCTTGTTTTGCAAGTATGGTCAAATGTTACACAAGATCTGGGCAGTGATACTTGATCCTGTGTAGTGACCGCAAGTCACTTCTGCACGTCAGTTTAGTGTTTTCACAGTCATCTACAGCAGAAATAGCAGAAGTGAACTAAGATGTTGAAATCTTGGTGCACTTCAAGACAGATCATGTTCTGGTCCGTTTACCGTATCTCAGGCGGTCTGGCTTCCCGTTACACCCCATGGTACGGATATCCGGTGTCCCTTTCGCATAGAGGAGGAACTGCAATTAAACACGCAAAATCACAGTGTCAAAATGACCAATACTTGAAATCACATTTATAAATAGCTGTTTTAATTGTGGTTAGCAAGATGTCACAGGTTTGGCTAATTTTGCTGGAGTATTTCAAAGTTTCAGAGGGCCCAGACATCTTGACCACATTTTGTCTTTGGCCTAGACTTAAGATCACAATCTGGTTTACATCGGTCAATCATTTGTGTTAGAAGTCTGCACATTTCTTACAAAAAAAGGTGTATATATAATAATGATGGCTGATTTAGGATGATGTGGCACTACAACTATGAAGATATAAACAATAACTAACAATAACTCAGATTATAAAACAGATTATCTACAGCTTCAATACTTTTACACAAACCAAATCAGCATCTGAGTGCCCTTAATTACTTAAAAGTCAACTGTGACTCAATGTAAGTTCTCTATACTGGAGGTCATGTAATCACTCATTTAAGCTCTGGTCATAGGTCACTCTGTGAGATGAAACATGACTATGAAATTTACAGTCCGAGGGCATGAATCCCAAAATGGTAAAAACCACACAACTGCAAACTGCTTTCAAAAGCTCGATAATTAAACATTCTAGAGGAGTAATTAAGAGTATAAATGTGCTAAAAACAACCAACTATATTATATCTGCATTTGTCAAAAGGTAATTTGAGACATTCAATGAAGAAATGCACAAAAATAAATAAATAAATAGAAAACAAAACAGGACCCAGGATAGAACCTTGGGGGACTCCATGGCTTAATGGTGTTAAGGTGGATGTAGGATAACAAACACCAAGAAAAGATCTGTCTATCTGGGAGGATAAGTTGACACTAATTGAGTCTGTCAGAAATAGATTAGCAATAAAAGGATAACTGCTATTCTTCTATATGTCCCTGTAGACAAATCCCACACTTAAAAAAAACATCTTAGGTATGCAGGTTAAGGGGTTGTGTTTTTTCTATAAAGTGTTATTTACATTGCCGCTTGAGAAACACACTCTCCATCTGCCATGCATAGAGATGTATGGTAAAATGACAATAAACTGGATGGCTTGAATGAACTGATCTATTTACCAGTAATGTATGTGTAACCAAAGGCTGATATATGTTAATTCTATGTGTCATATAGCCCCACTGCTGTCCAAAAACTATTAAAAACACATCAATGAGCCTCACTGCGCCTTCATTAGGATGAACATGGGCACTTTATTTTAAGTCAATTCCACATATGTCCTGTTGCCAAAAATACTCACTCGAGCCCCAAATATGGCTGAGGATAGTCCCTAGCAAATGCACTTTTTATTCTTGTTTGCAGGAAGTTTGCTAAAAACCACAGTGGCCAGCTGTGGGCTGCAACTAAGAATTATTTTTACTATACACTAATCTGCTGCTTATTTTTCAATCAATCATTTTGTGTATAAAATGCCAGAAAATAATAAATAATGCCAATTGTAATTTCCCACATACTAAGTGATAGCACTCAGTTTAATATCATGTGATAAAGAAATGTATCAAGTCATATCCGAGAAGCTCAAAAAGGAAAATATTTGACATTATTTTGCTTAAAAATGAAAAAAAAATGTTTATTGATTATGAAAACAGTTGACAATTTCCTAATTGGTAGAAATTATGTTAGTTTACTTCATACCTGTTTCCAAATTACATTATCTGTGGAGCTGCAACAAAAGTCTAATTTATCTGTTTTGCTCCACATTCACATTATATTTTAACTTTGACACACTTCTGTGGGTATTTATGATGTAAACAGCACCAAATGTGTTGTGTATAAGATAAGATAACATAGGGTTTCACTTCATTGTCAGAAAAAAAATAAAGTAATTTGTCTTGCATCCCAGGACATTAACTGTTTCACATAAATACAAAAAACTATGAGAATAAAAAGCAACCAGGCAACGAAACTAATCTACTAACACGACAAATAACATCAGACATTATGGAAAGTGGATGTAATGCAACAGATTATTCTATATATCCACTGTCAAACTGAACAAGCGAGAAAGCTGGACCCCGTCAAATAAAAAAAAAAAAAAAAAAGAAAAAAAGAGGTTAAAGCCAAATTAATTAATTTCGGACCTTAAAAAAAAGAAGGGCAAGTTTCAATTTTTCTGCTTTTGTGATTAATTTGGGAAACACAGTCAGGTACAACATTGCAAAAATGTGGCTTAGTACCAAAAACTTGCTAACAAGCACCAAAAGAACAAACTAACGTGACTAATAGGTTCAAAAAATTCTTTCATTTCTTAACAACTGATACAGAGTGGACATTACAATGACAGGTGTGTGTGTGTGTGTGTGTGTGTGTGTGTGTGTGTGTGTGTGTGTGTATGTGTGTGTGTTTGTATTGCTTTATCAGAGGAGTTTTTTAGGAGGCCAGTTGGCCTATGGAGGGGCTATGATGCAACGGCTTTACGGACAGACACTGCCCATTGACGGTAAAAAGAGGAAAATGGGCCGAGCTAAACTTTCAAAAAAGAGGTCATCCTGTGTGGGAATTTCCCTCTCTCCTGTCAGCATGTGAGCCAGGAGCAGGGAAAGACTGCGTGGGGCTCCAGTAGGAAACGAGGGGTCATCGAAGAAAGAATGCCTAGAATGTTTGAATGAATCTGTGCCAGCACTGACAGCTACGACGAGAGCAGCAAGAGGAGAAAATGTGCGGAGAAAGTCACAACAGTGAAGTGTATGGATGTAAATCATTAACACATTATATGAAACATTACTCTGTTTCGCGGTTTTGGTGATTATGTTGTAAAAAAACCACAACTTTTCATAAAATCTGTAAGATGATAATGTTGCTAGTGCTTTTTTGTACCAAGTGAGACTTAAAGCCAAGCCACAACTACTTAAAGCTATTGTCATGTTCATGGAGGATAACAATTGTCTTATTGAAATGTGGGTGTAGCATTCTTCAAGTGGTGATGTGTTGGAAAGGGAGGATATTGCACAACAGTTAAAAGCTAAACTGTTCCATCATTGAGTGTGTTGAAACATTTAGTGTTCAAAATGTCATCTCCCACTGCACAAAACAAGTTTTTATGCTTTATTTAGAGAATATAACTTTTCAGGAACAATAAAATAGACTTTACCCCCACTGAAAAACAAGCAGAGCGGGGTTTTCTTCTTCTCTGTTGTTTAAAAAATTCTGTTGTTAGAAAAACACTCTCCACCCTGAATTGTCACGGATCACCTACAAATCCCACTATGCCTCTTTCTTTATCCTCTCTGTCTGGGGTTTGCTTGCTCGAGACAGATACGATTCATACTGTGCACACAGTGAAAAGCAGTCAGAGGGCTTGGTAAATTCCACTGCAAACAAATAGTCCACTTATCTATCATGTCTGGTGTAACCTACTTTGTCACTCCCATTTTTTAACTTCTTCATTTTCTGCTGAATGTTGTCCACTTGTGGGTTAAAGGAGGTTTGCTCAGGATTGTTGGTTGTACTGACACACAGCCAGGCCTTTTGGCTGTTGAAGCGTGACCTGAGGTGGTGTGAGGAGGTTAGTTGCTTATTAATTTCTATGCAACCTTGAACCCCTCACTGGGCCAGTGGACTCAGCAGACTATTGACAGAGCCGTGTGCTAAAGATAAAGCTAGCATTTCTGTGCTGCGTGCAGTGTGACCAAGTCTTTTTTTTTTCTGCTGCTCTCAGCAGTATCATTTCAGTATAAATTGGTTGGAAGTATTTCAGGATCTGTGGACTTTTGTGTCAATCAATGATTAAACAGACATGCAAAGAGTTACACAATAATGATGTGGAGAGTCTGTTATTAAGAGGATTCGCCTCTCTTTTCTGCTGTATTTGGTGGCAATAAAAAACACAATTTCACATACTAGGCCTCATTTTATATTTAGTAACAGGAGGTTTCTTTCGCTGTGTAACTACACTGAACGCCATTTTCTGCTTTGTGGAAACAATAAATAATAATGAATGAATGCTGATCTGATGCATTATTTAAATGTCTGTAGCCTTGCTGGCGATGACTACAAATGTAAAATGTGCTCTATATGACCCCAAAGAAACATCAAATTCCTGTGTCATGTTGATGTCCCTTCCAATTTTGTCATATTAGCTTGAACTAAAATATTGCAAATTTTCCTCGCTGTCGAGCCAATTTTTTTTATCCGCAATATGTTGTAATAGAAACACATCGTCTCACTATGAGTGTGAATATTTAAGGCGTGTATTAACACCCCTGTCTGCACCTGCTTGAAAAGGACAGAAAAGGAAGAAATTAGAAACAAAATTCTTTAGACAAAGTATAAATCTGTTTAATTCAATAAAATATCAAGTACAATTAAAGCATTTCCCCTTTTAATATTAAATAATTAGACTTATTTCATTCATTGCCAATACTATTACAAAGAGTTGCATCATTTCACTGCAGCACAACTCTTCCCTTGACAACCATTGCTCCAGATACACAAAATGTAGAAATTCACTCGCATGTATGTAAAATCTGCACCGAAATACTGCATACACACACAAAAAATTACATCTGAGAATAAAGCTACGGTGACATGTGAAGAATGATTGCGCAATCCATGCACCCACTCCTTCAGTCCCATTCAAAGTGTCCCTGTAAACTGGTGGTCGCTGTCTTCACATGTGAAAGCGTACCGTTTTTTTTCCAACACCTGTTCAGTGGATCACCTCCGGCTCTAAAGTCCATCGATGATTAGAGAAGCAGCTCCGGAGGTCCGTGTGGACTCTCTGGAGGAGGTTTTCTAACATTGTCCGGTGGCAGAGAGCAGGTTGCGCAGGGTGGCCAGCTCTCTGGACAGCTGCTCCACGCGCTTTTGTAAACGATCGTTTTCTGCGGCCAGTTCCAGCACTTTATGTTGAGTCTCCAAGTTGCGCATTTTGGCTTTGTCCCTGCTCTTCCTCACGGCAAGGTTGTTCCTCTCCCGCCTCACCCTGTACTCTTCACTGTCCTTGTCCAAGCGTTTCTTTGCCTTGCCGCTGGACATTTTGCCACCGTGTGACGGCGACCTGCTTTTACCTGACGGGGCAGGTGTGCTGGGCGGGCTGGAGCAAGTCGAGGACGCGGTGGAGATGTTTCCAAGACTGCCGCTGGTGGACTGGTAATGAAGGTACCTCATGTCAAAACCAGACGACCCGTTCTCCATCTTTACGTCTTCTTGACTGTCGTCTCTCTCAGCAGCAGCAGCAGCAGCGGCGGCTCTGTAGCGGAGTTCAGGGCTGAGCACACTATCCACACGGGTCTCCTGCAGCTCAGTGTAACCCAGCGCGTAAGGCTCCCTGGGGTCCCTCAGGTTGTCGCACTGACTCGTCTCCAGCTCGTTCAGCAACGAGTAGTTCTTGTAGTTCTGTAGGGCTGAAACTCTCTTGATCTTGTCACCCGCCAGGAAATCTGGGTAAACGTCCCCCTGCTGCTGCTGCTGGTGGTGCGTCTGCGCCGCCAGCTGCGGGCAGTGCAAAGCTGAATCCAGGTACGCGCTGAAGTCTATCGCTCTCTCCCGCTCTTCAATGCCCAGCTCCGTCATCGAGTCGCCGAGCCTCCAGTATGAGCTGATGGGGCTGATAATGCTGTCTCTACTGTGGATAGCAAAGCCGCCCTCGTCGTAGAAGCCGGCCACTTCCATGGATCTTAACACCCGCCGGATTGCAGGAGCATGGAGCGCTGATCTGAGACGCCCAGAGTGGTTTTTGGGTTCAGTTGCTTCAGTTGTGAAATGGCTCAAGTGTCGGGATGTAATGAGTTTAAATCCGCCGTGTCACTGTCTGTGACAACACTCGGTGAAACTACTTTGAAGAGGTTGCGCTCTTGGATTGGGAGGAATTGACAGGTCTTCCTGTCTCGGGGGGGTTTTATTAGACGCGAGGGGCGGGGCTTCAGCTGGGCAGGTGTGTGACGCGCAGCGATGAGCCAACCGGACAACCTGTGCTGCTCTCACACTGTAAAATCTGACAAGTTGTTCTTACTTAACTCTGAAACCTGGACAATTTGGATTGGTTTCTTTCAAAAAAAGGGGTAAAAAAGCAACGAGAGACTTCAGGAGAAATGAATGAGACCCCAACAGTAGGAAAAACAACAAGAAAATAACCTAAAAATTAGAAAAAATAAAACCCCAAAAGAATTTTAAAAAAGAACAAGGACATGACCAAATTAAGTGCTTAAAAATAATTTGATTATATAAGAAAATTATAGTTATAGTCTTTTGGTCATTTCCATGAGATGTGCAAGTTCTGTTTTGTTACAATGTTAAAAAAAATACAAATATAACTATCTAGTTTGCAACCAGCAGAATACACATACAGCATATAGCAAAGAAAACTTGGTGTACTGAAGTTGCTAAAACTTAGAAAGACTGATTTAAATAAACGTGTCATATACAGGTTGAAACAGCTTCACAAAAGTATGTAAGTATAAAGTAAACTTAACAATAAGATAAACAATAAACATACATTATGACTAATGTTATATTTAATTTCATTTTCAGAGGCTATGGCTTACCTGGATTTTTAAAATTAAAGTCAATTTGTCAGATTTTACAGTGCATGGGAGCTTTCTGCATTCAACTATTTGTGTCTGGACATAATTAAAACTTTTTTTGTGTGTGATGTTCAGTTGTGGCATAGAAATTTGGTTGCAGCATAATAAAGAGAGGAAATGCAACTTTGGTGGTTTTCATATGAAATTGTTACAACAAAAACAAAAAGTGAAAATCCAAACACAGTCCCTAAAACCCAGACTGTGACTGTCAAACAAAATGTGGTGAATACTTTCAACTAGCATTTGTTGACAACACGTCCATTCACGCCCCCTACAGTCACATCTCATCAACTCAATAATAATGGAAAAATCCCACTCAGAGGCAACCATTTTCTCAGTTCATATGTTATCAGTGGTGGAAGAAGTATTCAGATCCTTTACTTTAGTTAAAGTACAAATACCACCTGCAAAAATAATCTGTTACAAGTAAAAGTCCTGCATTGAAAATGTTTCAGTAAAAGTTCTTAAGTATAATCAGGAAAATGTACTCAAAGTATTGAAAGTAAAAGTAACCAAGGAAGTCAAATCTAAAAAAAAAAACAAAAAACAAAAAACAAAAAACCACACCCCAAAATGTCAAAAATGATCAAAAAATAATTATATTTAAAAATATATAAATAATAAAAAAATATATAAACACCCAAACACTTAAAATTGTTTTAAAAAAGAAGAAATCATTTTTAAAAAATACCCCAGACAGAGAGGATAAAGAAAATACTTTTTTGATGATTGTTATTATTTTGATGACAGCGGCAGCAGATGACTGCCTCTGGGTTTTTTTGGTCTTTTTTCTTGGTTCTGGCAAATAGTTCTTTCTGCTGTTGTTTAATTGTATCAGAGTGGTATCTAAGTGTGTGTGCAATCTGTAAATAAGAGTATTTATGAAGGCTATTTTCCAAAGGCACTGCATTACTATGCCCTAATGAGTACACTGTATTATGTTTCTGCTCTAACAGCACGAATGTGAACGTAGTTCATTCCACATTTGACCAACAGGAATTAAAGCAAAGGCCGACAAGCACATACTCTTTGAACTCTTCTGCCTTGGTTTGGATGATGCTCAATTTATGGACTTTATACGCAAAACCTGGAAAGCAAATACATTTTTTGTTGATGGTGCTATTCTGTCATTTTTATATGCCCTTCCCTATTAAAGATACTTTTTTAAAAAAAAAAAAAGTACAGTACTTGTGTAATTTTACTTTGTTACACCCCACCACTGCGAGTAATCAACCTCTAACAGTAAGAACGATACTTATAAACAGACGTATCCAGACAGCTGTTTCCCCACAAAACAAACACACACACACACACACACACACACACACACACACACAAAGACTTAATCTAGTCTGTTGTTGTGGTCAGACTGCAAGATGATGCATCCACTTCAAGGGTCAGAGTGGGTGTTGTGAGACATTTGGTCAGCCTGGTTCAAGTCTAAAACACTTCAATGTGTCCAAGAAGATTTTCTGTAAATGTCTCAAGAGCCATGATAGTTTTGCTTTTACAAAATTACATTAAAACAGCTTACAAATATGTAATAATAACAGGAAACAGATACTTGGCTCAAGTGCAAAACAGGTGCTGGCATTATAAACACTGAGCCGGTCTAATGAGCCTTTAAAACACACGGCCTGTTCATAACTTCACTCAGCTCTTCTTTCGCTTTTCAGTTTGTAATCAGAGCTGAGTGGTTTGGATTTAATATAAGAGCTTGCTGCCACCTTGTGGTGGAGCTGCAAGAATATGCGGACGTGACACAACAGCAACAGAGTTCATATAAATGTTTGGCCATGAGTCTCTCCACATAAACTGTTTCACTAGTGTGCAGCCAAAACCAATGATGTCTTCAAAACATCGCCTGGCTTTCCCAGGAATATAAACTCCCCTTTGACCAAGTGGATTCCCAGCATACGTAACTATGCAACGGTGTTACAGTTAATTCTGTGACTCATTCATGTTTGTGACTTGTTGCCGTAGGTGATTTTTTTCTGCTGGGTATGGAAAAAATGTGATACACTGTCAACCACATTGGTGACTCCATGGCAAAATGAAAATATTACATAAAGTATCTCAAAATGTTACTTTGCTACAATAGTTTCATATATGTACTGTTACTTTCCACCACTGGTCAACACTGATAGCTGTCTCTTGTCCACTTTCCTGGCTTTAAATAGTGTGTTTTATTCCATAAGTATGTTTTTACACACACACACACACACACACACACACACACACACACACAATGCTTATGTTTTACGTAAAACTCCTTTATAATAATTGTTGTAGGATTAAATCTTTAAATGTGCACCATATCTTAAAAGCTGTTTTAAAGGTTTGAATGTAAGTGAGTATGATAAAACGACTAGAGCAACAAGTACTATATTTATCTAAAAGAATTTGATGGAGTAGAAGTATTGTGTATGTTGAGCAATGGTGACATCAAATATGTACGTCTGCTGTGCTTAAAGGAATACTTCATCCACAAAATGACCAACAGATGTTTTCTTTAGGAATTCAAGCTAAAAAGGTGTGACTAACTGATAAGCAAATGGTCATTTTGTTTGGGAAGTATTCCTTTAAAGGGAAATTGGGCCCATTTTCAAAATAAATAAATGTCATCCCTACAGTCTAAGACAGTCCGGAAATATCTGGAAATATGAGCAACTCTCTAAAAAAACGAGTTGCTGGCTACCAGCTGGAGATAACGTTAGTTAGCTTTTGTCAGTATGGATGGACTACATAAAATGTTAGCTTGGTAAGATTCTCCACAACTCGAAAATTATTCAGTTAATCTTACTGAAACCACGAGCACCAAAGAATACAGTATTACTGGCGTAGTAAACAAGAGAGACACAAAAAAAGAGATCAGTAGATGTAGCAGACTATTTGATTTTAAGTGTAGGTATATGTCCAGTGAACTATATTCATAATTATATATTCAAAATGACAGAATTATTATAAGTTCTGAGCTTGTTTTTCCCCAGGTCAATTCTCATTTGGTATTTTTGTTTTAAATTCTAATTTGTTTTTTTGTTGTTGTTTTTGTTTGGGCTTTTTTTCAAGTTATTATTTTATTTTTTTTTTTTTTTTTTTTTTTTTTTTTACAATTTTTTTGCCAACTTCTACATAATTTCTTCTTCTGTTGCTCATTCCCTTCTTCCCATGTTTTTGATTACATTTAAGCTTCTTTGCCCTAGCTTCAAAGGGTTAAATAAATATTGTGATTGTATTCCATCTTTGCTAAGCCAGTTTTGTGTGAAAGGAATAAAAAGCCTGGTCCATATATAAGCTTGTTGAGCTCCATGATTTCAGTAAATACTAGCCCGGCCCATTAATTGTTCCTATTAAAAAGTTTTACAGTGTATCACTCTAATAGGGACCATTCTGTCAATTTTGAACTTTCACTTCTGATATTTTTGTGATATTTTACTGACAACACGTGTCGACTTCAGTGAAATTAAAAATGTAGAAATGTTTAGCCTACTTGTAATGTAGTACTTGTGCGTAAAATATTTTGCTAACTTCGGTTCTATTAAACTATTGCATAACAGCAGGAACTACTGACCTTTTTCCCAGCAGACATTTGGGCATGTCATGATAGGAAAAACACAGGTGTGTTTAATAAAATTAATGATAGCTGCATTCCACTTAAGGGAGGCCCTGGTATTATGCATTATTGCTCACTTGGGCACTTAGTGAAACGGAGGCATGGTTAATGTTGTCAGTCTCACCTGTGCTTCTCCTCAGTCCAAAAACCTGCTGTGAAAAAGGTCAACAGGCAACAAGTGGCAGTTAGCATTAACGCTAGCTAACATTAGCCACCAAAAACAACTGCTCACATGAGGCCAAGCAGAAAAGGCTGTAGCAGAAAAACTCCTCACTGTACTGAACTGAACGCTATACTGTTTCTGAGTTTCTGTTTACCTTTAAGTTAAATAATTTCGCTTTAAGTAAAACTTCTTACTTTATTCTTAAACTATTTCAGAGCCGTTAGCACCTCACCTGCCGACATGCTGTACTTTCGGTCTTTCCCACGGTTGTTACATTAGCATCCCGGAGTGTGACGGGTGACAGATGTCGCTGTAACACCTGCTCCGGTTGTTTTATATCATGTATAAACACACACACACACACACACACACACACACAGAGCTCCATCTACTGTACATCCAGCAGAGGGCTGCGAGCACAGCGGACAGCACACAGGACGGGTGGGGTCAGGAAATGCGGTCTTTCCCCTCGCAAACCCCCATTGGCTACTCGGCTATTCGTGGAACATTCTCCCGCCTTGTGATTGGCTACTGCGCTCAACGACTTGCCCCTGATTGGCTGGAATCGTTACGCTGTCTGTGGGCTGAGAACTTGATGATTCCGTTGGTTCCTGACTGAGAGTAGAGAGATTGAAGGGGCTGGGCCCACAGAGGAGAAATGGCGAGAATGGTTAACGAGAACGGGTGTGGAGTGGAAACACAAAGCCCGGAGCCGCAGGGACCGGGCCGGGGCTCGGCCAGATGGGGTCCACAACACGCCGGTGCCCGAGAACTGGCCAATTTATACTCACCAGGTGAGTCGATCCCCTCAGTAGCTCCGTCTCACGGGCTTGTTCCCCCGGTTTAAGTGTCCACGAGTGGCGTGACATAATGGCAAGCTTTACATATCGTAGTTACCAAGTAACAAACTGGTGAAAAACTACTTAAATCACAAACAAGAGCACCGGTTTATGTTTAACTGCGGCGAGTAAAAGACGCCCGACACTGAGCGACAGCGCTGTGATTGCCACAGTCAGACTTTTGTTTGTTACACAACAGGAATCATGTGAGATTGGTTGATTTTGTGTTTGTCCTTTGACATTTCGAGCATCAGGCAGAGGTTAGAAGAATCCACCGCTTCTGTTTTAGGCTCAGCAGCCTTATTTGTTCACGGAGCTGCCGTGACCTTTCATAACACTAGCACCAGAAAGCTATGCATAACCAAAAACTGATGGTCTGGATAGTTTTGAGAGCTTGGCCAGTCCTCTGTTCCAGTCCTCCCACTAACATTCATACCATTTGGACTTGCATTTATCTGAAAGGCTTTCACGCCCAATGTGCAAATACTTAAAGCTTTTTGAGCTGCTCATATTAGCTGTTTCTCCTGTAGGTTGAAGTCAGTGTGGGACAGCTTAGGCTCCTTAGATATTAGCAGCCAGTCACCGAACATGTTCTTGTTATAAATGTGCTTAACCCTTTGAAACCTGGATTGACATTAGTTTTCTTGTGCTGCGTTAAGACACATTTCACACACCTTTTGACCCTGAGCAAACTGGGTTGATTTCTTCTGAAAACATGGGGAAGAAAAGACGTTGAGCAACTTGACAAGAAATTTTCCAAAAAAATCAAGAAATTAGTAGAAATTCGTTTCTAAAAAGCAGGGGGAAATTTTCCAGAAAACATAGATACAGCTATCGTCAATACATATTTTAAATCTAAATTACTGTAATTTTTAAGCACTTGATTCATCATTTCCCCTTTCCTTCCTTTTTGGGTCAACATGAAGCAGTCGTATTTATTGGTCTGAGATATCGGCAGAGCAAATAGTCAAAAATCACCAGTCTGAGGAAAGTTAATTTTCTCAAGTTGTTAATAAGAATTATGCAGCTAAAACAATAAGGGTATAAAAACAAAAATGGTTATAGGGCGTTACTTTTTATTCACTGACGTATGAACAAGATATTTTCACAATACACTTTAGTCTTTATAGTAACGGCTTTTGAGTGAATGCTAAATGCATTCAGGTAAAATGGGACCAAAAAATAAGGTAAAATGCAACATTTTTTCTGAAGGAAAACCAGCATGTTTTATGTGTCAAGGTGTCTTAAAATCATGACTAAAGCTAATTTGCATCACACTAACATATTTCAGACATTTTTAGTATTTTTGTCAATTAAAAAAAAAAACTAAATATGATGCTGTGAGTCAATGTCAGCCACAAAACCCCTGAATTAGCCAAAAATAGTTACACACACACACACACGCACGCACGCGTCTATTGTAGACAAAACAACAGACGTGAGAAACATGGCACATATGTTGGAAAAATCTTTTTTTTTGAATTGCCAGAGGTTGCACGAATGATTTAATGGATTTGTGACTGAATGGATAAATGGATTAAATCATTTAAAAAACAAACAAACATGATTGTACCATTTTACCTTAAGAAATTTCCCTGAACATGTCCCCAGAGTGAGGTAGGGGGTTGCAAGTTGCTAAATTATTTTATTTAACATAATTTTTCTAGAAATATACTAAACCATAACAAGTGATACAAGTAACATTTAAGGTGGTCTACCGAGTGTTACGTTATTTTCTTGGTAATCTACCAAAAAGTGTCCCAAATTACTTGACTTCACCCTATGTTGACTGGACTTCTGCCTGCCAGTGAGTTTATTTTAGCCACTCAGAGACCGCAGCCTGCTTTGAGTTGAAAGATGTGGACAGGTATTTCAGGCCCAGCTGCTCACCTGTCATGTAAGAGCAAAGTGCAGAAAAATGTCACTGATGTAGAGAAGCAACTGAAGGTTCATTATGTTGTAACCTTTGGACGTCTTAGTTAAGACTATTGCATCATCTTACATCATGTCCAGTTGCTATGAACTGGAGACACAATGTGACTGATAATCTTATCAAGAACGCTGTGCTCCCAGTGTGTTGGATCATACTAATATGTGATATGCTCCGGTTTTCCTTTAAGGCAAAAGATGTCAAGAATGGTTATGTGTCCTGCTCTGCTTCTCTCTCATGGCCTTCAATTTCATTCACCTTCTTGCCAATTTCCACCTGGGACATTTGTGGTACATCCCGTTGAGTATTGGTAAGTGCTGACTCAAATTATATAATGTGCTATTGTCACTGGTTCTGCTGCAGATCAAAGTGTGTTTTGTTCTCTCTGTATTCGAATTGTTGTCTCATCCCAACTCTTTTTCAGTGGCAGGAATCCTCACCGCAGACTTTGCGTCAGGACTTGTTCACTGGGGGGCTGATACGTGGGGATCAGTGGATCTACCTATCTTTGGAAAGGTAAGGAGTCCATTGTTTGTACTCCAAATAATCTGATCTAAAAGGAATATTTTCTTGAATTCACTGTGCACATTGTTATTTTTCAGGCCTTTATACGACCATTTAGAGAGCACCACATCGACCCCACAGCCATAACCCGTCACGACTTCATAGAGACCAATGGTGACAACTGCATGCTGACCATAATCCCTCTAGCACACATGGCCTTCAGCTTCCTCACTCTCTCCCCTGGTGAGTTTTATATCAACAAACCAAGTCTGACATTTACATCCATCTGATTTTTTTCTTCACAATAACCATGCCACAGAGAAAAAACCCACCAGTTTCTGTCTCTTTTTGCAGCGGAGATTTACCATATCTACCCCTGGTACTGCTACCTGTTCGCACTAGGCATCTTTGTGACTCTTACCAACCAGATTCACAAGTGGTCGCACACGTATTTCGGCCTGCCTCGGTGGGTCGTGTTCCTGCAGGACTGCCACATCATCCTCCCGCGCAAGCACCACCGCATCCATCACGTCTCCCCTCATGAGACATACTTCTGCATCACTACAGGTTTGTCTTTAGCCCTTCTTACACAGCGATCACGCTCTAGGGCCGCTGAAATGTCCCTTCTTTGCACTTCTACACCAACCAAACAACAACAGCAGCATCACACTGCTCCAGTGTGTGATTTTATATAGCATGCCAGCAATGCGGAATCAAGAGGTGTGACGTTTAACACAACAGCGTCAGCCTCTTGTGTGACATTTATGTGTCAGTGGTGCTTTCTAAACACTAACAAGGGCAATAACAATAATTTACTATCTCTGTAACATGGCAGCTGATCTTGTCCTTTGCTTATTGTCTCCTTGATTTGCAGACATTTTCGGCAGCTGTTTCTCTTTGTGTGAGCCGCTGCTAGCTACTTTTTAAGTCTCCCACAGTGGGTTGCACGTACAGTATACACAGCATCAAAACGTCACACCAATCATGGTCTCATACTGCTGTCGCTTTTACATAGACCTCAATGTGCTGCTTTTACTACCTCCATAGCTGGCACTAAATAGCTGATGGCGACAGGGGGTCACACACTACAAGATCTTCACTAGGAGGAATCCCCGATGAGTATCATGTGATGAGCAGGCTGAATCCAAAACTCAGGCTGCGTACTATAAAATATTCAAGTAAAGAAGTGACAAAGGAGCATTTTGCGTAAGTTATTGGGCCGGTAACTTACAGAAACATTTTGTGCAATAGTCCACCCTCTACTTTTTTTCTCCTCTCTCTGTCACTTTCTTTCCTTTTCAAACACACACACACACAATCACATATACACACACTGGAGAGCACCACAGTGCCTTTTTTCTGTGTACTAACAGAGACGAGACAGAATTGTCAACTCCTTACACTCACTCACCATTTATTGGGGATCTCCAAAAACTGTTGGTGAGGGGAAAATCCGGGCTTAAGTGGTGTCGTGTGAACTAAAGCTGCATTGATTTGTCAATAAGAAAGAAAAAAAGATTAATCTGCAACTGTACTCATTTATCTTTTTTTTTTTTAAAGCAAAATTGACCAACATTTGCTGGCTCCAGTTTTTTAATGTGAGAATTTGCTACTTTTCTTTGTCTTTTACGACTGTAAATGTTAGAGCCTTTGGGTTTGGAGTTGTTGGCATTTTCCCCTTTTTTGACATTTTTTAAACTAAGCAATCAATTATTATTCATGAAAATAATTGGCAGATTAAGCAATACAGAAAATAATTATTAGCTGCAGCCTTGGTGTGAGCGCGGCATGAGGCGGGTTTTTCATTGAGCTTTTTCTCTCCAGGCTGGCTGAACTACCCTCTGGAGAAGTTGGGTTTCTGGAAGTACCTGGAGGATCTTATCCAGGGTGTGACAGGAGAGAAGCCGAGAGCGGACGATCTGAAATGGGCTCAAAAAGTGAAGTAACGCTGCAGGCTAACTGCACCCTACCTCAGAAGACGCTGGCTCCGTCCAGGCTTCTCATCCCCTTTTTGCCTCACACAAACTGTAATCCATAGAAGACAGACTAACACTTTCTGAAGCCATAGCTTTAAGTCTTGCACATTTTGTCTGTTTTTCAAGAGGAGGGCTCGGTTGATGGGATATTTCATTCATTCATCTCACTCTCGTGGATCATCATCTGAAATTGCAATATATCCTAAACTGTGTGTCTTAACACAACTCATCATTTTTTGAGGCGATTTATAAAATGCTTTTGCTAAGAAAGTATGATCAGATACTTTGTGGTCAGATAGAGATAATTTCGCTTTCCAAGGAGATTAAAAGATTTCCCTCACGTCAGAAAATTCAAACACTCCCAGGAAAGAATACTTGAAAGAGTGAACGCTCACTTTTTTTCTCCTCCAGAGACACAGCTGTTCATTTGCAGAGTGGATAAATCACGTTATATTTAGCACTGCTTTTTATTTTCTCTGGATCACTTTTTGCATCTCCACTTCATCAAGGGTCTACTTGATGTGCAAGTAACAAATTTGGATTTAGGCCATGGTAAGTGGTGGGGCGGGGTTGATTAAAGATTTTTGGATGCTTTACCAATGTTGATAGCTAAAGAACAAACTGGTTAATTACTGTTACATTTGTTGCTTTATGGCACATTTCGGTTCAGCTGCACAGTTCTGGGACTGTTTAAACAGAGGTGTCAATGAATAAGATTTTATTTTTATTAATACTAACCCATTGTTGTTCATTTTAACTTGCCACAAATCAAGACAGCCATATTTTATAGTCGTGGATTTGTCAGTCTGAAACAATGACTACAGTTGCAGTGGAAAAGTCTGTGCTACTTTAAAACCAAAATCATCCCTCCAGGATGCTAAACAACAGATCTGACAGCTCAGAAAACAAGTTTTAAAGTAAACAAACCAAAAATAAATAACCAAATTGTTCTTATTCCTGTCAGATCCTGAGCTGGCATTTGATTGGGATGTGTTATCCGGCCATTGAAACCAAGGCTCTGTAGTTATTTTTATTACGATACCAGTACTAATACCAGCGCCCTTAAAGTGATACCACCAGGGCTGCATGATATGGGAAAAAAGTCATATTGCAGGTTTTTTTTGGACAGCTATTGCAATTGTGATATGCGTTGTGATATTATTAGAAATCGTAATTTAAAAAAACTTAACTTTAACTTTAACTTTACCACTTTTGGTCTGTACCAAACAAGCATGATCGCTTATGTCAGGAATATAATTTGAAGGCACATTTTACTTTTACTGTTGCCTGCGTTTGGATATTGCACTTGGCTATTTTCAGTAATATCTCGATTAATTGTGAAGCCCAAGATAATACAGTACTTACTTTAATGCCGCTTATCTACTTTATTCGATAACCATCGTGTGAATGGAAGCACTCAGTTTTAAAATGCCACCAGACGTGACAGCCCTGTAGTATAACAGCACTTTGAAACTTTTGGTGGCATCTTGGCACGCTGAACTGCTAACTTTTTCAAATACACAGTGCTCAACTTTACCACACAACAGACGGCATGAGTTGTAGCTGCTGCAGTAGTGAGCCAATCACATCGCATTAAATCAAAGAGGGCTTGCAGTTACTGTATGACAAAACAAACTTACAAATAATCTTTTTGTTTTCTAGATCTGAGCGCAAAAAGGATTAAATGTAGGTATTGTTTAACTGCAAATGTTTGGGTACTACTTGGTACTGGATTGTTTTGGTGATACCTTAAAGGTTTTGAGTGCAGAATACTCAGCCCTAATTGAAACACTTGGTATTTTATCTTTGATGATAGTGGAAATACAGAAGATGTGCAATTTGATCTGAAAAAGTCACATTGAAATGTGTGTAACTGTAGTCAGTGTTGATGCTTGGCCATTAGAAAATCTGGGAGAATACTCTTGTGTCATGCTGTTGTTCTGCTGAGTCTGTCTGGCCTGACTAAACACATCTTTTCAGATGATCTTTTGTCCTCTGTGAAAAGCCTTTTTTGGACTCCTGGTAAACAGTCTGGCAGGACAGAGGCGGACACAGTTTTGTCAAGCTGCCTTACACGCCGCACATGCAGTACTTACTAGTGTCTTTTTTGTTGTTTTGTTTATTTCGCAGTACTCCTTTGTGTTAATTATTCTGTCTTTCTGGGATTTGTGTCTCAGTTAATCAGACACAGATAATCCAAAGTTGTGTGCCAACATTGTTTTCACTCCTCACATCTTGCTATTCTTTTGTGTTGTGAGAAAAAACTGTCCGTTTCAGAGCGTAACATTCTCCGTGAGTAACGCTGCCACCGTGTACCGTCTTGGTAACTGTGACAAGCAGACCTGGTGAAGTTACAAGGGCTTCAGTGAAGGCTTTACGATCCAGGAATTTCTTCACTCTTATAGATGAGATTATGTAGTTAGTTGATTGGTTGAAAGTTTTTTTTTAACGCTTTAGTCGGTAACTGTATAAATGTATTGTACAGCAAATAACTATGCAGTGTAATCAGAGGCCCTTAACCATACGTCTTAACTCATCTGATTAGGTTAAAATGCCTTTCTTTTTCTACTAGTTTACACATATTTGCTATTTGAGTTGGAAAACTGGAGCTTAAAAAAGTAGCTACTTAAACTGCATGACAAAATTACTTTTACTAATTAAGATGTCACTTACACAGACGTAAGAATGCGTGCATGCATACAGCATGTCGGCTTGTGCGAGCGATATACTGGGTCACCAGCTTTTCTTTGAGTTTGTGAAAAGCAGACACTGATTGCGGAGGATTGCGCTCGCTCCAGATTAAATTAATTGTGCTGCTTTGAAAAGATGACCCCAAAACTTTGACCAAAAAGTCCCAGGTTTGAATTTCCAAAATGTTATTTGTTAAATCATAAAGGAGCTAGCTTTGCTTTGTACTTGGGTTGACCAGGATAAAGGCTGAACTACTTTGTAAAGTAGACAATATAACAATAGTATTAGTTGAATTTAAAGGCACAATTATGCTTTTTATGATGAAATATTCCAGTTTTTGAATCCTTCATACTTGATTATATGAAATTATTCACCATAGGTCAACAGCAGACGTACACTGCAGATTGCATAGTGCTTGTAGAGTATTGTGAGAAGCAGTTTTGTGTGCGCTAGGTAGTGTAATATATGCTGGTAAACTGATGTCACTGCATTACAGTTTAAGGCCTGTGTAGAAGTTCTGCTCCTGTAGCTCTTTTTGATCAGTATTAGGCACAATATAGTTTTGAGTGCTGCTAACTGCAGACAGTAGACACATTTCAGCTTTGACGGACTTGCTTCATGAATAGGGTTTTTGGCGGTGGCTCTACTGGATGTTTTGGCGCTTTAGCGAATTGCTTTTTGTGATAATATAAAAGTAATGACAATTTTGAGGACGTTTTGTGTTTTTGTAATACTGCAAAATAGCTATGGATAGTGGTTAGAAGTACATGCCATAATTAGCTTGGAGATTGACAAAACTGACAACCTTGCAATAAAAATAGATGGGTGAGCTCAGAAGGAATCCAGACCATAATACTCTTAACTTGGAGACAGAGTGGCTATAATTGCTGTTTATTGTTGTCATTGACTTATTCTTCATTCTTATTCTCCAGATGATCTCAGGATTGTGGTTATAGTGATTTAAATAGGTTATGAATTTGTGGAAAAAAGAAAAAACGTTGTTGAAGTTAAGGCCTTTATTTAATAGATAAAAGTTGATTAAGTCACTGTTTCCATCAGATTCTGTTGGCCAAAGTAGTTTTTTAATAAACTATAGGTTCTATTGTAGCCATATATCCGTGCAGTTAACTTGCCCTCTTGTTATTGAGGTAAAACTTGTTATTGATTTAGAGACAGGCATTAGTGGATTTGAAGGGTATTTTGTGACAATGTGTGGTTAACTAAATATTTACCCATGGGAAATCGTAAAAGCAAATTAAGTGGTTTGTAACTGGGGTGGGCAGTTGTTGGTATGTTTGACATGCTGTGTTGAAATGACTTTTGTAATGATTCTTGGAGTTTTTATTGAATTGCCTTATCCTCTCCCTGATTGATTTACTGTAAATCTTGACAGCGATGTGGGAAAACATTTTATTGACTGACTTTAAATCACCCTTCACTTGCCTCTCACGTCTTCTGAGGCGAGACCTATGTGGATGTCGTAGTTGGTTATGTATGCTGGTGGTGATGGAGTTTTAGATATCAGAATAATGCCTTGATGCCTTTTTGTTGTCTTCCCTTTGGGAGACTTACAATGTATATATTAAACTGTATTTATAAATAAACTAAATAAACTGTTGATAATTACGGCTACTTGTTTCCTCAGATTCATTTCTTAGTTTTTGTCTATTTTCACATTAAAGATGTCACAACTGCTGATCATTAGAAAGTCTTAGACGGCATTTAATTAAATAATCTAAAAGTAAGGCATATTTTGGTATAAAAATAACTTAAATCACTCTTAAATACGTCTTAAGAATCTTGAGACATGATAAGTAGGACTTTATGAACTGTTCTCTCTAATGCTGAATTATAAAATCTCAATATTATTGGTAACATCTTTAATATAAAATTTACAGTTTTTTTTTTTTAATCCAATTTTGGTTATTGTAAAATTCCAAGTGACATTTAAAGTCTGAAAAATTTTTGAATCTAATTGGCCTTAAACTTGAAGAACTCTATATATTTTCCACTGGTTACTATCTCTCATGGATTACTGAGACTTTTTTAATGTTGTTTTGTAATTCTTATTCTATTGTTGGAAATTAAGGGCAAAATCATGGTATAACCATACATATTCTGAGATCATGCACTCTTACACTACCTTTACTTCACATTGAATACTGCATATATATCTTTATGCAACCGAGGCTAATTCCTTCTGTTAACCTATTAAAAATTGGAAATGTAATATGAGTGTTATATAACCAATATCACTATTGTTTGTTATAGTTTTTAAGTGTTAGTCCTTGAATGAAATGCTTGGTTGTTTTCTTTTTTTTGAAAAATGTCTTCCATGACGATCTTAAAAATTGTCTAAATATATAATTCAAAGGACAGAGCTTTGTACCAAGAAAAAAAATCCAGTCCCTTGCCCCATGTGACGACACATTTTGACAAATTGCAGTTAATTTTTTATAGCAGTTCTTTGGATGTATAAAACTGGGTTGTTGGCTCCCTGCTGGAGATAACCTTTACAAACTGCTTAGATCACACATACAATAAGTATATATAAAAGAATAAACTTTTGTCAAAATGCACATACTACTGACAATATTAGCTTGGTAAGATTCTCCACATCTCATTCATTTTAATTTTACTGACACCATGAGCACCAAAGAAGATGGTGTTACTGGCATTGTAAATAAGAGAGGTGCAAGAAAAAAGAGATAATGGATGTAGAAGACTATTTAAAAAAAAAAAAACAAAAAAAAAAACTAAGGAAAAATGTCCAGTGAACTACATTCATGATTATCATAATTACATAGCCGATTTAATTAACTTATTTAAAGGTACTTTCTCGCTTTTCTCGCTTTGAATATATTATATATATATATATATATTATTTTTGTTTGGTGGGAGGTTATAAGTAATTTTCTTGTATTTGGGTCATTTCTTCTTTTGTTGCTCATGACCTTCTTCTCGTGTTTTGAAAAAAGCCAATTTGCCCAGGTTTCAAGAGGTTAAATGAATGATTTAATTTTATTTCCCATCTTGGCTGAGCAACAGTTTTGTGTGAAAGACACCACATGGACGCCTGTCCCAAATACAAGCCTGCTGAGGTCGATGATTAAATCGCCCTTAACAAATAATAATTAAATGATAGCCTGGGCTATTAATTGAAGTTTTAAGGTGCGCATCATGTAACCAGCTGCATCACGTCTGTTGCTCTGGCCGTCAGCTCCAGGGAGCAACAAAGGAAGCGATGCTTTGCGTTTGGTTCACGCGCACGCACAGTTGGCCACAATGGCAAGACTACGTGCGTGCGCGCCTCCGCTGTGTAGCGACAAGATGGCGGTCGCCGCCGGATTAGGTAAATGTACGAGACCAATACATCACAATCAGAAGCTGAATAATCGGCTGAATGACTTTTGAAGATGTAGTGATTTAGTTTCCTAATGAGGTTGATTGTCTACTGACGCGCGCGCCGTGCGAAAAGATGCAAGCTAGCGCAGAGCTGGAGCTGCTGAAGGGAATGAATAGGAAGCGATGCTATTAGCTAAGCTAACGCAACTGAAGTTAGATGGAAGGGCAACGAGATGCGTTATGACTGCCGATCATACGATTTCACGTCGTTATATAGCCATTTCACACCTGTCACGTGCGTATATAACAGTACATAACTTGTTGGTTGTCGTTTTATATCGTAATTTAGCATGGCAATAGTGTGCAGCGCCGATGCTAGTGAACCACAGCACCGCTAACCCAACGGTCTGCTCTGCATTAGCTGATTTGTGGTATAAAAATACTTTTATTAATTCTGTCAACGGTTGTGGCACATTTCGAGTCGTTACCGTTAGACGTGGTTATTAGATGTTTGTGCATCAGCATTCAGCCTTCGTGCATGTTTAACCCGAAACCGTTTAGCGTCAACAATGACGGTACGTTTTTCTGACACTTATTAATGAGGAAAACATGATGTATGTTGAGTTTTAGTGCAGCGGCTCTCCAGATGATCTGATCTAACCTGCTGCACCGGCTGGCAGCGTGACAGTGTTTGTTTGCACAGCTCAGTTTAACGGTGCAGCACCATCACATCTCACTGCAGAGGCCACATGATGCAGCATCGTCGGAGCCAGATGCTAAACTCGAGGACATGAATAACGTCTAGCATTATCACAAGGCTGTTGAAAGCCGCTGAACTGAGGCGTTTCTTGTTTTCCTGTCACGTTGTGTGTGTCTGGATGAGTCATGCCCCGCGCGCAGCTCACACCTTTATAACTGCAAGTCATTGCTGTGGCTGAAGTTCTTGTATTATTTGCAGTTTGGGCGCCTTGGTGGGACCTAAAGTGTAAGTCTGCCTGGGTGAATATGACAGTCTGGCTTTGGTGTGTTTTGTCCACAAACAGGCGTTAAAGTCCCTCGCAATTTCCGGCTCCTGGAGGAGCTGGAGGAAGGCCAGAAAGGTGTGGGAGATGGCACAGTGAGTTGGGGTCTGGAGGATGACGAGGACATGACCTTATCACGGTGGAGAGGGGTGATCCTCGGCCCTCCAAGGGTGAGTGGTGACACTCTTTAACACGTAAATAAGGACTGTGCAATAAGCATGTCAAGTGAAAATATGCATACAAAAATTCATGCATATTACTCCTATAGCCAAAGACAGTCAAAAATATTACTAAACAAAAATGGAAAATTGGAGTGAGGAAAAAGTCTGCAGCTGCTGCATTGACAATGAATTGGAAAGGACCTTATAGGCGACACTGAAAACAGCCAGGGGAATGCTCTAAGTATATGGGAACATTTTCTATTTCAAATCTGAGAACACAACAATAGAATAAAGCACAGTTAGGTATAGAAAAGAAAAACTTTCTGCCAGTTTCCTACAGTATAAGGCAAGTGTGATTTAAGACTTTTTTTATGCCACTTGAAATGAAATTGATGATCAATTTTACAAAAGCCAGTACTGGTGGAAAACAACATGTATCAACATCAATAACTTAAGCTTAGGGTGACTTCTAATTTATTTTTCAAATATTTATTATAACATAAAACATGACTCCTGGTGATGTTAATACAAGAGGCATTGGGAAAACGTTTATTATTTTTAAATTATTCGTTATTTTGAGCTTTTGCAAAGCAAAGTAAATTATAAAAATCCTATCTCCAATGTCTAAGCAATTTTAAGACCTCTGTAAGACTGATTTAAGACATTTCAATGTCAATTAAGGCCTTGGTTTTAGATCGATGGATTCAATGCCTTTATAGGCTTTTTAAGGATATGCAGAACCCTGATCCTGTGGGTCCACAATATCAGTCTTAAATTAGTTCTATGGAGCAGCTCCAGACTTCATACGTGATGATATATTTGAGACTTCTCTGGTTTCTGGCTTTTAGAGAGAGTAGCTCATGTTGTCAGGTGCCGATTGCAGTTTCATAAGACATGAATATAACACATTGGAATTTGTTATTCGGTTCCCCTTTAAGTGGCTCAGACAGACATGTTAGTGTAGCAATCAGAACTTACATCTAAAGGCAGATGCAAATGCGTGGGGTGCGATGACTGATGCTACATTAATTGTGAAAGTGAATGTGAGGCACAATGAAACATGTTAATAAAGATAAAATATCACATACTATAATGTCACAACATGACAGGAAGCAACAGGTAACGCATCTTAAAGCACAGTCCTCAGAGCAAACATTGCAGACTTAATTCATTTTTTAAAAAAATCTCTATTTTAGCATTGATTCTTCAGATCAGGGTTCCTGCAGATCCTTAAAAGGCACTAAACTCAATAATCTAAAAATAAAGTGTTTCAGTTTCCTAAATCAGTCTTTCAGAAGTCTTAAAATGACATCAGAACTAGGATTTTATGAATTATTGTTTTTCTGATGTTGCACATTGATATTTAATATCTATTTTTAAAAAAACATGTATTGAATACCTATTGCATTGGGGCAGATCAAGATAGAGAAACCAACCAACAGCAATCATATTTATTTCCAAACAAATGACAAAGCAAACCATTTGGATATTTTTCATAATATAATATGTTCATTGTTCTTTTTTTAATGTGCCCTGCTCTAAACAAGCTTTACATTTTTTAAGCATCATAAGTAGATTTTAGATGTTTTATGTTATAATTAACATTTCGGTAAAAAAGTGTCCTTAACCATGAGTAATTGATGTCATTTGATGTTTTATCCATTCCAAATGGCATTAAAAGAGCCTTAAATCTAATTTCCTTAAGCTGTAAGAACCCTGTTAGATACTAACTTAGGGATAACTCTCCTGTATGTGGTAAGACATTTTTTGAAATGTTTATAGTTTTTATTTTGTTTTGGTTGGTTGCTTTTGGAGGATGGGTTAGTACAAGTGCAGCTCAATATGCAGCAGTAATACATAGAGCCAGAGAACAGCTCAGTACCTCAGGGACCTTTATCAGAGGGCATTAATATATGTCAGACTTCAGCTGGCTCAGCTGATTTGTGTTCTTGCAGAGTTTAAACCATCATATTTACTGTTCCTATCCAACGGGATAAGAATACAGATACATTTTAACTGTCATAATAATCAGGATTTAGGGAGCATTCACCCATGGATTTTAAAAAGGTGATAGTGCAGAATACATTAAACTCAGAGTGCTGTTTGTTGATGTTTAGTATGCTGTTCAGTCACCTCTTTCTACCTCTCTCTGTCCACAGACAAGCTATGAAAACAGGATGTACAATCTGAAGGTTGAATGTGGGCCAGAATACCCAGAGTCACCGCCGTTTGTCAGATTTGTGACAAAGATAAACTTGAATGGCGTGCACACCTCCAGCGGTGTGGTATGTAAATCTTCTGAACCAGTCGTAATAATTCTAGCTCAGTGACTCATCTTTGGATGCCTTAGTTGTCAGTAGTCATTTTGATATAGATAATGTGTTTGATCCTGCTACACTGATAGATATATTTGGGGAAAGAGCAAAGAGCAAACAGCATTTGGCTCATGTATATTTTGTCATACTTGTTAACTTGCATATTAACTCATTAGAGTGGCATGACATATATATATAAAAAAAACTAAGGTGCACACAGTAAAAGGAGGATTTATCATGCTTGCTCTTAAGACTGGTCAGTACAGATAAACAAGTTCCTATTCTAAGTGCCTGAATCATCCGACTGCTACTGCAATCATTGCATTACTTCTGTCACAAGGGAATAATAGGTGGTGTAAGTCGTCTACATCTGTATCTTCATTTAGACATTTTAAGATGTTTTCACATTAGCAGTTTAGTCCAAATCTGATTGTTGTTTACCTAAAAACTTGGAAGTGGACAAAGAAACTGTACTGCATTCACCTGAAGCAGGTGGTCTTTGATTTATTACATCCAAACTGTAGTATGTCTGTTTTTCTTGATTTAGTAGCACAAAAAATATCATGCAAGGTCAACATGATGATGACACTGTTTTCTCTGGAAGGGTGGTGGAGACCTAGCACTTGTTTTATCATGTCTTTGTAACTGGTTTTACTCCCTTTGATTGGTCAAATGCAGCAACGCCCAATCATTCATTGTTCTCCATTTTCCTAGGCTGTGTTAAAATGAGCTTATTACAGCAGCATATCACACACTGATGACAGTTGAACTCAGGTTTGGACTCGAATTTAAAAAACAAACAAAAAAAGCTTATGTCAAAATGTACCAAAAATAAAGAAAGTCACCTGATATCTAATGATATAAAATACCTCAAAGGGGACCTATTTTATCATCATTTCATCATACTGACGCTGGAATATATCCAGTTGTTTAGATGTTTTTATTTGGTAACTTTCATGGTAGAGAGTGCTGCTATTCTCTGTCACTGTCGGTCCCTGACTGCAGTGACAGTAAAAAGGTGTTGAGATGAAAACACGGAAACAATGTACAATCAGAGGAAATTGAAATTTTTTGGGATGGGTGGGTTGAGACCAAGACACACTAGACCGACATGAGAGAACAAAGACAACTGATGCGTTGCCTCACGTCGTCTGTGTCTCGGCCAAATATGTTCTTATGAACAGTTGTGTTCACAATGATATTTTTAGGCTATATCACAATACACAAAATTGATCTCTAGTTTGCAATCTCCTCTAAACTTCTGTAAACCAATAAAATACAAAACTATTAAATTAACTACAGTCATACAAAGTAGCTGCTGCCTTAAAAGAAAGTTACATAAGCTACTGTTATAATAAAGTTGAATTAAGTACCATTACAATATTAAATACACCTTTATAGTAAAGATCAGTATCACTTTCCAGCTCTTCCATGTTTGTATGTTTTGGTGCCGTGCATTATGCAGATGTCCCCTCGGCCACGCAATTGAACGCAAAGCAGTATCAGATGAAATAAACGAAATAAACAATATAACGTAAGACAAAAGACGTATTTGTATTGTCAGGCGATATATTGAGTCATATCGCACAATCCTACCAAGGACATGAGTTAAAAATGATCCATGATACTGTGTGCAGCACATCAGTTTGATGCTCTAAATGAGAACTATGTTAAATCGTCCTTCACAAGAAAATAAACTGAAATTCAAGTCATGCGTGATCCCCTGATATCATAAAACTATCTTAACTTCTAACATTTTGGTCATTTAGAAAGGAGACAATTTCTGTTGCGTGTGTGATGTAGACTTCATCCCTACCTGTTGTCGGTCCTGCAGGTTGACATGCATGCGGTGACTGCACTGGCCAAGTGGCAGAACTCCTACAGTATCCGGATGGTGCTGCTGGAGCTGCGACGGCTCATGACCTGCAAGGAGAATATGAAGCTTCCTCAGCCACCTGAGGGCCAGATCTACAGCAACTGAGCCCCCTGCTACTTTTGCCTCCATCTTTTTCTCCCTCCACCTCCCTCCCCCAAAACCCTCCCAACTCTTCTGTTTTGCTTTCATCCCTTTATCCCCATCCTCTCCGCCATATGTGACATTCCACCTCAAATACCTTGACTGAGCACACGCACACAGCTGAAGACTGAAGTACACAATAATTGATACATGCAAAACGTACATACACATAAAACCGCACACAGAGAGAAGACTGAAGTACACACTCTACATGCAAACATACACATATCTGCAGAGGACTGAAGTACATAATAAGTGATAAATGCAAACACACATACATATATATCTGCACACACAGGACTGAAGTACATTATAACTGATAGATGCAAACACACATACACATATATCTGCACACACAGAAGACTGAAGTACACAATCACAGATACATGCAAACATATGCTCACATATTTGCAAACACACTGTAGAAGACTGAAGGACACAATAACTGATACATGCAAAACGTACATAAACATATATCTGTAAACACACACTCATTGAGCGTTCATGAAAGTCATTCCAGGCCCCCTCCCCCTCCCATCACTGGAGCTCTGGGTGGACTCGATGTGACGAGGAAAGGCGGAGTCCTCAGTCCACACCAGATACGATCATTCGAATACTGTACATGTTACTAATCTTTTTTTATTATTATTTGTTAAAAAATGCAGATTGTACAATAACATAAATAATCTTATTGAGTGTACCTCTTTTTGTGTGTTGCCTTTTTGTAACATTGAAAAACGGCCACTTAACATTTCCGCTCACTAAACGTGCCGTTAGTGATGAGATAATCTTATTTCAAGGTGTGCATATAAAGCCCTGAAACACGTTTGTATGTACTGTCATGTGGCCACATGTCCAGTGAAATATTTTGGCTTGCACAGAGTTAAATGTTCTCAAGCAGTCCCGACTGCAGCTCAGCAAGGTGCCTGGGAGTGATCACCTTCGTCACACATGGCTTTTTTTCTTCTCTTCTCTGTAAGAATTGTCCAAAGTGAACAATGTGTATCTATACCACTATTATCTGTAGCATAGTATGCAAATCTACTGTAGGTCTGCAGAAGTCCCGGTTTTAAACCATGCTTGAAAATAGAAGTGAAATCAGCTACCTCTTTTGGTCCTGTGTAACGTCAGAGGAGTGCATCTGACTTGTGAAACTGTCTTTGCTACTTCATGTGACAATTTGTTTTACTCTCTCCACTTCTTTCATAAATCTTAATTCATGCATTTGTGTTGTTGCAGATCACTGCGTCTTAGTTATGATAGTTTATAAGGAGAGTTTCTACATAATGACTTTAATTTAAAACAGTGTTTATTTACATAACTGCTGCTCTTAAATGACCTTTGCAGATTCAGCTCGGGCATGATGCAAGCTCTCTCAGAGGCCACTGTGTTTATTTACTCTCTGGCCTAGAGTCAAATAAGAAACTTGACACCACTCTCATGTTTATATACAGAATAAAGAGCCAGCATGTGCTTAGTTCAGCTTAGTTTAGAATAAAAAGGATGGTATTAATGAGCCTGGCTCTGTCCTAATGTAATAAAAACAGCCTGTTGTATATTGTTTAAGTGTACTTAGATAAGAAATACTACTTATTGGTAAAACATCTATATTTAGCAAAGGTTTGTGTGGACACAACTAACAACATACATGTCAGTACAATACAGTTAACCTAAATGTTCATTACCCCAATCACTCACAGTCAGCAGCTGCTGCACTTCTTCTGCTGAGACAATGATAGCAGCTGTAACTGCAGTATGAACATAATGCAGAGCCGTTGCAATAAGCCAGCCAGTGGGTCACCTTTACCCTAACCATTAGTGCCTCACATGCACTAATGCTGCATTCATGTGCTTCACGAAAATATCATATTTAACGTTTTTATGAGTTACGAGCACATGGATGGCTCAAAGTTGTATTGGATATTTGGAAAATTGAAGATGCCGAGTGTCCAAGTTGTGACGTTTGCGTGACGTTTCAGGGCAGCAGAAATGACGAAAAGCGTAAAAACAGTGTCAACAATTGATGGTAAATTTTAAAAAATATATTCATTCAAAAGTATATATATGTTCCTAGTAGGTATCGTTTACTGTTAGTACTAGCACGTTTTTGTATAGAAAGCAAACTTTCAACTATAAAGCATGCCAGGCGAGTATACTAACATTGGTAACAACGTTATTGTACAACATGAATTTCCAACTTATCGTCATAAATGCATAAACATGGCAGGCAAAAGTCAATGTTTAGTCAATGGTTAGAAACTTTTTTTAATTGATTCACGTATTAAATATCAATCTTTGATCACATTTAAATATTGTATGAATGTTAACTGCTGTCCAAGTAGAGTGATCTAGATGAAATAATAATATATAATATAGAAAGTACATATAAAAATAATGTATAAAAATATAAATAAACAGGAAACAGCTATCAACCTCTTGTTTAAATGCCCTTAGCATTAAAATGCAACCCATCTTATTTGTAGCTTACATGTTGTTCCCACTTTATGACCCCAAAGCACATGAACATTAATGTTCTGTTCATTCAGAACCTTTGAACCTGCAATATTGGATTTTTTCACTTGGAGGCAGCAGAAACATTTAAGCTGTAGCCTTATGTTACACAAACTAAGCAAACAGTAGCTTATATACATCCAGCAGTTTAAGAGTCACATAATCATAACTTTGGAGTCGTATTTGTGTCAACCTGACGACGGTTAGTCCACTATTCACTATCTTTTCACTCTGTTTTTAGTCTCTACCAAATCCTGAGGGGACTGATAATCTCTTTAGCTGCTAAATGCTCCATATGTTTACCAGCTAGTCTCCGTGTCTCTCTGCTGTGTTGTGCTCCCTGTAACAGCCTTGTTTTAGAAATACTTTAGTAAAATGTCTTCCTGCTCCACCACTACAGAGACCTGCAAATGAAAGGAAGGGCAAAGAGGAAGTGAAATTTTAGCATTTCCAGCAGTGCAGCAGCAGCTGTCATGGTGTGGCTATTTATAGCAGTGGTGGAATATAACAAAGTACAATGACCCAAGTACTGCATCTAAGCACAGTTGTGAGGTACTTGTACTTTACTTAAACATTCCATTTTATGCCACTTTATTACTTATGCTATATTTTGGAAGCCAATATTGTACTTTTTATTTATTGAAATGTATTGAAAAACTTTCTGGTACAGGATGTAAATCCTCACCACCACCAATCCTTAAGATAGGGGAGACTATTGCCTAAATATTAATTGTAACATAAAACATGTCTTTTTGATTATGTTAATGCGAATTTTTACAATGCAACATCAGGAAAATAATTCAGAAAATTTGACTGCCCATATCTTATCTTTTTTAAGACTTTTGAAAGATCTATTTAAGATATTTTAATAACAATTAAGGCCTTATTTTTAGATTAATCGATTCAATGCCTTTTAAGCCCTGAGTACAGGGCTCCCACACATTTTCATGTACAAAATTTCCAAACTTTTCCATGACTTTTCAAACACTTGATTGAGGCATAAATGAAGGGAGAGACAGAAAGTGGGGAGAAAATGAAGAAACGTACATGATGGTAAACAAAACGTTACGCATTGAAGCATATCAGAGTTACGTCAACAGCTACAGAAAATAAATTTGCCGTTACATTACAATATGTTATCAACTGTGACGATTACTGTGACAATGTCATTACACACATCAAAATTCTGTGACTTTTCCACAACTTTCTATGATTTTACTAATTTGATGACTTTTTTAAGACCTGACAGTAAATATATGTATTTGACATTACATTGTGTCCTTTTTAATCATTATATTGACTCTTGCCTGTTTTAATCTGATTTGATTGGTGCTATATTAATAAACTTTATGAGATTATTGTAGCGCTGAATGTCACTGATGTACACTGAAATCAGAACAAGAGAACCCTCCTGTAGATACACTCAACTTATTTGAAGTTTACTTACAGTTGTAAAAGTCCACAGGCAAGAAAACCAGTTAGGTGGTGAAAAAATTGTAATAGTCGGTGAGCCTGAAGCTAAATTAAAGTAAAAAGCAGAACTGAGAACTTGTTCCAGCTGTGAGGCAAAGAACAGGTAGACATTAACACCTGTCTGCCTGACCAGATAATGAGCACAAAAAATTTCACATCATGCAAAAGGTTGAAAGTAATGTTAGATTTCATGACATTTCCACATGTCGCAGGTGTAACTAATAACATCAATAATGACTGCATTTCTTGTAGGTGAGCCAGTTCTGGACTCCAGTTCATGCTGGTTTACTGTGACATTTACTGGGTCGCAAAGCCATTGTTAAAATTATTAATTACATCTCTGCTTCTCTGACTAGGACAAGTCAAAAATAATAGGTATATCAATATATAGAAAGGTTCTTTTTGTTATTATATATATATATATATATATATATATATATATATATATATATATATATATATATATATATATATATATATATATATATATATATATATATATATATATATATATATATATATATATATATATATATATTTTTATACAGACATCCAAGTTCAGCAGAGGACATATCCTATTGACTTTAGCGATTCCACTGACTTTTCCTGTTGCACCACCATGAGGTTTACATTTGTGGTTTAAAGTGAAATGTCACGACAATTACTGGCTGGACTGGTCCACACTTTCATTTCCCTGAGGATGAATTGTACAGGGAGTCTACAGGGTTCAAACTCTTAATTTTAACACTTTTTAAGACCATTTTAAACCATTTTAGTCAAGCATCACAGATTAATATAAAAGTGAGTAGTAAATATGTATTCAACTTTTTTTGAAAGGTGCTACATAAATATAATTTAAGGTAATATTATGCGGTCTTGTGCAGAGGTAGGTTTTATGTAGCAATACGGTGATTAAAGGGAGTTATGTTAATTTACATTTTGCCATTAGCTAAGTTTAACTAAAAAGTGAAAAAGACAGCACTTGGTTGAGTGGCAGGCTAAAATTTGCAATTTATAAATGTGGACTTTCACACAGAAGAACCTGACTTATTTTGACAAAAATAAAATAAAAGATTGATTAATGATATTAAATAAAATGTTTGTGGCTATTATTCTTAGGGCCTAATATTCTTATGTAATTTAAGACGTTTTGAGACTTTCTATGCACCTGCAAACAGCCTTTTGTAAGAACTTTGGTGATCTCTTAATTTTTTAATTTTGTGCCATCACTGTGTCAAATTTTTTGTCCAACACTTTGATTTATGACCACATTTCAGAGAGCTTCAGAGGCAGTTGTTGCAACCTTTTATATTGTTGTCTTATTACTAAACAGTAATGTAAAAACGTCTGCTTCCAAGAGTCATTTTGCAACTATCTGTTACACAAGACTACAAACTTCCTCCTCGCGGTCTGATGTGAACAAGTGATCTTCTTCAGATCTCAGTGGCAGGTCACAGCAGAAGCATGTAGGGGGCGCTGCAGGCGTGCACAGTTCAAAACAGCTAAAACAGCACATTTTCTTTTCCTGGCAAATGTACATATGTCACATAAAATGTCAAGGGCACCTCAAAGTGCTTCAGCATTATCTTGACCTAAATAAGAGGTGGGTGCAGTGGAGAGAGCTCAGTGGATTCAGTCACTGCCCTCTGTTATCCAGTGGAGCTGATCAACAGCTGGAGTGGACTCTGACCTACCCAGAAGCCCCATGTGATTCTCATCAGTGTGTGTATGTAAGAACAACCAAAGGAGGTCTGTCACTAACCTCTATATAAGATGACAGCAAGTCGTATTCAACGCCTCCAGGGACTGAAGGAACTTGTAAGTACACTTGCATGTTTAAAAGGAGCTTATCTGCTTGTGGGATCAGCTGTGAGCGTTTGATAAACATTGTTTTTTTCTTTTAAATGAGGATCTGTACTAAGACCACGGTTTCTTTCTGTTATCTAATGGCATGACACTGTTTTTCTCAGGAGACTTTGAGACATTTTCTAGAACCAGCATGAACACACCATGTGATCATTTGCACATTTTCTGACTTGTTTTTTGTTCATCATCATGAGATCAGTGTGAAAGCTACGAGCGTGCCAAGAGACGGAGCGTGGAGGCCCATATGGTTTGTCGGATTCCTCCACAACGTGTGAAAAGGGATGTGAAAATTGTATCAGCTGCTTGAGGCATGAGTAGCGCACTGTGGGTGTGAACCAAAATGATACTGCTGTTAGTTTTTGTCAAGAGAGACTCGAATTCCCACCGGCTTTATCTATGAAGAAGGACTCTTGTCCTTGACTTGCATTGTGAGTTTAATACACACAAGGTTGTAATCGTTTACTGATAAATGACTCAGTAACTCAACTGGCCTCAACTGACATTTGCTCTCGTGAATTATCACAGATTAGAGATGTTTACTGTCTCTGAAAACAGCCAGGGATTTTGAGAAACTTAAATGTTTCCATTTTATGTTAACTTGTAGTTTTACTTCACTACATTTCAGAGGGAAATGTTGCACTTTGTAGTACATAAATAAATTTATTACATAACTGTTGACATTTTATTTGTTTTTAGACAACCTCAGTAAACAATAGGCCTTTTTATAGCAGACATTTTGACTTGTCATCATAGGAAAAACACAGATGTGACTTATAACAGAAGAGTGGCTCTGTTGTATTCAAGTGTCCCATGACAGAAAGACAGTGATCATCCATTAGTGATTTTATTATTTATACATGTGCTTTTCCTTCTGTGACAAAGACAAAAAAAAGGCCTGTTGGTTGACAGCGGAGGATCGTCAGCTGATTAAGGTCACCTGGGGCCCCTTTGGCTGTAGAAGCCGGCCCATGTGGTTCCTCAGACTTCTCTCTTTTTTCAGCTGACCTCCATCCTGCATCACTTCCTTTTACACCTTCTCCTTTACCTCCACAGCACACGTGCTGTCACGGCTCTAATAAATTTAAATGAATTAGGTATAGGACTCTTTGTGATCTTAAATTATGATGACTGTATTTATATGTGATCAGGGAGCAGATAGTTTGGCAGTAGAGCTTCAAAGAATCAATAGCCAGAAAAAAATGTTGGCATTGTACATTTCTGCAAACCATGGATATGTAACATTTGTACATTATTTATATTCAATAGGTTAAAACTTGATGTTTTGACAACATTGTGATTGACATGCGGGTCAATTTGGGCACATCGCTTTTTGCGCTACTATCACTGCTGGAAAAACAGCACATGGTTACTACCCCTCTACTTCTCAATGACAAAATCACCTCATATATTACATCACTTTAAAAAAACGTAAATATGATAGCTATTAAATGTGCAACTGTAGTGTTTTCGTGGTTTGCAGAAACTTACAATGCCAAAACAAAGTTCTCCAGGGATTAGAGTTTTTCTGTAGGCCAACGTGGACGTAAGCAATGCCCTTCCCTTAGTTAAAAGCCTATAGGATTTTTTCATTGGATTTTGAATAATTGGAGAAAATATTGATACAAGTTTTGTTCAGCGAGATAATCTTCACAAATGAACAACACTTTTAGGAGTTTTGAGGCTAAAATGCAATTGTCATAAGTAAAAAGCTAACATTAGGCTATAAACAAACCACACTATGGTCGCATGGCTTAACGTCCCCACCATAAAAAGCCACGTTCGGTGCGGTTCAGGTGAGTGATGTTCTGTAGTCCCATTTAGCTGCTTGTTACTATCTGCTTTTTTTATAGACACATAAAAGCTTTAAAGTTCATGAGTGAGGTATTTATCTATGTATTTTATGTCATAGAACAAAACATGAAAGTCTCTTAAGCTTGTTAAAAAAAAACATTGATTTCGAGACGAGGGTACCAGGGGTGCTGAAATGGTTACTCATTATCAAGTTTTAGGACTCGTTTTAGGACTGCTTTCTTCTGGTGACTTGGCTACGGATAAAAAGGAGCCGCCCCTCCTTTTTTATACAAGACACAGTGTGTCAATGGTTTGAGTTTATTGCATGTTTTAGTCATTTATCTCTGAGATTTCTGTCTCCAACCCAGTATAATGCAGGGGAATGTCTGTTTATGATCAAAACATGGCTGCCAAAGTGAAAACCAAACTTTTTGGCAGATGTACTTGATGTAAGTGAGTTGGTAAACTGATGGATGGCAAATGAACTTGCACATGTGCCTTTCTAGTCTTGCGACCACTCAAAGCAAGAAAGACTACATGTCCCAGTCATACACACAGTCATGCATTGTTGACACACCAACTGCTACTTCATACACATTCACTCACCGACGGTACGGTCACCAGGAGCAATTTGGGGTTCATTAGCTTGCCCAAGGATACCTTGACATGCAGAGTGGATGAGCCAGGGATCAAACCGCTGACCGGAGATGACCCGCCTCTGAGCCTCATACTGCTTTAATTAAACTATTTTACAAGGCATTTCTTGGACATTGAAACACTAACTAATTATTTTGGCACAATATGTTGAGGTTAACCCTCTGAAACCTGAGCAAATTGGTTTTATTTCCTTAAAAAACATTTAAAGAAGGCAAGGAGAAAACTTTTCCAGAAATGTCCCAAAACCTAGCAGAAAAATTACCTCAAATTAGAAAAAAAGGAAAGAAAAGTAACACAGCAAAAACAGAAAATGGCCTGAATAAAGTGCTAGAATAAAATTAAATAATACATATAATATTTTCCATAATCTAGTTTTAAATAAATAATGATTAATTTATTATTATAAACATAAATATAATTTATTTGATATTTTTACCTGGTCAAAATTTTAAGCTACGTTTTAGGCCATTTTCATGTTTTTGAAAAAAAAAAAAAAAAATTTAAATTTCAGAGGTTTATATACTTGCAAATGGCATCTAAATGCTGTGAAAAAAAAGATGTCGATCCAGGTTTTAAAGGGTCAATGTTGCTGACTTTTTGCTATAGGTATGACACACAGCAGAGGTGGGACCATTTGGAGAGGCGGCTTCTTCTTCAAAACTTCGCTCAGACTGACCCGGTTGCACCATGGCTGTGCTCGTCCACATACTGGCCTGTGCCTTCGGCCTGGGCTCGTGGGTGGCAGTGAACGGTCTGTGGGTGGAGCTGCCGCTCATCGTCAACACTCTCCCGGAGGGCTGGGAGCTCCCCTCCTACCTGACAGTTATCATCCAGCTCGCCAACCTGGGACCTCTGCTGGTCACCGTCATGCACAAACTGTGCCCAGGTCGTCTTAACGAACGCGCTGTGATCTACTGCATCCTCTCCATAGGCATCGTCTCCTGCATCCTGCTCGTCTTCTTCTGGGACAAGACGACGATAGTGGCCGGGGCACCACATAGCACAGCCTTCTTCATCATCACCTTCTTCCTCTCTCTGGTGGACTGCACCTCCTCAGTCACCTTCCTGCCTTTCATGATGCAGCTGCCAGCAAAATACATCACCACATACTTTATAGGAGAGGGGCTCAGTGGTTTCGTACCTGCAGTGGTCGCTCTGGCACAAAGTGTGGGCTTCTCCAAGTGTGTCAACTCCACTCAGACTGCAGGAAACCAGACAGACGCGAACAAGTGGACTTTACAAACAGAGTATCTTCCTCCAAATTTTTCCACAGAGGTGTTTTTTGTCTTCCTAGCAGCCATGATGTGCATAAGCTTGGCTGCTTTTATTGCACTGAACAGGCTTCGTCGGACGTACGAACTGTCCACTGAAAACCTCGTGCCAGACACTGTGGCATCTGTCAGCTCTGGCCTGGACAACCCCGCAGCAGAGACTGATGGTGAGGGTGTAAAATGCCAGGCTGAGGGGGCAGCCCAGAGCAAGCCTCTGCTGACTGGCTCAAAACACTCTGTGTACCAGCTGACCTTCATCTACTTTATGGTGGTGTGGGTTAATGGGGCAACCAACGGCCTGCTGCCCTCCGTGCAGACGTACTCCTGTAAGCCCTACGGGAACCTGGCCTATCACCTCTCCGCTTCTCTGGCATCAGTGGCCAACCCTGTGGCTTGCACTATTGCAATGTTCTTCCAAAACAGGTAAAATGATGCTCCATTTCATACCGATTATTTTGTTAGCTGACAAAACAAACAACTTTGGTCTACAAGACAAAAGCCATGGTAGCTTTCGAAGTTGACAAGTACTTAATGTACATAACGTGATGTAATTTTCATCAATTCTCCATCCATAACTCTTTTTATTTACATGGGCCATGTGGTCGTGGTGACGTAAATACTTCTCTCATTGTTAAAATTTAGCAACAGATATGTGTCTCTCATGGCTAGAGTAACTGTCAAATGGCATGCAGACTCTACCTACTCAGTGCACCTTAAGTGTGCAGCAAAGTACAGTTACTATTTTTTTTTACACACTGTTGGTCTGCACTGTTGCAGACCAATGGTATAAAAAAAAAAAAATCATGTCCCTCCTCCTTCTATGGCCTCGATATACATAGAGAGAGAACCCCAGCTCACGGAAAACAACCAATCAGAGCCGAGGAGTCTCTAACGCAGTTGCCAATCATGTAGATTTTTCTGTGCACACAAACTAATTGTTCAACTTCAATAAAATCACAAAGGTTTTGGTTTCATAGTAACTGCTGTAATTGATAAAATATATAAATCACAGGAACACTTCATTTTTTCAGAAAGGGCGATGAAACAAATGCTGAATGAGAAGATGCAATGAGTCACAGAAGCTATCGCAACAAAGGCATCCAAGATAAACTTCTTGGACATATTGTTTATGTGGGATAATAAAAGTTAATCAAACTATCCTTTTATAAGAGCAGAAGTCTTTTATCTCTAAGTGGATTACTTAAAAAAACTGATAACAAACCTGTGCTGTCTCCAGGTCACTGGTGTTTCTTGGCATGATGACAGCGTTGGGGACAGGATTTGGCAGCTACAACATGGCCATGGCAGCTATGAGTCCATGTCCTCTGCTTCAAGGGTCTGTGGTGGGAGAGATAATCATTGTAAGTGAAACACAATTTATCAGGGAAATACCTGTGGTAAAGTTCAACCCCTCCTTTACAAAACACCTGAGTGTTGAGCAACTCTGCTGCTGCTCACTCTTAAACCAATGATGAGGTGGTCGAAACATGTTTGGGTTGTTAGTGTTAAAATTTGGAAACAAATGGTGTTAAACGTATCCCGGATTATGATCCGAATGAGTCTTCATTGTTTTTTGCTCTCTGTAGGTGCTCTCTTGGCTCCTTTTCACTGGGACGATGTCGTATGTCAAAGTCATGGTGGGAGTCATCCTGAGAGACCGGAGCCACAGCGCCCTGGTCTGGTGCGGAGCTGCAGTACAGATCGGCTCACTAGTCGGCTCGGTCACCATGTTCCCGCTGGTGAACGTCTACCATCTGTTTAAGTCAGGAGACTACTGCAACACTAAATGTCCTTTATGACAGTAAATCTGAAAACAGTGGCACTGAGGAGGCTGGAGACAGTCTTTGTTAGAAGAACATTTCCTGCTTGTTCAAATTCCTGCAGAGTCTGATGAATATATCGATACCACTTTCACATCTGTGTGTTTATTACAGAGCAACAGGCGGGCGTAAATTAGCTTAGCTTAGCACAAAGACTTGATGCAGGGGGAAACTGTTAGCCTAGGTCTGTCCAAAGTTTAAAAAACTGCTTACAGGCACCTTTAAAGCTCATTAATTAACCTGTTTCTCTCAACCCTTTCACGCATTGAGGTCACAACAGTGGACAACTATTTAAAAGACATTTTAGCGTATATGCATGGGTTTTTATGCTATAGTTGCATATAAGGTGCTTCAGTGACCCTCATGCCATACACTGCCACACACTGGCCATTTGTTGTGTTTGCAACAAATCTCAGACAAAGAAGAAATTACAATTATACATCTGTCCACTAATCTGGCTATCTTGTAAGGTGATTATATTTCAACTACAGTTAATACCATTTCTGCAACTCTGATGTTCCTGAAAGTAGTTGATGTGCAGCAATTTTTTTTGGCGTTTCAACTTTTGCACTGCATTGAACATTGAACAGTATTAGAATATGTTAACATATGTGAAAATATTATCCTAACAGGATTTAAGATATTTTTATAGCTTCACATAATATATCATATTTTTCACTGGTTTATATTTCATCGGTTGAATACTTAAATGCATGTTGTCCACCCATGGACATATAATTGATTAAAAAAAGCAGGTTTGAATAAAGTGAGCTTGTTTTTTCATGCCTAAAGAGGAATAAAAATACTTGACTAAGGCAGTCATATTTCATGCTTGAAAGGGTTAATCCATGCACAAACCAAAATGTAAAAAAGTTGTGGTTTTACAGGGAGTTATTTGAAGCGTCATTTTTACACTTTGGTTATTTACAGATAAAAGATAGAAGACAAAAACATTTAAATTATTGAACTTTAGAGGTGCTGCTAACCATATTTTTTAAGGGTCAGAGTCAGTTTATCTGTTTCCTGTTGTTTCTAGTTTTTATGCCGAGTTAAAGATCAAACTATTCCTGTGAGATTCTTCTACAAGTCTGTCATCAGCTTTGTGTTTAAAACAGTGATGTTTTTGCATTTATTTTTTATTTTATTTTACAGCCTTCTGATTTTTACACGATGTTTGCACTTAACTTTATCAGTGTTTGTGTTAAAGTCATTTTATACACTATGATGGGAAATACTGTTAATTCTTTATAAGTATAATAAGTTCAACACTGGGACAAAGCTCTTTTCAAGCCAAAATGTACATTACGCCAATCATGAAACTTTCATCTGTTTTGCCCACTAGATGGCACAAGCACACTTCTATTTATTAAAAACCTGTCACTCCACACTGCAGTCCTTGACCATGAAATACATTTATACTGTGCACATGATAAATAAAGGTGTTCAAATGTATGTAAGCTAAAGATTTAATGCTGACTTTTATTTGCCTATTATATGGGATGTCTCTAAATTTAAACATGCATGGAATTGCATTTCATTACTGTGAATATGACAGAGAGACAGTCAGGACATGGTTAGCTACCTGTAGTGTTAAACTACCAGCTCCAGCTAAGCAGTAACAAGTGGGGAGTGGACAATATTACACAGCACAACATAAGTCCTGAAATGTATTAATAATGTATGTAAAGCTTAAAGTTTAGTTCATATTGATTTGTTGTTATTTTGGACTGTATTTATTGTATTTGGGTGTAACCTGTGGTGGGTAGTAGATTTACTCGTTCTTAAGTACAATTTTGAGGCACTTGTACTTGAGTATTTTTATTTTATGTTAGATTAAGCTTATGCTCGAGGCTAATATTGTAAGTTTTATATCACTTAGACTTATCTGACTTACCTGACAAATATTACTTTACAGATTAAGATTTTACATTAAAAAAGTCCAGAAGTATATCAACAATTACAAATAACTTCATTTCGACAAGCTACACCAAGAAAAATTGCTGAAACATTGTTGCATCAATTTTAAAATAAAAGTTTGAATATATCAGTCATAGGTGACATTTTTCTGAGGAACAAGTAGTTTTTATGCTTTTGGTGCAAACTGCTGATAATACTTTGTTGATTTTGAATGCAGGACTTATTCTTGAAATGGAATAATTTTTACATTGCTTTGTTATGAAGGCACTTTGCAAAATTGTCAGTTACAGTTTGTAAACACCATAGATTTTATAAATAATGGACGTAGTTACCATGACCTCATCTGTTGGTTTATGGACTGCCATTTTGAAACCTTGAGTTTGGCATTTTAACCCTTGCCATCCTTTTTTTTGTATGTTTTTTTGAGTCAGATGTGACTATATTTGGACGAAAGGTTGAAGCTGTGGAGGAATTAGAAGCCGAGGACACTATGGCCAGACAGCCTGTCACTCAAGAGTGAATTACAACATACAGTTGTCTTGAATGTTGAAATTAGCTACAGACAACAAAACCGTTTTTTTTGTACCAAGCTGTTTCTGTCTGCTGTAAAGTTGGGCATTTTAACACGGGGGTCTATGGGGATTAACTCACTGCTGGAACTGCAGTTTTTGGCACTTCCTTGTTGTCTTCATTTTTCAGCCTTAGCGGTTGCACATGGGTAAACATGCTCGCCAATAAACGTGAAAGTAAAAGCCCAGATTCCCCACATCCACTCTTGTTTGTTTGTTACGTTCTGGCACCTGGTGGTTGCCTTTTTATAAAGCCCTGACCTCACCTGTGGAGGTACATAAACATCCTGAAATAAAGACAATAAGAGGAAAATAAGAAAATACAGGCAGAGGTCAAAGTCTACCCAGCCACACACTTCTTTAAGGTCATAAGGGGAAACTGAGGGATTACTTCTGTATTAGTCTATACATTGTTGTTTAGGAAAATCCTGCGTATCTTTGAGTGGAGGATTTAAAAACTTCTTCCACCCCTGGGTGTACCTAATATTTTCTCACTACCTGTGAAAACGGACCTTTATGTAGTCCAGTGCATAGTTTCATTTTTTTAATAAAGTGACTATTATAAGCTCCACAAAGGCCATGTTAATGTAATTTTCCACTTATTATAATTTATTGCTCACGTGATGCATGTGTGAGTCTTACCAGCGTTCAAATACAGACAAAATGCTCTCAATGATAATGCACCAGCTGATTAACCCTTTGAAACCTAAGCAAATTGACTTGATTTCTTTTAAAAATATGGGAGGAAGGCATTGCAATTAAGCACTGCAATTTATCTGTGTGATCTGGTGCAGCTAGTGCTGTTTTGTTCAAATGTGTGTTTTTTTTTAATTGTGACTTTGAAGGCTTTTATAGGTGCAGCATCTGAGTCCAAGACAAATCTCCCTATGGGGACATCGTGTCGTGTCGTGTCGTGTCGTGTCGTGTCGTGTCGTGTCGTATCGTATCGTATCGTATCGTATCGTATCGTATCGTATCGTATCGTATCACGTCATATTGTATTGCATCATATAAGTGCAAAAAAAAAATCTGACATTTAAAATATATTTTTTGTGTTTCATAATTTTAAATATATAATTATAAAAATTATATATGTAGTTTTCTGGATATTTTTTCCTTTTTTAATATAATATTTATTAATCCTCCCACAGCTAATTTTCAAGTCATTTTCTTGTCGTCTTTTAACAATTTTTTTTTTTTCAAATTTCCAGACCATTTTTTTGCCATGTTCCTCATCTCCTTTTCCCATATTTTTAGAAGAAAACAAACAAATTTTCTCACGTTGCAAAGGTTTCAATGCTTCGTCTTAACACAGCAAATCTGATGTCAATCCAGGTTCTAAAGGGTTAATAAATCAGCAACTAGTCATGGAAATGGTGACAACAACCAAAAAGAAAGAGGAAAGATTAACAGCCACAAGAAACCAGACAGATCCTATAATACGTCTGGTCCGAGCCCCCATCATCCTTATCTATGATGCTGCTGCACATCCTAAGAGGAGGATGCAGGGACGCTGGTCATCCATGGGAACCGCAGAGTGGTTTCCCATCAGCAGCTGTTCCTCCTCTCTGCCCCCTTGCCCTTCAAAGGGAGAGCGAGAGGTTCCCCGGCCGGGAGGAGGAGGAGGAGGGCTCTAATTACTGATGCTCAGCGGGGGCCGATGGCTGTTGCTCCTGCCGCTGGTCACTTGGGAGCTTCCCTGACCCCGCCACTGAGTAAAAACAAAAAGATAAGGAAAAGGAAAATGGGGCCACAATTAGCCCAGTGTAGCCTCCAGGGCCTGGGATCAGTGGAGGAGAAGCACAGATGGGACTTTCTCACTTGGATTTGTTGAATCTACATTGCGGCGTGTGTGAGCTGCACGGAAATCACTGCAGTCGGTTGTTGATGCAGATTTGAAGAATGAAATCACCTCAAGGAATACACCAGATTTATTATTTTTGTGGTCATTAAACTGGGAGCGTTCACCTGCAGACTGCATGTAAACGCTGCTCTTCTGTTGTCACTGTGACATTGAATATGTAATCAAAAGGATTTTCTCTAAGCTTCATTAGCTAAATTCCTTGATTGGCTCAGGGCTTTTGTGTCGAGACAAAACAAAGCAGCAAAGAAAAGTGTATCATTTTCCTGCGAGCGTCAGATGGTCCCATCGCTCCTCCAGCTGGTCAGGAGGGGCCGAGGCCACCTGGATGCTGTGTCCCAGTCCTGTGAGATCCTGCAGTCTCCTCTGCCATGTGAAGACTCCACTTACTACGCCACTGAGAGGTCCATCTGCTCAGGACGACACCTCCCAAACAGCCCCCCCACCACCCCCATCACCACTGCTCCCCCACCCACAGCTCCCCTCCCTGCAGCCAGCCACTCTCAGCTAAATGAGCAGCGTGTCAAATGGAAGGAGGATTTACCCTTCCTTTAACTGGATAAGAGAATGAATCCACAGCACCATGATGCAATGAATAAGCCCACCTGCACTCCTGCTGAATCGACAGATATGTCACCTGTGTCTGACTTTGCACGATCTTCTTGTTCTGAGGCACGAATGCAAAGTAGCATGTTAACATTTGGACACAAAAAAGAAAGGAAGTAAACAAAACTTATATATATATATATATATATATATATGTAGCAGATTTAATTCCAGGTGGAAGCACAACGTGCTGCACAAAGTGCGAGGTACAAGTTGGCAGGCACATAACAAAGCCGTCAGCTGACCACAAAGCAAATAAAATCCATTAAAAATTAAAAACTCATAAAATAATAATTATTATGAAGAATAACATAATAAAATACACAAATACAGTCAGAACTGATAAAAAATGTTAAAATCAATAAAATAAATACTAAAATTAGACCATTAGTGGAGGATAATAAAACAGACAACTGGAATGCATGGCTGAAAAGAAATGTCTTCATTTTAACTTTAAAAGATGATATTGCTGGGGTACTTCTAATGCCATCAGCTAACATGTTCCAGCGGCTTGGAACACAACAGCTAAAGGCACTTTAACCCGTTTTCGTGGAGACCCTGGAAATAACCAGGCGACCTGTTCCATTTTATTTTAGGGGTCAAGCTGGCTCATAGTTCACAAGCATATCAGAGAGATATTGGGGTGCCTAAACATATAAAGCCTAAAAAAAGGGTAAAAAAAAATAGCTGTTTTTTCTCCGTTGTTGACGGAAACAACAAAACAACACTCAGAAAGTGTATAAAATTTGCTCAGGTGAACCCGCAGGCCGACAGATTTTGGCAGCTGATGTTCAGGTGAACAGCTTGCGGGTAAACCAATTGCTGATGCATGCAGACAATTCATAGACAGGCGCAGCTCAGACAGCATCTCAAAGTCTCTCTCCCATCAATTTCCACACACACGCCATCTAATAAACGCCGTCCATTTACTTGAGATTGGATGTGACAGCCCTATGTCATTTCACTATGGTGTCTCTGGAGCAGACAGCGATGCACACGGGCCCACTCCTCGTTTTCTATCAGCAGGTATTGATGTTGCTTTAATGAAGTGCCTAGCACTCCACCCTAGGAAGAGACAAGTCTGTCAGCATATGTAAATGCTTCCTGCCTGTCATTGTTGTGGAGGGTTCAGCATGGGTCAGCATAGATTCCCCCTCTGGGAACCCTTTGTTCTGGGGCCCGACTGTGCCACATGAGGGGACCAATTACAGAGCCGCACAGCAGGACGGGGGTGCTAACTTGTTACCCTGCTGTAGTGAGCTAATTATTACCTCCACACTGTGAGTAGCATGCAGCCAGTGCATCATTGATGGGTAACAAAAGCTAGCTTGTCTGTATACGTACAGCGTCTGCGAAAATGGTTTCCAGTAAATGAGAATACATTTCACTTCATTGAATTGGTTATATTAACGGCACCATTATCACAGTTTGGGAAAAGGTCATCCTAATTTTCAGGCCATAAATAGCTACTGAACTACTCAAATCCCAGCGGAGCTCCTTTGCATTGTCAATGCAAAGGCAATTTACAGGCTACAGACTGCCAACCACATAACCTTGATGTGGTGTCAAGAAATGATTTATGAAAATGCATCCTGCTCTGCCGGTCCCGAGCGAGACCTGGCTGGACCCGGAGTGTTGACACAAAGCCCATATGGCCGAGCAAACACACACACACACACACACACACACACACACGCCGAATTATCATTCATATCATAACATCTCAATGGGCTTTTGTTCCCAGATCCTGATGAGATATTGGCAGTCTGTTTCTCATCAAGGAGTGCAAGAGATCTGCCAAGGTTTTCACCAAGCAACAAAATGTTTCAGCTGATGTACAAAATCAAGCTTTACCCTGATGCCAGTGAGCAGAGATGTGAGTATGTGATGAAAAGTAACTAGCAGGTCGACCTAAATGTGTAAGCCAGTGGTATCCAACTTACGGCCTGTGGGCCAAATCTGGGCCCTGACAGGGTGCCAGGTTGCCCCCAAACCATTTTCTAACTCACAATAAAAAGTTAGTGATTCACACTGAGTATTGTTTTGGTACTTTTAGTATATATAAAGTGCCAGAGTGCATAAAACAGCATCAGAATAGAGTTTGTTTATCAAAAGTGCCAGTGGAGGATCGCCTGCACCTCTGACAGAAGTGACCTGCACATCTGAAAAATCCAAGAAATGTCCTAAAATCCTGGAAACTTCCTACAGTAAGATAAACTTCCCAAAATCCTAGAAGTGTCCTTTAAATGCTAGACATGTCCCAACATTCTTAAGTCCTAGAAAGTGTTAAAAGCCCTGAAATGTCCTAAAATCCTAGAAAAGTCCTAAAATCTGAGAAATGTCCTAATATTCAAAAGACGTCCAAAAATCCTAAAAACATCCGAAAATCCAACAAATCTCCTAAAATCCTGGTAACGCCCTAAAATAAGTGACACGTTCCAAAATCCTTAAAACATCCTAAAATAAGATAAATGCCCTAAAATCCTATAAACATATGGGGCTGCTGTGACTGGCCCCTGGCCTCCTGTCATTTTGCAGAAAGTGGCCCCCAAGCAAAGCAAGCAGAGTATTCATGCTGTAAACACACCTGAGCATGAAGTGCATTATCAGGACTGTTTTGGAGGGTAAAATAAAGGGTATATTTTAGGAGAAAATAGCAAACACACCTCTTGATGCACATAGACGCCCTTCCTTTCTTGCTATTAGCCCCCTCCCCTTACATCCCAGCCCATTCATCTCTTTCTCCCCACCCCCAGTGACCAGTCTAGCCCAGCTGCTAGGGGCTACCAGTCCCCCTCGTGTGTGGGGCCAGTCAAGTGGAAAATGGCTGCTACCGAGAGAGCCCACTTTAGAGAGCCATCATCCTTTGAAGGGGCATGATGGCCTTTGACAGCCACAGTGTTAACATGGAGCCCACACGAACACAGCACTGCTATTATCGTGTTTACTAAAGCAAGAGGAGACGAGAGGGGATCAAGGGGAGACCCTGTTGGTTGATGTTTGAGTCCAGGGGTAGCGGGGTGCTCATCTGAGCCACGCCACAGTGGCATTGTGGGGAAACATGACATGGGATCACTCACAGCCAGGTGGAGATTGTGTTTCAACATGTCAGTCGAGCTTTTAGTGAACAGGTGGTGTTATGATTTGTTTGTCTCGTGCTTTTAAAATTTTTTTTTTTTTCTTGGTACGGTGTGATTACTATTCAAACGCCTGTTTTAGTCAGATAAGCACTGCTTCTAACTGACAGCATTATAAATGATTCCCTTTGTATTTCCTGTTGAAATGTTTGTTAATTCATAAGCTGACAGTTAATAAACAGGGACGAAAAATGTTCCTCGTACAACAGAAGAGCAAAAAAAAAAAAAGGTTTATAGACCGAATAAGCATGATGTTACGCTTATAACAATCACTTCCAGGTGGACAATAGGTAGTGGAGGAGATATGTGAAATCAACTAGCTTGTTGATTTCTATTTCAGTCGTAACTGTAACATGTCGTTGATTAACCAAATCTACCGTTAGTTGTGCAATGTGAACGGGGGCCACCGCAAAACTTATTCTGCCACTTTGCTACTTTGAAAACAGCTTCTGAGAGCGGTGAGAGTGAGGATAGACAGTGAAGTTTTGGGCTGAACGGCTAAACAATTAAGTGCTCCAGGAATGAGTCCTAAAACTCGGAAGAGAGTTAGCATTTAAATCCTCCTTCTTGCAACACTTGGACTCAGTCTGATTCCACCTTTATGGATGTATGGATCAAGACTTTCCTTTCTGTATTCTGATCCTATATTTCTTTTTTCATTTTATCTACACAAACCTGTGCACAAAAGGTGCTTGCGTCCTTTTGACACATGATTATGATGAACTGTATAGTTACTCCTCCTGGATGTGTGTGTATGTCTGGGTCTGTGTCTGAGTGTGTGTGATTGTACTTTTAAGTTTTTCTGTCTTGATTTATGTCTTCATCTTTTCAATTAAAATAATATTTTTTTTATAGCAGCTATGATAAAGGGGCATTATTTTGGTAGCTTTATTGGACTAATCTATGCGCATTTGACACAAATTAAATGTTTTGAGTGAGTGACAGCCTTTTGCAGGACAAATTTAGGAATATAAAATGCTGTGGTGTTTGCTCTCATTGTTTTGAGAACTGAAACAGGGTTCAGAAAAAGAGTAATGTGCTCATTAGCTGATGTAGTGTGCTCTCATCCACCTTTGACCTTATGCAATGTGCGCAGTCCAATTTATGGATGCAGGTTGGAACAGCAACAGATAAAAGCTGACACCGTTTCATCCGGCCTCGCTCTCACTGGCTCCACTCCAACACCGGCTGACTGCTGATCTATGGCTGTAACTGGACCAAGCCGCTCTCACAGCTCCGGCACATGTTGCTGGAGGACACACGTGGAGCTCAGAGTGAGCAACAGTGATTTTAACTGCAACAAATGGTCGAGGTATGTCATTATCCAGATTTTTGGTGAAGGGATCATTACCTGCCACAGATGCCACTGTTGTTTTGTGTCTCCATTTGTCCTGAGGCGAGTGTAGCCCCGATACTTGAAAAGAGCAGGAGGTGTCTTTGTGTAGACGCACACCTGATCTTAGCAATCAATTGGCAGCTCTACCCTCACACAAGTCTCTCAGGCTCTGCCTCAAGGCCGTCCATCTGTTGCTGCAAGGCTGTGGGTGAATGTGCCTGTGCACAGGTTGGCATTTATCTGATGCTGCACGTGTGTGTTGGGAGTGGGAGGTTGCAGAAAATATGTGATTTGTGGTTTTGTGCCTGTTGACACTGCTGCTCCCAGAGGTGCAGCTCTCTCTGTAGTCATGAAACCGGTATTTAAAGCGGAAAGAGGTGACAAACAAATGTGGCAAGACGCTCGGTGTGTAATTAGTACAAACAGAGGTAGCATTAGGGAGCTGGGGGGGAGTTTCCATACATCCTAATGCAATGAGCATATTGCGCCCTTTATCTTCCCCATAAACAGATGTAAAGATATGCGCAGAGTGAAGAAACCTGGGGTAAAAAGGACAAATAGATGCAGTCTCTCTAGCGTACTGTAACAACAGATTTTTATTTCCTGCTGAGTCTGCATTATACTGCTGTTCAGGAACACCTTATCTTCACTGAGAACATTAAAAACGGCTTTGGAAGGTGGTGTTGAATGCCTTTAGCGTTAAATACTCCTGTGTATGTTTGTGTTTGTGAGTGAAAATGCCGACTTTCAATCCATAGTGTCTTATTTCGGTGAAATTCAATAAGAGAATCAGTGAAGAGGGTAAAATGTAAACGATCATGACAGAGAGACTAAATGTCCTTGAACACTGACTGATTTTAAATGGCATTTTGTCTCAGAATAGTCTTGTTTTATTCCACAGTACCTTCATTTAAATATGAAGTATTTTATTGGTGTCTGATTTAAATGAATACACCCTGTAACACACTGGCTGTACTGTAAAATGTCACCACAAATTGTACCATTGCATATTATTTTGAAATATTTGTGGGAGAGTGTTGCAGCTGTAAGAGGGTCCAAAGAAAATATTAATAATGCTGGAGAGGGTCTTGCTTTTTCATCAAGTGAAAAATAACATTCCCCAACCCAATAATTTTCATACGGTCTCTAAAGCCATAAAATATCTATATTATAAACTGAAAGAACAAATAACTGTTGTGTTGCCTCACGTCGCCTGTCTCGGCATAAAAGTTGAACTTGAACACAACGCAAAGACTACAGCCAACGGCCAACTACAAATGTTCTGCGCCTGCGTGAGAGGAAATAACTCTCCATACCAACAGTGTGGAAGTCTGTATGGCAGTTTGTATTTGTAATTTAAAAAGGGAAACCAGAGGACTAGGATGGATCCAAGACACTAGTACCATTTAGCACAACAGCAACACAAACCAATGTTGAAAGAAGATATTTAAAGATATAAGAAAGATATTTAGTGCACACTAGCAAACAATAAAAAACAATTACAAACAACTTTTGCTTAAGAGCTCAATGGCTAAAAAAAAAGTCAAGTCAAGTCAGTTTTATTTATAAAGCCCATTATCGCAACTCACAGTTTGCCTCAGAGGGCTTTGCAGCATACGACAGCCCTCTGTCCTTAGACCCTCACATCAACTAAGGAAAAACTCTGGGGAAAAAACCCCAAAACGTACCTCATATAAAAAGTTTGTGTTGATCTCATGCCCACTTCAACCATTTGTTTAATAACCTAACATCTGTTTTTCTTCTTGCGTGCTGAGCTGAACTGCCAATCAGTGATTTCATTCATGGATGGGCTCCGCCCTCTCTGATGCCGATTCAACATGCTGAATTGGCAAAAAAAAAAAAAAAGCTGACAACGGCCGACTTGTGCCAGTGCTGCAGGACACGCCGCAAACACTTGGGCGACAGGCCCTCACCGACGACACGACTTTAACGGACAACAAGTTTGCAAATGTAAAAGATTTACTTTATACTTTATATGCATTATTTTCTAAAGTGAACTATACCCACCAACCACTATTTGAATGTTTACATCTCACACTGTCAAAAGCACGAGCCTTTCATCCATGAGTAGATGCACTCTTCCTTCTGCATGGTGATAGGGTTGGCATGTGTAGTTTGTGGACAGAAGATAGTTTCTACATAAAGCTGCTTACAACAAGAAGTGCCATTTACTTCCTTTATACTCAAGAGAAGGCAGACATATCTATGACCGATATCTCAAACACTTGGTAACTCACATCAAAACGACCTAGAATGATAAATACCACTACAGGTAAGAGGAAAAATATGTATTTTTGATTTGGGGCTGACCTGTCCTTTTAAACCTTTTTTTTGAGGATAAAAGCTGAAACTTTTCCTTTATTGTCTGAATTTGATGAAACATAATGTATCTGAATATACAGTGAAGAATATCTGCCTCTACTATCTATCTCATGAGATCATGATTTTTGATTCCATTAACAGATACTGAATATACTGAAGATACTGATTGATACTGAAAAGTTTTGATAGATGTGGACTGACCAGAACTTCAGGTTCTGGTCATAAGAAACGGATAAATGATTCATTGATAAGTGGAAAAGATGTGTGTTGCGCTGTTCTGTATTCTGATTAAAATATATATCCAATTTGCAATGTACTCTTTGCATATCCTTTATGGTATCGGAGGATTCAGCAGTTGGTCGGTAGTAACCTGTGTAGTTTCTTAAGCTTTAATGATTTATTTCATTATCTCATGCAGATTATTGATCTCTCTCTGTTGCCTGCACTGCTGCACTGTAAGTAGAATAGTCGCAGATGAAAAACAGTAATGTGTCATGTTCAAACCGGTAGCCTCCCTCTCTGTATGCTCTCACTTTAACATGATTTAGTTCATTATGGGGATTTGGTGCTGGAGAGAATGTCATATGCTAAGTTAACCTCTGCATGCCTCACTGGCACGCTGCCAGTTATGAAAGGACACCAACATAGACACACCCTCTGTGATGACGACAACTGGCAAAGTTCCCAACCTTTAAAACAACTCGAGCTGCTTTCTGGATGTATCCAATGGTGTGAGTGCACTCAATAAATCTGCAAGGGTCTGAATCAGACTCCCACACATTGCCGTTCAGTGTCCTTGAAAGCAGCTAATGCCGTATCGGTTCAGGAAACATAAGATCTGTCCGCTCTGCCACAAGTCAATGAGTCACTGAGAGCACTTTTAATTGTGTGGAGAGCGGGTGATGTCCATTTCATAAATATACTGAGTAAAATACTCACAGATCATTTCAAACTGACGCTCTGACGCTTCTCTTTTCATTGGACAGCCCAGTGTGAGGACAGCCAACAATCCCATTGAGAAATTAGCAGGGTCCCCTGTGCTTTTCTCTCCTTTAATGAATAATTCAGCTGTCAGGGTGAAAGCAGGGCGAGGAGACCTTGTCAGTGGCGACTGACTCAGCACTCTGTGGCCTGAGGGTGACACTCTAAACCCGAGCATCGCATCCTGTTCCCTCCATAACAGGTAGTGGTGCTACAGTATGTCTCCTGTGTTGGTGGCCACATGATCTTCCAAGTGCACAGGAAATGGAGAGGAGGAGAGGAAGTTTCGTTTAGTATGGATCTACCCATCATTATGCTCCCATAAAAGTTCTGCAGCGCAAGAGAGTTTGTTGGTCGTCAAAGCACTTTTTAGCCGCGCCAACAGACTGACTCTGTGTCTGTCAAAGTCGGTAAGTCCACCACTTTGATTTAGACTAAAACACATCACTTGTTTAAATGCCTTTAGCGAATGTTTAATCAAAACTGAAACTTTCAACATTATATACAGCAAGTTCCCAGCAACTTTTTTAATAGTCAAGTGAAAATTTAAATAAAAATGAGAACATTTAAATAGCTCCCTGAGGCTTCTCAATGTAAAAGTTCCTCCCATGCTCACACTTTTTTTGCATTTTTTAATCAATTAATTTTATCGGCAATCATTAAAATAAAATACAGATAATCGTCAAAATGCCAAATATTGGCCCCGCTAATCTGCTAGTCCGATAATTTGTCAAACCCCAACCTAACACACTACGTTATGATGATGAAACTATATCTGCTACACATCAACACATTAGCATTTTCATTGTGAACCTGTTAGCGTGTTGATGTTAGCATTTAGCTCAAAGCAACACTAGAGGTAGCATGACTGCAAATTTGTAATTATAATAATCCTAACATGCAGGAAATTACAAACAAAATACAAAATATGCCTTTTTCCACACACATCTCTGGGCCCATGTCAGACTCATCTTTCCTTCCATCTATTTACCCTCATTTCTCACATAAATCTTTACTCCAGAGTGTATTTCTGTCCTTCCTCTCTTTCTATTGGGTGCATCATGCCTCTGGCTGTCTCCTGCATTCATAGCCAGTGGAGGAAGAAGGCATTTCAGTGCAGTTACAAAAGATGATTTCACATCCAGGGCACTGGAGCCCCCCTGGGCCCAGTGCATTTACCTCCTATGGTCCACAGAGCTCTAAGCAAACATCTGTTTGTCTCTGGAAACAACCTTTGATCTCAGAACGAAGACTTTTTGTCAGAAATAATCAAGAAAAGGATCATTACCAACACTGAAAGTGAAACAGCGAGGTCTGTTTTGCTGTTATTGATCAGGTGTGTACAGGTGAGGCTAAGGATGATTCATGTATTTAGCCTCTGCTGGTGAGCTTATCACATTTGATCAATTGCATTTTAGGTTAGATATAAACTCAGAGAAAATATGTGTCACAGAGAAAATATTAGATAGCATGACCCACCATGAATCCATTAAACCTGAGCACACTTTCACACGTGTACAGATTGTGTGCGGGGCTTCAATATTCAACACATACTAACAAGAAAGTCTTTTTCATTTTTAGATGTTTCAACTAAACTGTATCTACTTAGATGTTAAATAGTAGTTTTATTTAAATAAAGCTCTTCTTACATGTTTATCATTTACTGCTCATAAATGGCACCAACTAAAATAACCATCACAGAAAATTCTCTATTTTCTCTTTAAGTAGCACCAAATTATATTGTTCTTTCCAGGACACTTTCAAGGAAATTATGAGGAAATTAGTGACCCATAAAATAAAGTGTTTTATTCCCCTACATGGAGGTTTAAATGCTCCACAGTGCCAGGAATTTAAATATGCTAAAATGTAAAAAGTACTGGAAGCAGCAATAAAAAACTGCAGGTTTTTGACCTCCGATTTTAAATTCCCCCCAGGGTGCTAAATCCCTTGAAATCCCAGAAAGTATACAAAGAACATGACCTCAGCGTCCGTAAGCATTGATTATGTACTAATTAAAATCTGAAGTAACTCTATCACAGTTGTCATTTCAGTCAATAAATCTCAAATATACGGGAATGACAGTTCTTCACTGCTGTATTCGCTTGTACTAAACATATCATGATGCTTTTTATGTATTAGAAAAATTTGGTCTCCTGGGCGTTATAAAGTATTTCGCTCCTTGAAAGATGGCCTCTTCCTTAAACTAGGCTGTCTTTGCAGCAAAATTATGAAAATTGGTGCTACATTACAGTAAAAACAGAAAAAGAGTAGTAGCATTTGCTTTTGCTCAAGAGATAAAAAACCCTACAAATACCAGAATGCACTGTGCTGCACTGGACCAATAAATGCTCCCGATGGTGGGTGACGTAATGTAAGTTACTTGTCTGAAAGAAAATATGGTAGTTTGCTGGAAACACACAATCTTGTATTACAGTTAAACAGTAGGGTGATATGTTTCTTAAAACATTACAGGTGAGAATTAGGCAACTAAACACAATCTTGCCTCCATTTATATGATACAGGAAGCAGCATTGCACACACTTCCTGTTCACAAACGCTCACATTACATCCAACAGTGAGCAGATTCAAAGGTCTGGAGTCAGGCAACTATTTTCTTTTCCTGTTCAAAATACTGGGGATGTATACAAAAACGTATCTAATCAATTGCGATTTGGTAAGAAAAGCCAAATTTGTTGTTTTATGCACAAAACTGCAGTGGACAGTTAGTGGGTACCTTGTTGAGAGGCCTTATAGGTAAGAGGTGTGTGTTTGACCTCAGTCAGAAAAAACTTGCTTAACATGCCCTGGGGTGACCTCTAGCACGGCATATTGTGTGCCGTACATAGGATGAGGCCTTTGCAGCGGCCCAAATTTGATTCTGACCCACAAGACTTTGCTGCATGTCATTCCCTCTCTCCTTCTCTCCCTCTCCTGTCTGTCTCCTGCTGCACCATCAACAAATAGCAATAAAAGTAAAAAAAATCTTGTTCCTCATCCTTCACCTCCTGAACTAACAACGTGTGTGAGGGAGGAGAACAAATCCCTGTCCTATAACTACCGCGCCTCCAAATATGTCACATAACAGAATATAAAGTCGCTCTAACGGTTGTTCAAATTAAGTAGTGCAGCTCTTATTTAAGGAACAACCTTGAAATTGACATCATTTCCATTTTCCCTGTTTTGAATAAAATCAATAACAACATAATCATATTCCATGAGAAAGCCATCACTGCTTGTGTTAATCAGACCACGTTTAATTTCCATCTCTCCATCCATCCATTATGTATACCTGCTTATCATAAGCAGCAGAGTCAGAGGGGGCTGGAGCGTATCCCAGCTCACACTTGGCGAGAGGCGGAGTACACACTGGACAAGGTCCAACCAATCACAGGACGAATATGGCACTTTAAATGAGCAGTAGTTTTAATCTAATACGTTTTGTGATTTAAAGAGCATACATTTTCTGTTATTATACATTGTGCATGTCAAATGATGTCAGACAGACACTGCAGCAGTTTCCCTGCCTTTTGCTCGATGCATGCTGGTGAAGGCTTTAGTGTAGCAAGACGATGAGATAATGGATGCACACTGGTGATACTGCCACCTAGATATCTGTTCTATAGTGCCACTAAAAATTTGATTTTAGCAACAGTATGCTGTCATTGTGTAGAGAGTAAATGGAGCATTACTTTAATTAATGTCTCGATGCACATGGATGCCTCAACAATTCTTTGATTCTCTGACTTTTGATAGCTGACTTGACAGTAATTGAGAGTCCAAATTTTCATCAACAAAAACAGAAACATTACTGTCAATCTCCTGAGAAAAGCACACTACCAATAATTAGTGATATAGAGGGAAAGATTAAGTGACAACAGCCTTCTCCCAGACATAAAAAAGCCTTTTATTGAGAATTCAAACAGGTGTCATACTGTTTTCTGAGAGGCAAAACAAATGACAGGCTACTGAGCCGTAAATAGCACAGCAGACGATGGGAGATTGGCCATATGTCCACTGTGTGTGTGAGCGCCAGCTACACTGGCTTGGTTTGAGATAGGATTCATTTGGGAACGTCCCAGTAAATGCTCCTCTGGGACGGACAGGGATTCAACATCCATTCACTCAATTTTGGTCGCCTGAAATGCTCAAACAGTGCACTTGTCTCCTCTGAGGTTTGGATGTATTAAAATGACAATTTAGCTGAGCGTTATCTGTCACCGCTAAGCAATTAGCTGATAATCACAATCAAAACGTTGTTGGAGCTGGTGAGTCATTTTTGCTGGGACCGTGAGAGAGCGTCAGTTGATCCAAAATGTGATATCAGTTTGAATTTTATATTTGTGTACCTCATTAGTTCTCTTCATGTCCCCTTTACATACACTATCAAGAGAGTGCAGGGTGTCGGGCAAGGATGGGGCGTTCTCCGAGGAGAATGCAGCTCCATCTGGGCCAAAGTAATTGGTCTGCTATTCATATTCAGCAGTGTAATAGCCTCTAGCTATTCATACAGTCACACGTGAACTAGTTACACTGAGAACAATCAAAAGATGGGGTGACCCAAGTGTCAGTTTTTAAGGAGGGCTCCCTGAAACAACAGTTAGAGAAAATCTATCCTAGTTTGATCCTTTTCTGATTAAATCTGTCAAACATTATGCAAAGACTTCCAGTCTGCAAAATTTAGCATAAGATTTACAGATTTTTATTTTTTTCGATGCAGAAACATTGTTATACCCCTATTCCACCAAAATTGGTGTGTGCATGCAGTTTTTTTTTTTTTTTTTAAATACTGCTAGAAATAAGCTATAGACTGCTTTTCCAGTGCCAGTGGAGCAGAGCTGTGTATACAACACTGCAGTAGACAAGTATGCTTCTCAATTAGTGGGTTTTTTTTGTGTGTGTCCATTTGACGTCATGGACATGTCAGAGAACAGGTAAACAGTGGATGGCGGCATGGACGGAGGTCTGGGAAAACTTTCCAGTGGTTACTTTTCTTTATACATCTTGTACCTGTTCAGTCTCTCTTTCAAATTCAGTGCAGACTAATTTGGATTAAGGTTTGAGTACTGCTTTGGCGGAGGTGGACAGTATTTAGTGGTGGCACATCATTATATCTAGCCAGTTAAGGAGCTGAAATTAGCCTGTTCACCCGTGCGTTGTATTCCATCAATGCCGATTGGAGGTGGAGGCGATAAATACCCGTAACTACTGCAGAATCATTTGACCCAGGTGTGAATGCCAATTGTAACCTTTGCCAGCCTGACGTTAGGGGGTGTTAACAGGTTTTTTGTGCAGTGGGAATGAGGCTTTAGATTATGCTCAGTCTTGGATGATGGAGGTGATTCTTGCATTATGATGAACTGCCATTTATAGAGCCTGCTGCTCTTTGAATAAAAAGATTTGCCCTCTTTTCCCCGAGAGAGGCCTGTAGCAGTCTTGCACTCTGAACTGTATGCAGTGAATCAACAATTACAGTGGCAGCTTACAGTGAATTATTATCATGTTAAATAAGTAATTATGCTAAAGTACAAGAGTGCTTGTGATGCCATGCACAATAACATGTTGACTAATCTTGGGCGGTATCGCAGTATTACTGTATACCAGAGTATTTAGAAATCCCAAAGGTATGTTTTTCAAAACTGTCATGAATACAGGTGCTCCTTTCCATTAGTCAATTTCAAGTCAAGTCAATTTTATTTATAAAGCCCATCATCACAAATCACAGTTTGCCTCAGAGGGCTTTACAGTGTACAACATGCCTCTGTCCTTAGACCCTCATATCGACTAAGGAAAAACTCCCCCCAAAAAACATGTAACGGGTGGTAAAAAACTTGTTGTAGGAAGTGCACAGCATGCACCACCAGAGCTCAGTCTCTAGTCTCTGCTGCTGAAACAGGCAGCTGAGGCAAAAGAAAGCACAACACCTTATGCGTGAGGGAAAGTTACAGGACTGTAAACAGCCGTTGGCTGGCAACCACATGTTTTTCTTTTACATCTAACCTGGTGAATTAAGGATTTATTTCAACCAAACCAGAGCTGGTTTAGATCTAACAAGAGTAACCAAGAAGCTTTGGGTGAGTTTTATTTTGTTTCTGTCAAGTTTAAAGGAAGTGTGCTTTATGATAATTTAAAGGAGGTTAAGTCTTCCATGACCAAGAGAAAGTTTAATTCAAAAGGAGTACAATTGTATTTATTTGTTTAATAAGGAAAACAGGTCTGAGAATATAACTTTTCTGTTTTTGTTCTGTGTTCTGTGTATTTATTCGTCTGAAAAGCTGAAAATAAGTTGCACACTCGCGGCTGAGGATGGGGGTCATATATACTGTCATATACCGTATACTAGGTGAAATTTCAGAAAGCTATGACAGTATGAAATATAACATACCACCCAAGCCCAATGCTTACTGTATTTGCACATAAACATTTCCCCATCAGCCACAGAACACAACAACAATAAACCGGATCTATTTCACCATTAACACCATTTCTCACCACCATCAGTGCACTGGGACTTCTGGAAAGCCCCCTGCTCTAAAGGTAAGTTGCCGCTGATGTTTTTTCCTGTGTAAAAACACCTATAATTACCTGTGTAATGGAAGAAAGCACCCTTCATCATCTGATCATTCCTCAACAAGATAAATATGGTGGTCAAGGCATTTAGAGACAAATGCTATCCTCTTGGTGGCGAGGGTTTGGAGTGGTGTATTTATCATGGTTTGAAGTGGTGTCTGAGTCTAACCAAAGTACTGATTATTCAGAGTGAAGAGGAGCTGCCAGCCCATTACCTCCCAGAAAATAACAATGTGAACACCCGCCTCCCTGGCCTTTCCCGATGTAGTCTGTCAGAGCTTGTCAGCTGCAGCACCATTCATTCAATCTCAACAAGCACCGTGCTCCAGGATTCATTCCCCGTCCTGCACTATCTCTCCCTCCTTTTAGCTTCACTCTCCCTACGCCGCCTCGCATTACCTCCCAGTGTCTTGCAGGTTTCCTCCCACCCCCTTCAGCCCCACCCCACCCGCTCACTTCCTCCCATTCTGCAAGCCTCTGCTGCTCCACCCCTCCACCCTACTTGGTCCTGATGAGCCATTGTGAGATTCAAGCAGATGGATGGGGAACAAAGGGGTGAGAGGGGGGCCCCCTCTGCCTGTCCCCCTTGTATCACTGCCAACCAGGCTCTGGGTAATCTTCTCAAGCTTTCACGGCAGAGCAATGAATAACCTCAGCCTCCTCTCTGAGACCCGGGCTACGCCGCAGCCACCCCCCTCTTATCTTACCCTCTGCAGACTCGCCAGGGCCGGCTGCTCCCCGGATAGCATCTCTCACCCTCGCTTTCTACTCACTGTCTCTGCCCTCCACACCCAATCAGGTTTTTTTTTGTTTCTAGGGGCGTGTTACAAGGCCCGGAGATTAATTGGGGCTGTGGCTGGATGACATCTGGTCCCAGCTTCATAAAAGTCTGGGTCCTTGAGGTCTACCGGGTTTATAATGAAGTGTATATAAGTTAATTTTCTCATCAAGAGCGTTAATCAGAGGTTCCTCAATGGCCGTTTCAGCACTTATCTGGAGATAGTTCACAAAACTGTTTGGGTAAATTTGATTAACTGAACCTGCTGATGTACAGTGTACCTTTTATTAAAAAAAATAACCTGTTTACAATTCTTCCTTTAACTTTTTATGTCTGGAAGTAGCCTGAAACCAGTAATTCATTTATCCCATTAACTGTGTATCGAAAGCCTGATATATATTATTCCTCTCTGTCCCAGAGCTCCACTGATGCACTGGGAGACATGTCCCGTCATCAACACGGACACAAACTGTTGTTAATTTTGACTAAATCCAACATGCATCATCCTGCTGCTGATAGTCCTAAATAAATACAATATTTACTCTTGTTTGATCTGGAGAAATACAGCTGTTTTAGGAAAGTAGTATGGGATTGTTTAAAGGATTCAAATACATAATTGTTACCCTTTTTAAAGTATTCCGTCATTAGTAGGGGATGAACACACAAAGAGTTCAATGTAAACATTTCATATCCTTTGCCAGAAATCAAGTTGATTGCAGGTCTGCAACTAACAATTATTTCCATTGTCAAAGAGTCGCTTAGTTATTTTCTTGATTATTTGTTTAAAATAAATAAAATGTCTCAAATTTAAAAACAAACAAACACACAAAAAAAGAAGTCAATCACTTTTCACAAAAGTCTTGTTTTTACCACAACCCAAAGATATTCAGCTGCCTGGTTTCAGTAAAGAAACCAGGCAACAAAATATATTAAATTGATAATAGTTAAATAATTACATAAATAAATGGTTTCCACATGGAAGTCATTATTTTGCGCTTTAAATCAAGTTTTACATATTGAAGATACTGCTGGTTTCAATCTTTTTCATTGTTGACATTAAGAAAAGTGTAAATGAATTCTTTAAAATGCTTAGGCCCACAGATTATTGTTCCATAATAAAAATAACAGTTTTCTTGTGTAACCACATTACAGCACTTAGAGAATTTCTGGGTCAATTATTAGACCTGAGCAGAGAAGCTCTACAGTCACTAATAAGAGCTTTATGCTTGTGCCTCTCCACCCAAAAACAATCCACCTCCTCTACTTTACAGGAACAGCTCAGCCACTCCACAGCTTCCTTGCATGGCCCTGTTAAAATATTGAGCATGTACTTAAATGCTATTTGGCCAAGTGTCATTTAGGCTGAAGGGCTCTCCATCCACAAAAGATGTCTTGAAGTGACTGGATCAGAGCTGGTAGTGAACCGCAGAGGAATACACAGGTGCTGAATTATTTACTCTCGATAAAATATTTATACTTTTGTCCCACAAACTACTAACTACAAGTATGAAGTAGGGCTGCAGTTACACTGACAGAGAGAGCAAGAATCATATCAGTGAATCATACTAACTGTGTGTTACGAATGTTTTACTGAAAAAATATAAAGTCGCTGTTTAAAGTCACTGAACCTGAATTAACTTAAAAAGACAGTTCACACGAAAACAAAAAAAAAAAACATCATATTTTTCTTCTCACCTGTAGTGCCTTTTATCTATCCAGACTGTCTTGGTGTGAGCTGCCAAGTGTTGGAGATATCAGCCAGAGATGTTTGGCTTCTTTAGAAAATAATGGAACCAGATAGCACTCGGCTTGTGGTGCAAAAAAAAAAAATGTTTAAAATAGCCATGTCTCTTTCCAGAAATCACTACTCAGTTACTCAAGATAATCCACAGACTTTGTTGTGAACAATATAACAACAAGATAGATTGATAAATAGTACTACAGATGAGAGGAAATGTATATTTTTGATTTTGGGGTGAACTGTCCCTTTTAAGTCATAATACAGATGGAAAAGGTAATTTGTATTTCAGTTAATGTATATAGTAAATTTAATGCATGCTTCACTGACATTTATCAATAATACATTTGAATAACATGACTTCAATTCATATTTCATAACGCCTATACCTGCCCATCACAGCTACATCTCTTTTAAACCCGTTTAAATGAGGACAATAATATGTGACAAAATCAAAAACATATAGCTGTTCCTTATACAGTATAATGTGTGCAATACAGTTGAGGCACTACCTTACTTTATTATTTGTTGTGCAAAATAAGCATCAGTTTTAACTGTCTGAAGTCTGTATTGGAGCCAATATGCAACATTTCCAGCCTCTCTTTTATACTAAACTGATTTATTTAACTATAAACATAAAACATAAAATGTGTAAACCCACTGTGTGTCTTTAAACTGAGCCTATTGTGCACAGAGGTGATCATCTAAAAGCAGATTGTACAAGACCTTGTCTGTAAGCTCTCCACTTTGCTCCATAAACTGTGATGGCATTCTCTGATTAAATTATAGCAGTATTGACTTTTGGGAGCCACTTGCCTAAATCTACAAGATTAGCCTATGATTAATGATGGGCAACTAATCCTTTGTTCAAATTGGGCTGTTCAAGAAGCATTGTAGCAGGGGAGACAAGATGTTCACTTTCTCTTCTTTCAACACCTCCCACCTGCTGTCCTGTTACAGAGCTGCTGTGCTGAAAAACAGCCTGTAAAACTAAACAACCACATCATGCATGTCCTTTCAGAAATGCCATGTAGCGCAGGTGTTTCACTTTCATACAGATAAAAATGTTGACAGCATACTAAGTCAGTCAGGGACCTTTATGTGATAAGCTCCTGTAGCCTCAGTGCAAAGCTGAACTACGGGATGAAAAACACGATCGATAGTCAGGAAATTTATGGATGGAACAAGAGAGTGACTCCATTTAAATTCTGGAAGTAGAGGTCTTCAAGGGTCTAAGACTTGACCCCATATCCAAATCAGACCAGGTTAAATTATACTACGTCAAGGCAGGTTAGGGTCTTGTTTTCATGCCACAGGTCTAAGGTCTGAGTGTCAACATGTCTAATATCTGAATGGATCTGCAATAAGCCACATGCAAACAAACATTACTGGTGGATTACTTTGTAACCTTAAGACCTTATTTCTATATTTTACCTCACAATTACAAATGTACATTATTTTGTAGCAGATAAGTTTAAATTTAATGTGTTTTGTTAACACATTAAATTTAATGATGTTTGGTGGCAAAAAAGCCACTTGGTAATGCCCCTGTGTCAGTGAAAAATACCCATGGTTGTTGCCACAAATGAAAATGGGAAACGCCACAGTGTGCCATTAAAAGCATTCAAGTTCGTTGCCACAAGCGCTCCTGGAAAATGTTGCAATGTGCCAATAAAAAACCCATTTTCGGTGCCACAAACACAGCTGAGAAATGCCGCAATGTGCCAAAAAAACCCACCAAGGTTCTATAAAAACAACAGGTGCTGTTGGTCTCAAATAGTGTTTTACAGCTTGGGCGGCGTGTCACCTATAGTGACATGCCATCCACCATCCCCTCCATCTCCCCATGACAAAAGTTATCTCATATATTACGTCACGTTAGAAACATTCATATGAAATGACATACACAAATATAAGATATTTGTGGTTTGCAGGAACGTACAATGCAAACAAGTTCTTCTGGTGACTGGGCTGATAATCTAATTAATTTTAAATGTATGAATTGTGCTGCCTATGTGAAACATGCATGCCCACACATAACAATTAATGTTTGAAATTTAATACACATGAAGATAACTTCCTTTAGGTCGGTTTCTCTTTTTTGTATATTAATTTATGCACGTCTAATTCGAAGGTTTTCCACAGGTCAGTTTTAGATAGAGTGATATGATCTGTCCCTTGAAGTAGTTTATCTCAGCTTCTTTAACAGAAAATGCTCTGTTTCTATCTGTGACCATATTTCACTTTTGGAGTGCAACAGGGATCCATCTGGGGGCAATTTTATTTTCATTATTTATGATGCAACTAAATCATATTTTGATAGGCATGGTATTCACAACCCTTATGCTGATGATACACAGATACACATTTTGATAACTAACACCAGACTACTTCTGCCACCACAACCACCACAACATTGTTGAATGAAATTAAAAACTGGATGGTTATTTGCTCTTCAATTTAATTTCCGATCAATCCCAAATTCTTATCATTGGCTGTCAATCTATGTACAAGATTATAGTCCTCATTTGATATTATTTCCAGCTCTCTGTCTGTTGTTTAATGCCAACCTTAATATTGGACTGCATATTAATGAAGCTGTTTTTTTTTTCATCATCTAAGCAATATTGACCAAATCTATTTATTCCCGAGCTTCAAAGACACAAACTCTTTCATACACGCTTTAATTTCCTCACATTTAGATAACTGTAATGGCAACAATTCACAGACTCCAAACTGTGCGGACTGCAACAGCTAGACAACCAACAAACCAAGAAAAGAGATTTTACTCCTGCTCTGATGTCTTTACATTGCCTACCTATTTATTAAAGAATTAATTCAAATATTTGACCCATTACCTTTAAACCACTTCATAATCTGGCCCCTTACCATATATCTGAATATATTTGTGTCCTTTTTAACCTGCATATAGTCTGAAGAGGTTAGAGAGAAACTGTGTTAAGAAAGGTGTAAAACCAAAGGAAATCCAGCTTATACTATCGGGGCACCAAAACTGTAGAACAAAATCAGCAGTCTTTAAAAAAAAAAACACACAACATATTTCTGCCAGAAGTCATTTAAAAAAAAAAAATGTTGTAATTTCTGCTTATATAAGTTTTATATAAATAAACATTTTAATTATTATTGCTTAGCTTTTATTACAAACAAAATTAGCTGTTACACTAAGTTACATGTTACATTCACAAATCTGCTAGAAAAAATTACATGTATAAAAATGTCATGAAACAGTTCAACATAAGCTTTTTACAAACATGCTATTTTTGTCACAGCCTGTATTACCTGTCAGAGGAGTGTACATTCATGTGTCACATAAAGAGAGCTACCATCAGAGGTTTATCCATGAAAGACAATGAAGAACACAGAACTGTAGCCTTATTTAGACAAAAAGGGTTTGCTGGGATATCAGACATCATTGCGTGACACTTTAGTCACAGACTGAGCAGTTGTTTATACATAATTCCTTTGTAGTTTCAGGAGCTCATTCTGCGGTTGATCATATTCTCTTCTGTCTGTGTTCAGAAGCTGACCTGTTGTGCAGAGATGTGCATATTTACTCTATTCACAGGCTCCACGCAGCACACATGCTACAGGCACATATTCATTACTAAGTAGCCTGTGGCGACTGTCATGTGCAGACAATAGTGGGGGACAAAAACGTGCATCTACCACACAGGGAATCTTCCACACTTGTAGCCACACTATGGAGACAGCGCTCCCAAATAGCGTGTTTTTTTAATCATATTCAGATAATCTTGTGAGAGTCGTATGTGGAATCACAGATAAGCCTCTTTATGTTGCTCAGATATTACTGCAAATGAGCATGTCTGAGAAATGTAACACCTTGCACAGACTCTTGCATTTTAATTTCTGTGGCATCTGTGACCAGTCCGTCATGTCCCTAACCCCCTCGGGGGACCCCCAACCTATCTGCTGCAGACCCCCAAAACCCAGAAGGAGGGGAGGGTGGGGTTGGGGGAGCAGGGACACATTTGATTGATGATAGTGTGAATTAAACAGAAAGAGATGGAGAGAATCCTTTTATCAGGCCAGAAACACGAGTGGATTAAAATGTAGTTGTACAACCCCTCTGTATAATGCAGCAGCCTGGCCGCATATCACGAGGCACCAGAAGCCAAGATGAGAGCTGCTCGTTATTATTGCCCCCACCCCTCAACCCACAACATAAAACTTTGCTGAAGCACAGAAAACAGGGCTGAAACATGTAAACAGCCCTGAAAATAGAAATGAAACGAGTAGTTGATGGACAGAACGTTAATCTGGAACCTTTTTTCAAGCTAAAAATACCAAACATTCACTGGTTTCAGCATCTTAAATGTGCTCTTAAATAGCTGCTTTTCCCTGTTCAATATTTAATTACTGAACATCGTTGAGATTTGGACTGCTGATTGGACAATACAAGATATTTTAAGATGGCACCTTTGAGTTTGTAACGATACATTCCGTACTGATTATCTATTTAACCCTTTAAAGCTTGAGCAAATTAGCTTGATTTCTCTAAAAAACATGGAAAGAAGGTGATGAGCAATGAAAGAAGAAATGACCCAAAAGTTCACAAGAAATTGGTAAAAAGTACTAGGAAATTACGATCAAGAATTATTAAAAAAAAAAGATAAAAAAGAAAGTAAAAAACAAACATACAAGAAAATAACCTGATAAAACTACTGAAAAAATGCCAGAAATTCTATAACATGATTTTAAATATGTTATTATGACATAAATATTCCTGAGGCTTTTTTCTTTTCTTCACAGATGTTTTTCCTAGCTTTTTACAAATAACTTTCTAAATATATTAATTTCTTGCAATTTGGGGAACATTTTTCACCAAGTTGCTCTTTGCCTTTTCCCCATGTTTTTGAAAGAAACAACATCATTTTGCTCAGGGTTCAAATTGTAAATATTGTGAAAGGCACCTGAAAGCAGTACAAAGAAAGTGACGTTGCTCCAGGTCTCAAGGTTGATGATGCCCAATCCAATATTATCATTGCAAATTCAAATATCAATACAAGATTCGCCTTTATTTTGAAATTCCAATGGCACATCTTTTTCACCATTTCCGTCCAAGCGCCTGATATCAGCAAATATTGTATTGCTATCCAAAGAATCAATATAATATCACTCCTCGTCACACGAATAACTGAGAAATTATCATGTGCATATTTCAATATTTTTTGACATTACAAACAAGCGCAAATTTGCAATAGTTACAAGTGGCAACCTCCGAGGCTGAAAGATAAGGCCAGTGCGGAAGTACCAATAACTGCAGTTCCTCTAATGGCCATTTGAGGCTGGCTCCAAAAGTGAGCCAATCCCCATAGACCCACATGTTAAAATGCCCAACTTCGCAGCAGAAACAAACATGTTCACAGCTTGGTACAAAAAATGTTTTGGTCTCTATAGCTTATTTTAACACTCATGACAACTATAAACAGTTCAACACTCATGACAAATGTCTATTTAACTTCTATTAAGGCCCAAAGTTATGCATATTAAAGGGTGCGGCCACTTGAGTGACAGGCAGACTGCCAATAGTGGCTCCAGTCAGATTATTTCCTCGCTCTTCCATAGCCTCTGATCCAAATATGGTCACTTCTGGCTCCAAAAAACTAAGACGACGATGGCCAAAATGCCAAACTCTAGGCTTCAAAACTGCAGTCCACAAACCAGTGGGTGACGTCACAGTAGCCACACCTTTTATTTATAAATTCTAGGTTTCAGACACACTGGGGGCGGCTGTGGCTCAGGAGGTAAAGTTAAATCCACTAATCCAAAGATTGGTGGTTTGATCCCTTGCTCCGCCAGTCTGCATAAAGCATTCTTGGGCAAGATACTGAACCCCAAATTGCTCCCGATGGCTCACAACATCAGTGTGTGAGTGTGTGTGAATGATTTACTGGCACCTTACAGTAGCCTCGGCCACCACTGTATAAATAGGTGAATGTGATAAGTGGTGTAAGAGCGCGATGAGTGGTCGAAAGACAAGAAAAGCACTATATAAGTGCAGGTCTATTTACCATTTACACCACCTAACAAACACTTGTCATCTGTACAAGTATGCTTCTCTATGACAACTGGCCCATGAGTTATGAGGGAACATGGCAAAATGGTGTGTGTGTGTGTGTGTATATGTGTGTTTGTGTGTGTGTCTCTATGAGGTTGGTTGTGTTTGTGCATCAATCTTTTTGATATGAGGTGCCATATATAAATTTTCTTGTAAATCAGTGTGTTATATAAATATAATGTCAATATATTGTCCTTCTAAAAATGCCCCATAAAAACTTTGGCTATGTCCTCACCTTTTCATGTTTGAGGTATTGATTTGAAGGAAGTTATAAAGTCAAATCACAGTATCTTGCTATGACCGCAAACTGTGGCATGTCATTTGCATCCTTGCTCTCAATAAGTGCAATGCTAAATTTGCAAACTTTGTTTTTGTGTGTGTGCGTGTGCGTGTCTGTACCTTTGTATGATTGTGTGTTCCCTCTCTAAATCCGATTCTTTTTGCGGGTGCGTGAACACAGCCTTGGCGGAGCTCCTCATGACTTTCTCTTCCTCTGCAGCAATTGGTGGAGTTTGAGTCACGGGGTGGATAATTGATCTGTCGATCAGATCAAAGCTGATCAGACCCAATCGATGGAAGAGAGGAGCAGCTGCTGCAAAAGGAATGAAAGCAAACTTTTAGACCCAACAGAATAAACGGTTAAGTTTCACTTTTATTGTCCCCTAATGTTCTGCAGCTCTGTCTGTGCACAGAGTACGTGTATAATAGATAACCGGATGGTAGGCTATATATATATTCCAACAATGCTGATAGATGTTATCACACTGGGCTGCCACGAATAAATGAAACTCTGCCCTTAAACATAACCCCCCCCCCAAAAAAAAACTCTTTTGCATACTTATTGCCATGAGTCAAGCTACAGCATGCTAATGGTGGCATGCCTGCCCCAGGTTGCTGGACCCTGGTTGTGAGGTTAAACCCCCTTTACCAAGTTGCATCAAACACACACCTTCACAAACACAAACACACACGACATTTTTTCCAACCAACAAACTGACCAATCGACTGACAAACCAACAGAGCAACCTACAGAGCCCCTGGTTGCGGGTAAAAGGAGTTGCAACTCTTGCTGAAAAAAACATCGAATGTATCTTATTATTTTCAGATGAGAAAGCCTTTTCCTCTACAATATTTTTCAGAACAATTGCATTTTGAGAAATTTTGGCAATAGGCAATATAAAGGTTTTATCTTCTATTATTTATTTATTTTCTATTAGGGTACCTATCTGACAATCATATTAAAAGATGAAAATAGTTGTGTTACAATACAAGTAAGAAAATGTTACGCTGAATTTCTGGGGACTTTTTAAAAAAATGTATAACTGCATTATGGGCTTCATGCAGGTAGAAGCCCTTCATTGTCCTTAAGTCAAGTCGAGTCCTTCGTGGCCACGTCCAAGGCTTTAATGGACCTGCAGCATGTCTCCGTCTGGCCAGTAGCCTGTGTGCCCGGCTCCACTGCTGTTCTGCTGATGTTTTGTGCCACTGCATAATTTATTGCCCTCTTTGCAGGCCTCTTCCTGCACATCCCCTTCTTGCGGTGCAGGTGAGAGTTCAGCTGTTTGGTTTAACACATCACTGAGATGGGCCTCAGACCTGGCTCCGCAGCAGCGGACCCCACATGTGACAAATGCAATTAGAGGGAAATATGCAATTACCGCAGTCCCCACTCTCTCATGCGGCCAGACAAGGACAATTTGTCAATGAGGCCCCAGCGGTATCTCCTGAGCCTGGATAGGGACCTGCAGGTACCATTGTCCCTGCCTCCTTCTCAAGAGCTGGCCTGCGGTGTTGGATGGCTTAAAGCCCCTGGGAGGCCTGGCAGAGGAAGATGTATGGCCAGAGAAAAGATACAGGGTTCAATAATCAAAAACAAACCCCTTGTCTTTGACTGTTACCGTTACATGCTGCCCTTCCTCCTGTCGAGCATAGAGAGGCTGCATTTAATAACTGCTGGCTCCAGCAAACAGGAAAGATGCATCAAAGAAGCAATGGATAAAAGTTTAATGCTTTTTTTTACTTCATATACAATGTACCATATGGCCAGCTCTAATGTGTTTGTGATTTGGTAGCTGATTTTAATAGAAAGCTGGCACCTACATATGAGATAGTGTTTTTTAATGAATATAATTAAAAATCATAAAAAATAAACATTAAATAAACAACATTAGATTGTCCTTATCTAAACAAGAATTTGAATTTGTATTTGTAATATCAATCATTTATATGAGAGAATAACCAATATATGGTGTCTTTGTAATGATACGATATTGCCACACAAAAATACGACAATACTACGCTGTGTCGATTTCCCCGCTACTAATCAAGCCAAGTTAGCCCTCTTAGTTAATGTGTGTTAACCACGCTAACAATTGACATCTTTTGCAGAAAAGACTGCAGCAAAATCTGGGGACAAGAACATCCCCAGAAGTACCCAACAACTACAAAAACAAGTTTGCAGGTTGAAGATTCTCAGTGGACTAAGGAGTCTCTGACTGATAATTCAAATCTTCAACTTTTAGGGGGCAACCCTATGTACAAGATATTATATACAATAGTGAGAACCACCCCATTGAAAGCCAGATGGCTAAAAGAGTTGTGAGATATTATATGTAAAAGTTTACAAAATGAGTGCTTTCACTGAAACAAAATGATTTCACAATTAAATTTTGTTCTGTTTTGATGCTAGAGTGACCAAGCCTTCAAGGCAGAGTCAGTGATTCAGCGATTACCGTCCCACTTGCCCCCACTGCCTTTCCCCGTGCACGAACATGTTGGCTAATTGTATTATTAAACCACTTTGTTTGTTTGGTTTAACATTTACAGAAACATGGGTGTGTTGAACATCAGATTTTTTTTTCAGTGCACATGCAGTACATACAGCGGACTGTGAGGGGATATTTGCTGAATTTGACAAATAAAATGTATTGGTTTAAAATCGCTGACTGGGTTGGTTTTTTTTTTGACAACAATCAAGCCTGATTAGCTAAACATCTTTTTTTTTTTTGTAAAGATTTTTTTTAGACTTTTACCTTTATTGTGATAGGACAGTACAAACGTGAAAAGGGGAGAGAGAGGAAATGACATGCAGCAAAGAGTGAGGACTGGTATCGAACCTGCGGCTGCTGCAGCAAGGACCTCTATACATGGGATTGCAGCTCTACCAACTGAGCCTCTGGTAGCCCCATTAACACTGTTTCTTTCTGGTCCTGTCATCAGGTTTTCTCATATTCGAGAGCACCTTAAGGTCCCTGGATCCCACATGAATCACTTTGCTTTTGTATCTCTTTCAACAAATTGTTGTCTCATACAGATAATAATGAAGAGAGCAGTTTCATGTCTCTGTGAGACACTCGTCTGAAGTGGCCGACATGTGAAGTGTGTAACCTGCTGCATGCCTTTGTTCCCTCTTTGAATGGACATGATAGATAGAACTGGAGCAATGGAGGCGAAGACCATGACAATTTGAGCACTGACCTGGTTTTCACTGTAGTCATCATAAAACACAGAGCCAGCGTCCTGGGGACATGTAATAACATCAGGCCTTTGGTGTAATTCACTATCTCAGTGTGTGGCAATATAGCAAAACCCATTACATTTGCCTTGTAATTTGCTGTCGCCTCAGCGAGGGATTCAGGTGACTGCGACCCCCGTTAATGGAGTTCCAGTGATAAGGACAGGTCTGTTTATTAGCCACATGCGGTCAAGCGTGGCAGGAACAGCTGAGCAGAGGCAGGTGTCGGGCCCTGCGAGGGCTCAGGCACCGCTGGCAGGCCTCGGCGCTCATTTCACGCACGTTATCGTCACACTAGCTGGGGTTGAAAAAAGGAGGTCGCCGGGTGCACAACAATATAACTGCTGAGTGATGAGGTTTTCTCGGAGTCACACTGGAGTGTACCACTCCTGGCAATTTAGTTTGTTTGTGGAAATCAATGAGTCATCTGCGGTTTAGTCAAGCTGGAGGAGGGGCTCTGTGAATGAAACATCAGGATTTCTGTTTTTGTTTTTGGAAGCCACCTGGATTCAAAAGAGCGACAGGAATATCAACACTCCTCCACAATGCCAAACTGTGGTAAATGATTAGTGAACATTTCATTAGGACACATAAATAAAAAGATCACATGCTGCAAAGAAAGGTTATCTCTACCAACATGCATGCTTGCAGACATTTACAGAGCCTTGAGGAGAAAATGAACTTCAAATTAAAATGTCTATTTGATGCATTATCCTAATAGGGACGGATGGGAAAAGAGAACTCTATGGTGCTCTCATCCTTCAGCCTGAGGGGACAGACTTGGGGAGTTGTCATTACCAACTTAGCCCACCAAGATGAGCCTGTTGGGAGGTGGATTCACAGAGATTGTCTGCTGTTTTGACAGGTGTCTGTGCTGGTTAATTTATCAGGCAATTACAGAATAAATGGAGCTATCATTACACAGGAAACATGATTGATCCTGTTAAAAATTACAGTGTTTAACTTTGAACATTGGGATGACTATTGAGGAGCTCAGAGTGACAAAATATTGCAACTCAACTGAATTTTGAAGTATGCAAATGGTGCCTGATGATTTTATCTTGTAGAATATGTTTTATTCTTTTCTGACTTATAGACTCCATCTTCTAACATTTAGTGTGACACTATCAGCTATCTTTAACAATCACGTCTCACACAGAAGATCAGCAGCAGAGGAAGAATTATACTAACAGCACATGAGAAAGAACTGATAATGGCTTAAGAGGGGCTGCAACTAGTCTGCCTCACCGGATATAGACTGTGGCTATAAGACTGCCATTGGCCGACTTTTAAGGCTGGCATTCTCCCTCCCTTCTGCTATCTGAGTGTTAAAAATCCCAGCAACATCAGAGCTAACAACCTACACGCTAAAAATGGAAAGTTTTGACCAAGATCTGGATTATGCAATACCTTGTGGCTATCATAATGCATCATAATGCACAAAATTCGGATGGAGGGCAGATAGTGATAAATCCATACACATTGTAAACTGGATATAGACCAGACCTCCTTAACATAACTAATGTTACACAGCATGCTGATACAAACGAACACAAGTCTATCTTTAATATTTCAACTCTTTGCAACATCTTTGTATCCTGGCAGCAGCATGCACAAGCCTCTGCGATATCACTGTGAAAATGTTTTGAAAGAGCCATATACAGCTGCAAATTTTGAGCTTAAATATTGTCAGTTGCTTCAAAAAGAAAAATACTGATTTAGTACTATAACTGCCCTTTGAGATCTGCCTGTTTTCTCACTCTTTTTCCTTTTATTTGCTTTATTCTTGTTGACCTTTATGTTTGCATTTTGTTCTTACCTTTTTGTTTGACTTTTCTAGACCTTTGTCTTTTAAACAAACTCAAAAAACTGTGTAAACATCATTTTTTAAAGGTGCTATATACATAAAGTTATTATTGTTATCATCATCATTATTATTATTATTAATATTATCCTAATGACAGCGCTTGACTTCTTGTGTGCAAATGTTACAACAGAACAAGTGCCCCCCACCCCTACACTTTCTTGCAAAGGCACCGTTGCTGCATCTGATTGTGATTGGCTAAAAGAAATACAAACAAACCAGAGCCGCTAGCTAGCGGAGATCGCTCATTCATTACTGCTCACACATCATCCCGACTGAACAGCATTGCTGTGGAAATATTTTTCCCACCATCAAATATCAGTTTTTAGCTTTAAAACCCTTTTAACATTGTTGATGGTGTTATTATTGTTGGCTTTGTTATACCCGTTACCAGAGTCAGCACTGCTTGTGGTGGTAACAGAATGCTGAAAATGTTTTTGGGCTCAAAATGAAGCCACTTACTAACCAGGGCAACCTCAGGGAAGACCAGCGGGTTGTGTGCAATATTTCCACAGCAATGCCTTGTGCTACAGGGATGACATTATCAGCTGATAGCCGAATGAACTTTAGCTAGCTAACGCTGACTCCCACTTGACCAAGGAGGCATGCTTCGCAGAGCGGCTGAGGAACCAATGGAGACAGGATGTTGGGCAGTGGGCATTTTTATAGATGTTAATGATTATATGTTAAATTAAGTTAATGGGAAACCTTTTATTGCCAAAGACTTTCTTGACAAGTTCTTTTTTCATCGTTTGTATTTCAAATGATAGCTGGTTGTCTTTAACCGTTTAGCACTCAGCAAAGCAGACAGACAGCCAGAGAAAATGAAGCAAAGTGAAAATAAAGAGAAAATAAAGTAAAAGTCAAGACACTTACAACACAAAACATTAACAGCTCACTGAATCAGCGCTGGACTTGAAGCTAAAGGCCATTTTGTATTTCATGTTTTTTTTTTTTTTTTAATGAATAGGTTAGTCACCCATTAATGAGTGTTGGCCTGTTGAATGCAAAATTAACCACAACTGACATCTCTAGCTGCAACTAACTATTATTTTCATCATGGATTATTCTGACAAATATTGATACTGACAGCCCAAATAGGGGCCTTGAAATGTCTTTTTTTTCAGTAGTCCAAAATCTTACCATAGTCAGTTTTATCTTACATAAAATTATGAAAAGCAACAAATCTTCACAATTCAGATGCTGTAAACACTGACTTCTTGCTTGAAAAACAGCCTCAAACAATGAATTGATCATCAGAATAATTACAGATTATTTTTCTGCCTGATAATCAATCAATAAACTAATAATTTCAGCTGCAGACTTAAGAAAACGGAGAGATTCAACAGTCTGCGCATCCCAGCCGTTATCGATGGGCCAGACAGCAGACGGGCAGGCAGCCTTTATGTAGCCTATATAAAGTGTGACCCAGGAGCCAGGAGCTTTCTGTAAGTGTGCCAACGTGGACGTGCTTCCAGCAATAGTCATGCTTCTGCCAGCTGCATCATCTGTGCCTGCACAAAAGCATGCCCTTTGAAAAGCGCTCAGCACACACAAAAGCAGTGATGCGTGGTGCACATGCATCAGTGTGCAAATGTGCATGCTCACATTACTCTTTATTTAACTTTAGATACCCAATAAAAGTGATTGTTGAAACAATAAAGCGGATAAATTTCACAATGAATTTGGTTTCCCTCGAGTGAGATTTACCGCTCCGTGTTTAAACAGTTTTCTCCCGGTAATTTTATCTAGACGTAAATCTTGCACAAACATTCAAAGAGATTGAAAATACTGTGGCTGGTTTAAAAAGATTTGAGGTGAAATCTAAATACGCGGCGGCAGATTGAAGAAGAAGCAACAGAGCTCATCTGTCCTCTGGCAAAAGACTCACTGTGAGTCATACCAAGTGCACACATCACTGTAGAGACACTCAATTATGATTCAAATCTCCATAACGGGGCAATAAAGCCATTTGTCATGTGACCATCTGCAGTGCATCTCCTCTGATTCTGCCTGAATGTAGTTAGCTCCTACACACTGTGAAAGTGCAAAGAGTGGAACGTGTGGATTTATTAGTGTCAGGCTCAAACTGTAATCACCACAGGATCAGTGCTGTGCCAATAGATTAATTTCATTTTCTCTGAATATGGTAGCCTCCTGGAAATCTCTGGGAGCTTGGAAACAAAGACTTGCCCCGCAGCCGTCTTTGTTTTACTTTTTCTCCTCAGATTTAAAACAATGTGTGAAGGGAGAGAGCAACACCAGTTTAGTCCCAGCACTGTAATTATCGCCTGCTTTCGTCTCCCAGGGATGTTCATGGACAAGGGCCTCATAACAGGTGACAGAATGCCTGCCAGCCGCCCCCAGTTCCCCGCCCCCACCTCAGAATGGTGACTATTATAAACCAAAAACGTATGCTCTCAATATATATGCAAATGATGCTTGGTCCCAAGGTGAAGTTCGCGGAGCAGCAACGCCGCTTGCCTCTGTTTTGCTCATTTGCAAAAATGTTGAGAGTAACAAAGACCACAGGAAATTGAAAAATTGTTACTAAGTATTAGAAAAAGCAATCATTTTCCCCAGGCAGCCTAATCCTGTGGAAATTGATCTCACCTCTCTCCCTGACATGCACTAGTAGGAAAAACACATAAGAGGAAAATGCCTGTTTCAATGTAGCCTGGTGGAAAAAATGTGTTTGGTTGCAGATTTCTTTTATTTCTTTCATAAAACCACACTGTCCTGTTGTGCCAGGGACCAGACTCTTTGTTTGCCCTCTTGGCTGCAAACAGGTGTATTGAATCCTCAAAAAGAAAATTAGTAACCCGTGTGTAATTGTTTTCAAGCTTTGTTGCTGCACCAAACACTGAGTTATCTCTCTGCTGCGCTGCTCCATCCATGCTACATGCATGCAAATCTGTCCATTTGTTGTCTAATTTTAAACGGGCTGATACCATCTCACTAATGCATTTGCTCTTCCTTTGCGTGGAAGTACAAATTGGAAATGACAGTCTATTACCCACTGCTCTGACCTTCGTGATGGAACATAATGTGAAAAGACTTACAATGCCTTTATTTGAGGGAGGGAGGGCGACGACACAGTGGTGATTAATTAACCCAATTAATTTAAACTAAGATTATCTGAACAATTATTTCTCGATAAATCAGAGCAAGGTGCAATGATGACTATTATAGTAAAGGTTTAATTACAGCTTTAGAAAATTAAAGTGTATTACTAAGAACAGAGTGAACTGCTTCTACTTAACAAATTTTGCTGTGAATGAAATCAGTATGGCTTCTTTTTGCAATAGAAAATAACATTTGGGAGACTATAAAACAATGAAGAAGCAAACTTATTCCAAGTTAAAGAAAAAGTTTGACATTTTTTGAAATGCACTATTATGCATTATTCAAGTCATAGAATTATATTATCATATTTCTCTAATTGGTAGGGACCAAAAACAAAGCTAAAAAGAAAGTAAATATTAGACTTGCGTTCATCAGGTGTACACAAACATGTTGCTCCAACATCTACTGGATGAGTAAAGGGTAATGAAAGAGCAACAACAGTCATAGGTCAAAGAAAGTTAGTCATATTTTGTTTCTTTTCAAAAGAATAAGGCTGCTTTTTCCCCCAATTTTAAGTCTTTGTGCCAAGCTAAGCTAAGTCTCTGCTGATAGTAGCCACATATTAACCACGACCACATGGAAGTGATACCAGAGGTTGTGTAAAACTTTCTTGTCGTCCTTTATTTTGACAGACAGAGTTGTAAAAAAAATGTGTCATAATCAGATTTTACCCTACATCTAAATTTTAGCTTCCGCTGGCTGATTTATGTTCTCAGTATTGCAAGCAAGCCATTTATCCTCCATCACATCAATCCCTCTTTTTCTATGTTTTGGGCTCTGGAGCTTCAATAACATCAACTGTTAATCAACAGTGAATGTTCAAGGCTTTGGCGGAGGAGGTGTTCCTGAAAATGACTTCTCACATTAATGGGTAAAATCTAATTCCATTGTAAAGCTGCGCAGAGCATATTGATTTGCTTGTCCCGTCTTTGTCACGCTCTCACTCTGTTTACCATGAGACTGTTGCAGCAAATGTGAGCTCTGTGCCAGGGTCAGTTTGTGAGAGTCTCACAAAGACAGGACTAACTTTCAGCAACACACGGCTTACGTTACCTTACAGTTATTAACAGATTTGCTAAGTCAAGCCTTTACAGTGTCGGCGTGAGTTTGCTAGAACTGTTTAACGTCTCTGTGACGGCTGTTAGCCTCTGCTGCTGTGTTAGCTTGTGCTAACCAGACAGATGCTGAATTAACCAGACCTTCTTTTTTCACCTTGTTTATCAACGATATCACAGTTACTGGACGTTTTAAAGAATCTTCAAACACTGAGGTGCCTTTACATTTTGCATTGGTATATAGCTGGACAATATAACCTGAATATGCAAACAAATATGAGGTAACCTCTTTAGCTAAAGCAAGCTAGATGAGATCATGTATTTGAGATCAGAGTAGGGGTCGACCGATATTGTGTTTTTAGGGCCGATACTGATACTGATTGTTAGTGCTTAATGAGACCGATAACCGATATGCACTTAAAATAGCAATAAAAATACTTCTGTCAATATTCAGAATTTGGAATATAAAACTCCAAACTCAACACAAAACTCTGTTTAAATGCCTTTAGTAAATATTTAATAAAAACTGAAATGTTCAACATGATACACAGAAAGTTCACAGTGACTTATTTTTATAAAAACTGAAAATTTAAATTAAAAATGAATAAATAAAAATAGCTCCCCAAGGTTTTACAAAATTAAGGTTCCTACCATACTTTTACTTTCTTTGTATGTATTACAGACTGCCTTTCCTGGTGTTGGTTGAGTGTAATATGCACTCTTTTTCATTAATTAATTTGTTCGCCGATCATTAAAATAAAACGCTGATACAGATAATCGGCATAATGCCAAATATCAGCTCTGATAATCGTCCAAGATAATCTGTCAATCCCTAGATCTGAGCAAAGACAGCCATTCGAGAATAGCTAATTAATAACTACACACCAACAACTGGACGGGAGTCTGACCAACTTAAAGTTACCATAGATTCCTTGCTGCTATAACCTGTCAGAATGATGGACAACCTTTAGGTATTTCCATTATTGTTATTAAAAAAATCAGTCAACACAACCTCTGAGTGACACCGACCTTGTCATCTAACTCTCAAAGAATGCAAATAAGCACGTTTCCCAAAATTTTAAACTACTCCTTTAAGACCCAATGTTTGAAACTGTAACCCACATTCTGATCCGGCTTTCTTTTTGCCGGTGCACAAAAGAAATTATCTCGGCCTTGGAAGCTGACACATTTGTTCTTAGTGGCTGACATGAGAGCTCCTCGCTGAGCATGATAGTGGGTAGCTGGTAGAGATCTCATATGGTTTATTGCTCCCACTTTCACTGAGGTTATTTATTGAACTGCCATCATGGCCCCTGCTCCCCACAGCCACCAAATGCCTCTGTGCCCCTCAGTATGATAGAGGAATTTATGCCACATGAACAGCATACTGAGCTCGAGTTTCTCCTTAAGTGTTATTAGGAAGCGTCACTCATGCATAGGATACTATTTACAGTAATACATTCACGCATGCAGCTACTTCCTATGACGGCTCTTGAAGGAAAAATGATGATAGATTGTGTGCAGGGTGTGAGGCTATAAGAGAGAGCAGGGGGGAGACGGAGGGGAAACTAGGTTTCAAGTATTCCACAGGCTAAATGAAGAACAAACATGCACCATACAAGACAGTGAAGGAGAAAAGATTATCATCTGGAGATGAAAGGCAGAGAGAGAGGGGAGAGAGATTCATTCACTGCCACACAGCTGTCTTATTTGCAAGGTGTTGAGAAACCACTTTTTTTTTTCCTCCAAGAGGATGAAAAGATTCTTCTGAAGCCAAAAGGGTCTGCTATCATTTTTGGGCAGCTTGAGCGGTAGAGATGTTATTAGCATAAATTATCTCCCCCACCAAAGAGATAGGAACATGCTAGCTCCTTTCTGCTTTTCACACTTAATTGCCCTATTTACTGAACAGTTGCCCATGGACAACAAATGCACACACGCTCCGAGATGCATGCAGGACAACAGGCAGACACAAGCCAAATAGGGCATGAGTGATACACTGAACTATCTGCCAAACAGCATTAGATACAGTACGGCTGGGGAGACAGTCAGGGTCCATTCAGACTTCATGTTGGACTGGAAATCCACAGAAAAAATGTTAAATATTGCTTTCATGACCTTCTTCACTGAGCCATGTCTGATCAGTGTCTGTGTAAAGAGGATTTTTGTGCCCAACACACGCATGATGGCTGCCACAAAATGCTTTAAATACGAATTTTCTTTTAAAATGAAAACTTGTTGCATCTGATGCGTGTTCTATTTTAAACGGTTTAATCACCAGCAGCTCTTTTCTCTCTAAAGAGCACAACAGTGTCCTGCTGCAGCAGCTCAAAAAAGCCTCATTGAAGTGACCCAGTAAGCAAGAGTGAGGTAAATTATAGATGGCTTTGCTTAATGGACTCTTAGCTTCTCTTCACCTAGCCCAACAAGCCCAGAGTGACGTTATATAAGCAGTGGCAAGTATGAGACAGTGAGGTTTCAAGTTTAATGCATCATAATGCGAGCAAAAATCATATTTTCTGTTTAATTTTTAATTCTAGGTGTTTGAATTAGCTGCTGGAAGTTAAAGAAGTATTTCACACAAGGCCCTCACATGAAACTAGGAAGTCTATGCAGGAGAAACACACAACTACCTTTGAAACTGGTGCTACATGGGCAGAGAAAAAAGAGAAAAAGGACACTTTTGCTTAAGAGGTAGAAAACCTACAAGTACCAGAATTCTACGTGCAGGCTGGTGGGCGACTTAATGTGAAATGGTCCATGGGAAACAATGGCGGCACCGGATCTCGTGTTACAGATAAACCATAAGCTAGAACATGTTTCTGAAAATATTTGAAGCGAGAAATATAAACTCATGACAAAAAATTGGTTCATATTTGATCACCACTGCTTAGTTTTACCATTTGATCTCAGCTTGGTCGGCCCCCGAAACAGTATGATGCCCATTTCAGCTCATTGTATTGTATTATCAAGTCAATAATAATAAAATAATAATAATAATAATAATAATATAATAATAATATAATAATAATTATTATTATTATTATTATTATATTATTATTATTATTATTATTATTATTATTATTATTATTATTATTATTTATGACAATAATTATTTTATTAATGACGCAGATAAAGGTCTATAGTGTAATTAACACAATTTGGCAGAGTTTCGCTGCAATTCATCTACATATTATACCCAAATTGTTTTGATACAAAGTTAGGTGAAAATCAGCAAAATATCCCTTTAAATAATGGAACAGAATTCATGAGTAAATGGAGATAACAGGTTTATATATGTCAGTGTTTATGTGGATGGTTTAACTGTTGGTGATGCCTCTTGTGAGTGAAGGAACAAATCAACTGGATTGACTTCATTCTTCGGCCGGCCAGGTCATCTCTCCATAACCCTGGAGGGCCATACAGGATGTTAATGAAGCTGATTGTATCACAGCTCTCTCCCATCTGACCGGAGCTGAGCCCCCCGCTCCAGCACCGCAGAGTAAAAACCATTCCTCCAGCCTGAGGGGGTCAGTCGCTATGGTTACGTCCTGAGGCAGTGACCACATGTCAGAGGGAGTCTGGGGGCCATAAGTGGACCGGAGCTCCGGCATGATGAGAAGGAGGAAGAAAACAATTGGCCTGCTGCTGGATACAAGTAACCTGAGAGATGTTTCAATCACAGTGTGTTTCCTTTTGTTTGTCACAATTCACCTCTAACCTGTAGCTGACTTGTTGCATTCTTTCTTTCCATTTGTCAGTAAATCTCATGTGTGGTTGTATGATTTATCTGCAGATTATATTTCAGTGGTTACATGCTGAGGTGGCCTCCTCCATTATCAGCTAGGGCTAGGTGACATCAGTGTGTTAAATACATATTAGGATATGCTAAATATACTCATAAAAAGACGTAGTGCTTCTATCCGTTTTATTCTTGTCTATTTTTTTTATAAGCACTCTATGGACCTTTCTCTGTGTCCTTAATTAAGTCATAATAATAATAATAATAATAATAATAATGAAACTTAGTATTACTATTATTGACTTGATGTTCTATACAGGGAGCTGTCTTACACATTATACTTAAAATTAACAAAAAGTCTTCATGCATGTAAAACAAAAATATTAATGGATTTATTTTGTTAATGATTTAAACAGCAATAATACCATATAAACACAGTGTCACATGTAAAGCTGAAACAAATAATTAACAAAGAGTAAATTAATTTGTTGATCAACTGAAAAATAATCTGAAGAGAGACAAACTCCTGTTATGTTTTATTAATAATTAAAAGTAATTTAAATATGTTTTTTGCTGGGAAGAAATTAAGCAAAAATAGAAAAAAGCCCATCTCAGCTGAGAGGATTGCATCTTTTTTTTCTCCAGTATATCATGCATGCTGAAAATGTTTCCGTTTTGGACTTCTGGTGGAATAAAACAAGACTTTACCAAGATTTTACCTCTGGTTCCAAGTGATCCCTGATTTACTGTTTATTGAAAATAATTGGCTCAAAATTAACCTAAATCACTCGTTTTACAAAAACTGTTATTGCATACATTATTTTGGGGTAATTGTACAGTTTATCAGCTGTTATGTTGTTGTTAAGCAATGAATATATAATATGAAAAAAACATAAAATATGTCAATTAGTCAGGGGTCATCAGTTTAGCAATCATAAAAAAGGGTTCCTGAAGGAAAAAGGTTTGGAATTACTGGACTAAACAATTAATCGATAATACTGTTACTGTAAATACTGATACTAATACTAATACTAATACTAATAGTTACTAATAGTATTAGTTGCAGCCTTTAATTAAATTGTTGCCCAGTCCTACTACCACCACCTCAATGTTTCCACAAAATCGCCATATTGAGCGTGGCCATGTTTTTGCTTTAAAGAGGTAAACCGGCTGTGCTCCGGTGCACTGTACAAAGAGCAGAATAATGAGAGCTTCTGCTTCAGAGGTGAGCTGTAGTTCAAGAGGAGTCGGGTTTGAGAAGCTGCTGGAAAAGCTAAATATGAGTCAAGGAGGGTTCATTGTTCATTTAACCTCTCCGCTCTGTGGAATAAATAATAATTCAGAAGCAACAAAGACTTTTTGTGCTCATGAACAAATCATGATCTTTGCAACAACCCAAACACAAGAAGCTAATGTTAAAGGCTTGATAAATGAAGTATTTGTGGTACAATAAGACAATTAAAGAGCCAGAATTTATGCTTATTAAAATAATGCTTTCCAAAGGTGACTCATACAAAAGTGCTTTTATTAAAAAAGGTATTTTAGCACAAAAACAATAGCCCCTCACCACAGCTCATCATCTGAGACAATGATTCTTCCCCTGACCTTTCTCGTCCTTGCGTCTGCACTACACGCTTGGCGTGGTGACAGCAATGTGAACTTGTGCTGTAATGTACAATCACATATGTGTGATAAATCCTGACCTCCCTGATTTAACACCTTCCCCTCTTGAAGCCTGCCACAAGCGAGCTGCAGGGTCACTGTTAGTGGCGGGGAGGATTTAGAGCGGCCGCTGCCAGGGGGCACCCCTAAACGTCTGGAGAAATCTATGGCACCTTCAAACACATTCAAACACAATTTTAGGAGCCCATCAAACATGAAATTCAAATTTTTAAAGTTATAGGATGAGCCTTTTATCTTTGGTGAAGAAGCATAATGGCTAACATTTTGAAGCTACAAGTGGTCTTGATTTTTTTTGTGAACACTGGAAACATGTTTTTTCAGGGTTGAATGGGACTTTTTACAAATCCATTAAAAAATAAAATTATCAATCTAACAGCACTAATGACTTATTGTACTAAACAGAAAGGTATTTTGACTGTTAAAAGATTTCTAATTAATAATATGCTGAAAATTAATTGATTGCAATAATTTTGATAACCTATTCATTAGGATCACAATCATTCAAATATGCCCTTCGGTTACAGCATCTCAAACATCTGCATTTATTCTATTTTCCTCTATTTTATTTGGCTGTTAATTTAATTTATTTGGGTTTTGACCTGCTGAATCCCCAATTGAGGAATTTAACAAGGTTAATTTGGGTTTTTGGAGAATTGTAGTGGCCATTTTCACTACAGACAAACAACTAATAAAACAAATAACTGGCAAATTAACTGTACTAGCCATAACACCTATTACATACATGATCATTATAATAATCACCACTCAATAAATTAAATAATGCTTTTTTTTTACCAACATTGTTGCTCAAACACACAACAAAATAGATGCAAAATAGAACAGAAAAGAGTTAACATTTTTTTTCTGATGCCTACACTTCTACTGATACAATGTGTGATATCACAGAAATAGAAGTGATAGTTTTCCCTTAATAGTCATTAAATGTGTTGATTTAATGGTGTGAGACATTAATTAATCAAGCAAGTGCTGTGACAAGTGTTTCCTGTTGAAGCTGAATCAAACAGGTGCACCATTTCTGTTTCACTTGAAAACACTTCACTGCTACTTTCAGAAACAACCACGACTTTCAGTTTTTCTGTATAAATATTTCACTTGCATTCACTCTGACAAGTGAACAGCAAATGTTGAGCTCCAATGATGAAAATATGATGCATAATGTAACATAAAATGACTGAGCTAACAAGTCCACACAAATACCAAACCAACCCAGAGATATATAGCCAATTTAGCAAGCACGGATCTAATTCTAGATTTCACCCTAATCAAAAAAGATGTAATTAATTAATCAGATAATTCACTGCCACGCATGGCAGGACACACATCTGTGCAGCGGTAATGGGGAGGGAGAGAGACAAGCTGAGCAGTGTAGCACTAGTACTTCCCCGAAGCCCGGCTCATCAGCAGTGCTGGAATCCAGTGCAGCTTTAAAAAAAAAAAAAGGTCCAGCACTCGCAGACGCTCAGATAACCTCCTCTGTACTGTACGTGTGCTCTCAGCATGCTAGTACAGTGCAGTGTGTCAAAGGGACGGAAACATTTGAGGCTGTTTGAGGTAACAGAGATGACATGAGGGAGGCAGCGCCTGTACAAGGCAAACATAAACTGTGCCACTTCATCTGAAAACAATGGGGGACAGGACACTGAGTGTGCTCTCATCCACATCTCCATTGTCTGCCCTCCTCTTTTACTCCTCCTCCGAGCATGGAGCATAAGCGGGGTGAAAGAGGGAGGGGAGGAGAAGGGGGGAGCAGCAGTGGGGGCAGTGGGGGTCTGGCTGTGTTCTTTCTCCTCTGTCTGTGTGCGAATGCACAGACGGTTCAGTAGTAATTTGATGTGTGTCCCCGGGGACATTTGATGGATTAAAGCTAAGCAGCTCCATTTCGCAGCACCACCTGATCTTCCACTGCCTGTGCCCCATATAAAGGCTGGCGTGATTGCTGATCTCAGCTAGTCTGACAGTCTCTCTCTCTCCCTCCTCTCTCTGTCTGTCTCCATCTCTTCTCTTCCTCACTGGTCCCTTAAGCCTGCTGCATCACAGGAGCTATCCAGTGCTGAACAGGATCGCTTTATTTTTTATTTTTTTATTTTTCTGGGGGAAGCTGGGGGAGCCAGAGAGTATCACACAGCATTGCCGTCAGCCTTGTTCTCCACTGGTTTCCATTTTCTTTCTTATCTTATGTTTTTGGCCGTTGTCTTCACATTAACCGCAAGGATTACCGTCAAGCCAGCTCTGCTCGTGTGCTTCCTCAGAGGGTCTCTCATTTTCTCTCATGCGTTTTTCTCAGCTCTGTGTTTTTATCCATTGAAACATGCCCCGCTCATTTTTGGTGAAGAAGATCAAGCTTGATGATTTCTCTTCGTCCAATGTGGCCACTTCCAATCATCATCACCACCTGGACGACTCGTTCACTTTTGCACGCTCCATCACAGACTCGGTGACCAGCCTTGGGGTTCGTCTCAGTGAGAATGGTGAGTTAACATGCCTCCAGTCTGCCCCGCTCCAGTTTAAGATGTGCTAGCACTCCTGCCTGTAGACAGCTCTGGTGCTGATTTCAGCATGCCTGACATTTCCACACTTAGCACAGATGGCATTCTCTTTTGTTTTTGTGTCGCTGTGAGATTTTCTCTCGCTTCAGCTGTGCTTGTAGTGTGTAAATTAATGTGAGATGTTACACGCAGCCAGCTGATTTTTGCATCAGTATCCTTAATAATCCTCTCCAGCGGCACCCCACCCCCATCACCCTGCTCCCAGACTTTTGTTTTTTGACTCCAGTGAAGGACAGACACAATTCAGGTCACAGCCACGGATTAGCTTATGTAAATAGGGAACCAAACGTGTGGATAATCGGGAGAAGCTCCAGTTACGTATTTGTATGACTGCACCAACCCTGTGGTGGCTGAACACACATACGCTGACTCTATCTGGTCATCATGTGAACTAAAAAATTCATGAATATGAGAGATGAGTATCGGATGATACATTTGTCCTTAGCTGTTATTGTCCTTGAGTTCCCATCACGGTCCGATCCTCCCTTGCCCCCCTCTTCCCATCCAAATGGAGCATGCACAGTCTCCCCACCCCCATCGCTCCACTACATCTTTCTCTTCCTTCCGGGCATTTTAAAACTAGCAAGGGTTAGAGTTTCAGCCATGCAGGCCTATCGCCGCCACAAGAGACATCAACACACTGTACAGTGCAGCCGGGAGGGAGGTGGGGAGCCGGAGCTGAAGGGATAGCGGAGGGAAGGAGAAAAAGGAGACAAAAATGCTTGGGGCAGCAATGAGGCTGATCACGTGACGGAGGTTGTACAGTAAACATGAAGAAAGGCACATAACTGCACTGTGGTCAACACACGGACCGGTCACAGTCGGCTCCAGTCAGCGCTGAGAGGCGACCTTCACTTTCACACTCTGCTTTAAGCCTGCCGCTTCCATTTTGTGGCCACGTTTAGAGGGCCATATGTGTGTCTTTGTTGTGATTTGTTGGGATGTTTTCACAGCGAGGGAGGCTTCGCAGTCCACAGTGAAATGTTGTGATGATGCCCACCTGTTATTCAACCGTGTCAATAACAAGGCTCAGTAAATTTGAGGTGGATCAGGATTAGTGGAATTAAAAATGTCTGGGCTGGTTTGCTAAATCAGAAGTAACTAACTGGGTAAAGAATACATAAAACATGCATTTTCTATGTATTTACCATAAATATTTTGCAGCTTTTAATAAATGTTTTTTAACATTTCTTGCTGCAAAAATGTATATCATAATTAAATAATCCGTGTATATGTAATTATTGTCACCCTCTATTGTCCCTGAATCTATTGTTTAACACCATGAAAAATAAGCATTACATTAAAAAGAAGAAGAGAACGATAAGGCCCTACACTGGTGTCTACAAAAGGCTTTTAATTTGAACAAAAGAATCTTTTCAAGCCGAGTCCAAAAAAGAGGAGCAAAATGAAAGAATTCACAGCGTGGCTGAAATACCTAACATCAGCACTTCTGCCGTGCCAGGAGATTTTCTTTCCCCCCATTGTGGAGACATTTGACTTGAGTGTCTGTCGAACAACAAAGAGGGGTGGCTGAGAGGGTCCATTAATTACATGCTTACTTTGCATTAGAGAAACGAGCCTATGAGCTGTAAAGGCTGATACAGCGCGAGTCCTAAATGATGAGCTCCGTGTCTGACCTTGGATAATTGAGATATAGTAAACAGCTATGCTTACACTGATACAGTATGTTTTGTTGAAGAAAAATAAATAAATAAAAAAAATAAGGGCCATGTTGTCGTATGTAGTGCAGAGGCCCTGAAGCTTTACTGAGAAATAGTGGGACTATGAAACAGGTGGATGTAACTAGAAATAATAGTTGAAGTTGCAATATTATATATAATATTTTAAAAAAAGATAAATATTTCTTCTGTTTTTAAATTGTGTTTTTGTGAGGTTATGTTGCTCTCTCTCCTGGACAAACACCATCTGCGTAGTTGAAGACAGTGATCCCATGCAGTGCAGCATAATAATGTGTGCACAGGCCTGGTGTTTCCCTGTCCCCGGGTGTCATGGTCATGTCTTTGACAGAGTGGGTGTGTGAACAGAAACCCTTGGGAATGGAGACGCCGTAGTAAGAGAGCACTTCAGCTGATTTCTTAATGGCCTGTTTCTTGAAGGCGCTCCAGTGTGCTCGCTGCTGCAGACAGGTGACCCCACTTCACAAACAACGAGTCTCACATTATCGGGCCTCAAGCACACAGTGCTCAATAAACTATTATTGTGTGTGTGTCGCAGATACTTGATCTGTTCCTTGCACTATTTCTATCTTCTCTAACAGCTGTGCTGTTTTACATATGATAGTCTATTGATCACTTCAAAACTTTGAATTTCATTAAAAAGCAGTCAATACCTAATTTCCACTGCTTGCTGCACACAGTGCTTGGGAATGGCTTTTTTTCTGCAGTTAGGCACTATTTCTCCCAGGAAAGAAATTTCACCACTTTTTATATTTGTACTCATATGTTCAACCGATATCAACCCTGGAGGTAAATGCATTTAGTATTAATTCAGCTCCTGAGCTCACAGCGTAAGAATGTATTGAGTTCTGTTTGGATGCATTTAGCTGCCAGCAAGCCTTTTAGCTCCTCTGGCACTGGGCTGCTTCAGAGCAAAAAGGAAAGACATGAATGATGCCAACAAAAATATATCTCTCTGAAATCATGCTCTGTACAACTCGAGGCATTTTAAATCACTCGTGATGCTTTGTGCTTTGCTGCATCATGTTTAAACGTGCTTCAAGATGTAGCATGAAATCCTACAGGATGCAAGCAGCAGTATGTAACACGTTCATCTGGTCCAAAACCAAAAATGCTTTTGTTTGCAGCAAAAAACAAACAGTAATTAAAACAGGAAGGAAAAATAAAATTAGACATGCAACCTGTTTTGGGTGTTCTTATTTTTGTTAGGCCACTCATAATAAAAGAAAAAAGATGTTGTCACAATACACATAATAAAATAAATGGATAAATTAGTTATTTAGCCCTTTGACACCTGAGCAAACTGCCTTGATTTCTTTTAAAAAACATGGGAAGATGACTTGGCCACGAAAGAAAAAGCAACCTAAAATTTTGCAAGACATTAGTAAAAACCTACAAGAGAATTACTTGAAAACGAGTAAAAAAAGAAAAAAAATAGAACAAGGACATAACATTATATGAAAATTATAAGAATAGTTTTTCCTCAGCTTTATTTATTTTTCTCTTTACATTTTTTTTTTCAAGCTTGTTTTAAAAATGATATTTTAATCTATTAATTGTTTCCGATTTGTGGAACATTTCTTACCAAGTTGCTCATTGCCTTTGTCGCATGTTTTTTAAAGAAATCAAACAAATTTGTTCTGGGTTCAAAGGTTTAAGAAAGATGCACAGAAAGGTGGATATCTCTCCAGTGTTTAAAGGGTTCAGGTTGAGGTTTAGAGGTGAAACATGGAGACAGGCCACAGCCAAAGAGAACTGAGAAAAATTAAGAAAAGGAGGTCTAATCAGTGAGGCCACTTTCTTTGAGAGGGGCGTCAATATGCATCACCTTACACAGTAGTCGTCTTTGATGAGCTATTATCTAGCGCTCATTCTCACTGTAAAATAACGCAGCTAAGTGCATAATTTTTCCCTGCATCACTGCACTATTGTGTGTATAACCTGTGAGTTCTGTAAAAAAATGCAATTAGCCCTGTGCTGCCACTCACTCTTTCGCCATTTTACAAAGGGCAATCATCCAAGATGATAATCATGTAATCACCAGCATGTCACTGTGTCCTTATCCATCACAACCCCTGGCCAACTGTGTTTGCGTGTGTCTCTTACCCAGGCTACATCCAGGATTACATCACGCCATCTGTATACCAGGGGGAGAAGAAGATGGAGCACAAGCTGGCCTCGCCGGTGTCAGACCCCCTTTACACCCAGGTGAGCAGCGGAGAGGAGTACTGTGACCCCGACCTGAAGCACCCCGACAGCCCCCAGTCTGGCATGACAGCCAGCGGCTTCTACAGTGGTGAATCGGAGGCACTGGCCGAGGGTTACACCATGGATGCCTTCTTCATCTCTGACGGGCGCTCGAGGCGGAAGGGAGACACAGAGAGTCGTGGAGGGGGCTCAAGAAGCAGCAGTGCCAACGGCGGGGCTCAGGAGAGGGGAGCTGGCACGGCTCGCCACACCTGCAACGAGTGCGGCAAGACGTACGCCACTTCCTCCAACCTCAGCAGACACAAGCAGACGCACCGCAGCCTGGACAGCAAGATGGCCCGCAAGTGTCCCACCTGTAATAAAGTGTACGTGTCTATGCCAGCGTTGGCCATGCACATCCTCACCCACGACCTCAAGCACAAGTGCGACGTGTGCAGCAAGGCCTTCAGCCGGCCGTGGCTCCTTCAAGGTCACATGCGCTCGCACACGGGGGAGAAGCCCTTTGCCTGCGCACACTGTGGCAAAGCCTTTGCTGACCGTTCAAACCTCCGCGCCCACATGCAAACACACTCTGCCTTCAAGCACTACAGATGCAAGCGCTGCAATAAGACCTTCGCTCTCAAGTCCTACCTGAACAAGCACTATGAGTCAGCTTGCTTCAAGGGCTCTGCGGACGAAGACGACTCTGGATCAGAAAATTAACCACGAGAAAAAAGCAAAATTTTGAACCCCTGTTGTAGGTTCACAACCAATAACCCTGTTCACTCTGCCCTCCATGCCTTTTTTCTTCCCTTTTTTTAGAAAGCAATATTTTCACTGAGATTACGTGAAGAAACTCTAATGATTATGGCAAAGACAATTTCAAAAGATGCTGGATTTTTTCCCTGCACAGTAGCTAATCGTCCACAGAAACATACAATCAAACAACCTTCCCCCAAATAGAGACTGTAGATGATAGTTGTACACAATTAAGCAACGTGTGCTCGTACGGACGTGGGCACATGTAAACACACACACACACACACACACACACACACACACACACTCACACAGACATGTATGCAAACACACACACAAACACACACACACACACACACAAACACATACACACAAATGTACGCACGTGTGCACACCAACACACTCAAACACACTTACACACACAATTATATATGAGGCCTGGCATGTGAATTTTTATCAATGACTATAATGATATTGATATCAATAGTAATAATATTTAGATTCCTGATATTTTATAGCAAATAGTAATGAGAAAATGACAAAAAAAACATAAAAAAGGACTAACAGTGTTCTTTTGTTTTTTAGAGACAAAATGACCTCTTGTATTTTTATGCTGCTTTTTATTTGCTAAGAATTGAATTCTTTTGCAACTGCCAACATGAACTTTTTATGAAAATGTGAACTATGACAGTATTTGCAAAAAAGGGAGATCATTTTAAAAGGTAAAAAGACAAACCCCTTTTTTCCACACCAATGTTTCAATTCAACGGATGTTATTTTTCTATTTGATTTTTCTAAATTTATTTTTTTGTGCTTATTATCCCTTGTTGATCTAAAGCATCTTTGTAACTGTGGGTATTCAAAAAAAGAGCAAATTTAAATAAGCTATACACGATCATAGGCCATAGGTCATTCAATTCAATTCTGCAAGATTTTAAAACGTCTAACAGGCCTGTTGAACAGGTTATCACACATCAAATTCATAGTCTCACCCTGATGTACAGACTCGGACAAAAACACTGGGAGCCAGACCAAATGATCTATTGTTATAAGTGCCATGTGCGGTTGACTTGTCTATAGCAATGAAAACTCTCGTTGTTCTTCCTCCACCATGGTGGCTTGCATAAACTTTGCTGCCTTTATGGTGCATCGTCCAGTCTTAAAGAGCAATCTTCACCCAGTGTTTGAGGTGCTCCCCCTCCGCCAGTGTTACCTCAGAGTGAAGGTATGGACTCACACACCCTCAGTTACAAAGTGACAGTCAAAATTATTCTGTTTGTCTGTTTTATATGTCGCTCAAAGCTCCGCCCACGGTTTAGATGCATACCATCTATTTATCATGTAAATACTTTATTTATCTACCTATTTATGTATTTATTTATTTACCTTATTTTTGTGTATTTATTGAAGACTTGCTTATTTGTTAATTATCATGTATTTATTTATTGTTTATAATTTAAAAAATGAACATCCATTGACCTTGTAAGATGCTGCTGATCTTCAAAGAAAATGTTTATATGCATGAAAACTGTAGAGAGTCCATGGGACTTAGTTTTTTAAAGAGGAACAATGTACAGTACCAGTGTTAGGAGACTTCAAACGAATGAATGCAGAATTTTGTTTTTTCGTGGCAATAACTACTGACACAGCAACTGACATGTATAACAATCACAGCTGTCCTGTTTTCAGTCGATTTAGGGCAATAAAAAGAAACGATGAAAATGAAACGCTAAAAAAATTCTCCATTTTGCTGTTTCCAAAAAGCCCCCCGTCTCCTCGTGACTGGAGATTTTTTGGCCCTTTTTGTCTTTAAATCTCAGGCAATAAATAATTCCCAGAATTGGCGATGGTGATGTGCATGCACACAACGCCATGAAAAAAACTATCCATTACATAACAATGTAGGTGTAATCTAGTTACACCAAGGTTTCAAAGGTGTAAAAGCAATAATTATAGTGATGCAGTAACTATGAGCAACACTCAATCCTTTATACAGTAAGTCCAAATCTGCTACAAGTGTTAATTCGACTGGAAAAGGCTGCTATTCTATCATATAATTATCATTTTAACTCTTATTTTAAAAGCAACCAGGTAAAAATAAATCTCTTCTGGCAGCTGAAAGGCAGGTGTGATTTGACTGAAATGCTGGAAGGTTACACAATAGGATTACAGGATTACAATAATTCTAATTTAGGTCACTGGCATAACAAAACATTAAAATATGGTTAAATTAAAAGTCACTACAGCTCCCAAATTATTCTGTGAAGGTAAAATAAGCTAAGTGAATCTCCGAGGTATCAAAAAAGAGAATGCATTGCGTCCTAATCAGCACTTATAGAAGTGATCTTGACGTGAGCTGTCTGGGTAGATAAAGTTTTCACAACTGTTGTAATAAAACGATGCAATGTAATGCACTTCTAACTCCCCCATCATTTGTCCCTGCCTCGCTTCCCTCCTCCTATCAGCCGTCCTCATCCCGTCGCAACTGCCTCTAAACAGACGCACCAAGGATGAGATGTGCTGAAGTGGGATTGGCGGAGGGTGGTGGAGTGTGGGAGGATAACAGGTGTTTGCAGACAGACTGCAGATAGGGAGCGTAATTGAGTCGGTGAGCGACCTCCAAGGGGAAGGTCAAGCACCAGCAGGCAAATGCACTGTCAGCTATTTGCATATTCCAAATGGATGACACGATCGCTGTAATGCTGAGCTCGCCCTAAAAACAAAACAAAACACAAAAACTGAGGAGAGACGAAAAGAAAAGAGGAGTTTCGGCTCCATTCGTCCGCCCTTTTTCACCATCATCCTGTCAATGGTTGTCTAAGTGCTACAGATGAATCACCGCATGAGAGCATCCAAACCACCTGTCTCCTGATTAACTTGCAGAACACCCAGTTTGGCACGTCGCTGTATTATTGAACTAATGCGGAAATCTCTACTTCCTATAGATTCTTTTTTATATGTTTAATGTTTTACTGTGGGACAGAGATGTAATGCATCTCCAAAACCTGGGGACTGTGTTTTAATGAGGCACATAAAAGCACTGAGATCATTAAAAACATCAATTGGAAATGTACTGTAGGCTTGTATCTAAAACTGGCAGCATTACAGATTGTCCTCGGAGAAAATATTAATTGCAGAAAAGGAGGCACAATTTGATTGGAAACTTGTGAATTTAGATGTAGGGAAACATTGTTCCTCTTTGATGATTTTGTAAATATATCTGTAAATATATCACAGCAATAATATGACAATGCATGTAGACATTTAATTGCTCTTTTTCTATTCATGTTTTTTTTTTTATTAAAAAGGAAATACAAATACAGGTACCAATTGCAGTCTGGGTGGCCATGTGAATCAGGGAGTGTCTTGATTAAAAAGCTATCTGTTGTAAGTTACAGACAAAAAAACCTTCAAACTCTGTGTGTTCTCAAAGATTTGATCATGTTCTGTATGATTTTTTTCTGTTCTTGTTTTCTTTTATTAATGTGCCCGGCTTGGCTGCGCAATGAAAAAGTGCCAAAAAGTATGATTTCCATGACAAAAGCCTTCAACATATGGTTGGCTGCTTGAAACCTTCCATATGGTCCTCAAAGAAAAAAAAACTGATTAAGATTTTCCACTTTCTTTCTCTCTCTTTCTCTCTCTCTCTTGCTCTCTTCCTCTCTTTCTATCTCTCTGTTCCAGCTGAGTATGAAGAAACTTAAGCCATGATTGCTGAGGGGTGTTTTGATTTATCTTGTTCTGCTACAATTAATAATGATGACAACAATAGCAATGATAACGTTAATAAAAACAATAGCACAAGGAACCTGCAAGTCCAATCTTGTTTCTTTTTAAATTGTCAAATGTGATTTAATTAAAGAAGAAAAGGGTGTTTTTTTGTTATTTGTGTCACTGAGAAAACATGCACACACACACACACACACGCGCTGCAGGTGTTCATTGACAGCCCAACCTGTTCATGTTTTTATATATTTCTACACCTTTTTTTCTCATATCTAATAAAACAGAGTGAGGAAAATGGCAAATCTCGAATCTGGTTGGAATAGCCCTTAGTCAACATTAACACAGTGAGTAATTATAGTTATGGCTATAATGTGCCATCAGCTGTAGCCTCCTCTGTCAATGTTTGATGAATTTTACGAGCTTTACTGTCAATTTACTAACTTTTAATTTCACCGCTACGAGGCACAAAAATGCCGATATCCTTTGTTTTTCACAGCGGCTGTGAACAGGAACGGTCAGAGGACCTGACAACACCAATACGGCTTTGAATAAGAGTTCCTGAGATGTCGGCGTTATCAAAAGCAGAGGCATCTGTTCCACCACTATTAAGCCCTTCCTGGTCATTAAATTTTAATGGAACATTGATTTTATGCTGGGACTACTCTTTCTGAGTGACTCAAAAGCCAGAGAAAAATATGGAACAAAATAAAAATGAATCATGACAGCGGACAGGGATTATTATTCTGGGGCTTTTCTTGATTGGTTTCCAGGGAATATACAACACTTGAATTCAATCGCTTGTGTCCTTCAGTGTCCTCCAGCAGCACAGCAGCAGTATAATGAGACAGCAGGCAGAGCAGAGCAGAGCAGGGACTTAGAAACAAGACACTTTGCTGCACTCTCATCTCCTCGGTGTGTGAAAGCTGCCATTGCTGCTGTTACATGCTTCTTGTTATGTTACTGAAGATAAACTAAATAAATCTGTTCTCACATGTTGCATTTTTCTTAGAGTGAAATGACAAGTTCACAACCAAGTCTTGTTTTTGTGCATGCAGCAGCAAACAGCTCACAGTGCTGCAGATCAGCATGTTGCAGACCGTGCATCTACATTCATGAGCGGTACTCACTCAAACTTTACCCTGGCAGATGTTGTCCCTTATCAGATTTTATGATGAAAGTAAATAACTGATGTCATTATATGGCAATGGACTGTAAAATGGGGACCCATGCAATCCAATTACATCACCCGTGGGTGAGCTGTACAGCAGCTATGAGTGATCAGCTTTGTGAGGCAGGGAAGGGGGACGTGGCCCCTTCATACATATCCTACAGCTCGACAGCCTCCCGCCGCCACACACACTCAAAGAACATCAGTTAAATTATTGAAAACAACCTGCAAAATTGAGCGCACTACACTATCACTTCAAAGATATTGACCCAAAGAACACCACCGTCTTCTGAGCGAGTGTCTGAGAGAGGATATAACTGGGTTAGCGGTTACAGGGAGGTGACTGCATATTTCTACCTATAGCAGCAGATAATAGAGCTATGTTACAACACGAACTTGGAGAAAGAAAAATTTGAGTATCACAGTATTTATAGGAAAACTGTACTTGCAAAAAAATGGAATAAGGAGAAAAAAAACAATATTCATAATGGGTATTATCCATTTTAAGTTCAATAGTTAAAAGTATTTGAGTTGCAACTGGTGTCTTTTCGTTGCTCACACATTACACTGGAAGCAACATGCTATTTTAGAGCTGAACCAATAAGTGAATCAATTGATTAGTTAATAAGCAGCAATTTTGATAATCAAGTGATTGTTAGGGCAAAATTGAAAACATTTCTCTGGTTCCAGCTTCTAAAATGTGACTATTTGCTGGTTTATTTCATCTTATGTGATAGTGAACTAATTTGGGGATTTGGACAGAAGGGTTGTAAATAGGATGCGCACTATTTTCTGAAGTTTAAATTGAAAAAATCATCTACAGACTAATCATCAACAATGTAAATGTTTGTTTGTTTCAGCCCAATAGAGTTCATACAAATTCTGATCTGCAATCATGCACAGATAAATTACCTCACATTCATGTGGTGTCAAAATAATCAGAAAAATTAGTTCCTGACTGGGAAAATTCACGTGAACTTTCTTTGAAGTTAGAATGAAAACCTGAAAAGCTGGTACTCAAGCTGCTGAGCTGATGCCACGTATATAGAAATATGGTGAACGAAAAATGTTTGGTTAATGGCAATAAACTTGCCATTTTTTTTTCTCAAGTGTTTGTGACATTTTATAGTGTAGACAATTAATCAATTACTTTTAAAAAATACAGTCGACAACAATGGAGTAAATAATATATTCGTAATGGAGTTTGCCGTCTACTTCCAAATCCCTATTTTAAAAAGTAGTTTGTGTGTTTCAGTTGCTCACAGGTGACAAAGAACATATCTCAATATAAAAAACTATCATTACTCAACTCAACACTCCTTGAACTGGTGCCGGCCTTCGCGCTGACCCTTCGCATACATCTGGCGCCATCTGTTGGCTAATCACCAACTGCCAGCATTACCAGTCCAACAACAACAACCTTTGTTTGTTGACCATGGTGCCATCTATTCAACTGGATCATTCAACTGAAGGAGATATTCTGCTCTGGGCCATTTTATTCTCTCCATGTTATAACCATCTGCACACATACGGACCAAAGTCGCTCAACAAGAGGTTCGTAAAACCATTTGGTTCAACCAGTCAGGGCCAACCAACTGTAACTGCCCCTTTAAGAGCTAACAGTTTGTCTTTTCACATTCTGCATCACAGGAGAGATGCTCATTAAAAGCGCCTCCATTCCTCACTGTTTCATCAAGTGAGACTGCCAAGCTCTTTAACTCAGTGTTCTTGATGTTTGTGCTGTTTGTGTAAAACCCATCTGTTTCCTCGTCTCTCTGTTGGCAGAGGGTCCACCTCATCCGTATGCTTCTCTTTTTGAAGTCGTGTCAAAATCGCATTTTTATGCATCTAAGATATCCAACTTGTCATCAGCACTCAAGCAAAAGTCAAGGAGGGCACTCCTTAAATAGCTCCTTTTTTCTCTTCATATACAATACATGCAGAAACAAGGATAACAAAGGAATTACACATGTGATATTTATCATTTGTTTAAAAGATAATTAAGATAATTTTCACAATGCTTTTGTGGCTTTCTATGCTTGTATTTAAGCTGAAAAAAATGTTATAGTGCTTCTGTTTTTATTTACAAATGGAAAGACAGACTACAGCTTAATCCACATCTAAATAACCTCACTCCAAAGCACCACTTCTCTCTCTGGGTGAGCAAATTTATTTCAAGGCAAGGAAGATCATTAAACAGAAATCCTGTTCTGGGCAGCTGTACTAGAAGGAGATAGTGCAGAAAATAATTTCGTACATTTAAGCGTCGAGAGCCACCAGTGAATAATCAACATCAGTGAACAAATCAGCCACACATTCAGCCGCACACACATCCACTGTTGCTAAACTGTGTCATGATTTCAGACACATTCATCTATCACAAAGCTATAGTTTGAAGACTGAAAATCGCCGTCAGAATAATTATCACTTTAAAAGCATGTCAACGTGTAAAAAAAAAAAAAAAGAAAAGGAGAAGGTATAAATAAATATAGCTCACTTCCCTGTCGGAAAGCTGGCAGGTAATTTTCTCCAGCTGCTCTAAGTGTGACAATCCCACAGGGATTGAAATCTAATATTAACAGCAAATCATTATGTGGGAACTGTTCTTCCATGACCTGCTGCTGTACCTGTGTGACTAACTCAATCTAAGTAATTGAGATATGTTAGTGACTAGAATACAATCCTGCTGTGACAGCAGAGGGTCACGCAGAGTGTAGTGGGACTGCAAACACACCTCAGCACCGGAGATGATTTACATGTCTATATGCTTTGACTGACAGGCTCTCTTCTCTTCATGTGGCGCTGGTTTCTTTTGGTGCGTGATGAAGTGGCTTCTGATTGACAGCAAAGAAGCGATTTGAAATTGACATTGTATAAAGTGGTGAATGCCCAGAGGGGATATGTCACCATACATATTTACTATACTGTAGTTATTCAAACAGAAACACCAAGTCATGCAGCCAGCTGCACGATCCATGTCAGCATATTGCAGTCTAATTGGAGTTTTTCAGTTGTTTTTATGTGGGTGCCTACTAAATTGCTTTTAAAGAAAAAAAAAAGGAGAAATGTGAGGTGCCTTTCAAAGATAAACTGCTTTTGGGGAAATTAGAATCAGATTAAGGCTGTTATGGCAAAACTATCACTTGACAATGAGGCGAAAAAGTTTATTACATTCACTGCAGCACCTAAATTACAGGGAGTTCAGTTTTTTTCCACAATGATATATAAATGTACTGATACCATTGTAAATGATGACACACTATATATAGACCTCCTTCATGTTGTAACTGATCCCCGTGTGACCAATTAATCAACATAAAAGGCGCTACCATTGTAGTTCAAAGTATTTGTAATAATTCAATATAATGGCCTGCCTCTACTGTCCAAGAAATCATTTTTAATTGTCTCATTAGAAGATGCTGTAGCTGTGGGTTGGAGAAAACAACAATAGTTCTGTTTCCGCTCCACTGCCACAGATCTTTGAAGCTTTCCACTTACCTGTGCAAAGCTGCGGGCCCAGACGTCCTTTTTGTAACCACAGCAACCTGGCTGGCTCTTTGAAATCCCTGCAAAAATAGAATAACACTAAGTAGTGCACTTTGATGGAGGAAGCCTATATCACGCAACAGTCGACAATACAAAACACTGACCTCATTAAAAACTATTGTCACCAAAGGATTCTGGGCTTGTAGCGACTCTTTTCAACTGCATGACTAATTGCTCGAGTGAATTTTAATGAGAAACAGTTTGGCCATGAAATGAATAAGTTATCGAACAACAAGGGGTAAAGTTTGTGTTTGGTACTACATATGCGTGCTATAAAATACTACAACAGCTACCTCCAATACATGTTTACATGTTAAGATGCAGACCTTAATGTTATGTTTGACAGTTAAAAAAACATTAACACTGTTATTTCAGCTTGATACTTCATACATTTTTCTCATTATGTTAGAATACCTTATTTACATGATTTGATGACATGTTTCAGAAGTCCCACACAGAAAATGACACATTACTTGTGTTTGAGGTCTCAGACACTCCAGCTGTTCTACAGAGTGTTAAACAAGCTCTGTATCTATGGATTGGTGTAAACTTTTGTCAATAACAGTTTGTTCATTAGAGGTCTGATTGACCTAAACACATAAAATGTCACCATGTAGGACGACAAACTAGATGTTTCTTTGTCTGTGAATGATTTTTCTGCAATCAAAAAGAATATTTTAGTTCATTCATAACCCATATGACAAACTCACATTAAATATTTCATCATTATTTGGTGTAATAAAAACGCTTTACATTGGGTTTTATTTCTGTTTTTATTTAATTGTGTAAAGCCTCCTTGGGTATAGTGAAAGGCACTATATACATCCAAGATATTATTATTATTATTATTATTATTATTTTTATTAAAACGGTCAGTAGAAAAGAAAGCAGCATATTGAAAGGATGAAATAGCAAATTTTTTATTTACAGAAATAGAGCCTGTGGGATTTCAAACCGAGAGGGAACAAAGCCAATATCAACAGCATTTAAAGGTTGCATATTTTGGAGGACTGTACTTCACTAAATGTAATTAGTGACTTTGCACAACTGATTACAGACATAACATTCAGTTGCTCACTGTACTGTTATACAGTAGTTACCCACTATTCCTATGGGGATATAAAAGAAATAGAGGCAAGCATATTTAAAACGGCGATAATTGATATTTTTGTACTAAATGACGATGTGAAAGGGGTCACTTGTAGTGATGAGCCCACTGAGAATTATTATCTGGAGCTCCCTTCAGCTTTATGGATTTTTATGGAGAGTTTCAGCTCTTTGTTTAGCTGTGCGGCTTACAACGGGGGTTGCAGCGTTACACCATATTCAAGGTTGGGTTGTAACAGTATGAGATTCTCATGGTACGATAACCATCTCAGAAAATATTGCGGTTTTGTGATATTACAGAATTACTATTATTATCAGTCTCTTAAAGGAAGGAAAATTGAAGGGTTAGGTTTGGCTGAACAAACATTTTATTATAATTATTGAAACCATTTGTTTAAAATGAAAGTGTGTGTCAAAAGTCTCCCATCTCAAAATAACTCAAATAAAGGTGAGACTCTTTATCCAGCTGCATTCTTTTTTCCAATATCGTAACTAAATACCTCAAAACCGGAATATCTTTGCAACCATAATTCAAGGTATACCATGGTATAAAAATTATTAATTTGTTAAAGTATTTTAATGCACTTATTATACATTAGTTTATGTAACTTTATTTTATGGCAGTAGCTACTTTATTTGTAACCGTAGTTCATTGAATAATCTTTTTATTTTAGTTGTTTACAGTAGTTTAAAGGAGATTTCAAAGTATTAAGATATATATTGTGTATTGCGATATAGCCTAAAAATATCATGATATTATATTTAAAGCTCAATCACCCAACCCTAGTCAGTGTTGTAGTGGGAGTTAACACAGGTGTATGGGGTATCACCACCTCTATTACTGGCCATTTACTGTATGCCCACCTATCATCCAAAAATTGGAATATAGTTTACCCGCTTCTTAAACAGTAACCTACCCATCTAACTGGTAAATCCACCTAATTAACTGTCAAAACACAGCAGGCCATAAAATTCATTCTGTTATCACTGATTTGAGGGTCATTGTAATTGATAATAATTATGTAGTACCGCGAAACCCTAATATTTTTTTAAACAGTTATCTTACCATAAAAATCTCATACTGTTGGAACACTACCATGGGATGCAGAGAACAACAACCAGACAGCATTATTGCAAATCCTCCTTTTAATTGCTAAGAATATGATCACAGTCTCCTGGCTAAGGCCACAGCCATCCACTGTAATACAATGCAGGGAGAAAATAAGGATGTCTTTTATATGGAAAATGTAACTGCTAGACTGCATCTAAAAACAGATACATTTCTAACTAAATGTGCACCTGTTATTTCATACCTTTGTTAATGTGTATTTTCCGTACATCTGAGAATGGTGTGAACAATAGTTTTATCCCCACTGATGTGATATCGTCTTGTTATATTACTTCTTACATTATTTTTATCGTCTTTTAGTGCATTTATTCTTGCATTTTCTAAAACTTTTTTTTCATTCTGTACTTTAACTGCATTTTAATGATCTGCTTGTATTATTACTTTTACTCATTTTATTTGCTTTATTCTTGTTGACCTTTTGTGCATTTTGTTCTTGCCTTTTTATTTGACTGCTCGAGAACTTTCTCTGTTTGGGATGCGTGTTATTTATTTTTATTATTCCATGAGTTCCTGCCTTTGCTTTGTCTTTCAAAGCACTTTGTAAACAATTGTTTTTAAAGGTGCTTTAAAAAATGAAGTTATTATAATAATAATTATTATGACGATTATTATCATTATTATTCTTATTTGAGTTGCATCTGTAAACATAATGACTGCACTGTATGACTGCATCAAACTTGTTGAAAATGAATAAAAAGTAGTAAAAAAATAAATAAAATCTCATACTATTGCAACCCTAATGCATCTTTATTGTTTTTGGTAATTTTTGCTGCTCTCATAATTTTTATTTTCCTGCAACAAGCAGCTAGCTTCAGGAAAACAAGTTGTACACTACCTGCTCAGCACCAAACAGCACTTACAACAAGAGAAAATAGACTTTGTTATAGACCAGCTGGTAAACATGAAGCATTTAGCTGCTAACAAGACAGATATCCTCCAAAGGAATTGGTGGAGACCAAAGTAGAGCTTAAAAAGACTGAATTGTGGACTCACATTCATCAGGTGCACACAAACACGATTCCAACACCGTGACTTCAGAGCTTCTGGGTGTGTAAATAACTTTTTGCTAACAACTTTAACGTCTCGCTTGCTTGTGTTGCCCTCAGGTGGCTAAAAACGGAGCTAAGCTAATGTTACACTAATTATGCTAACCGTTAACTACTTTGCTAATTAAAATAACTTATTAACCGCAGTGTCGTAGCTCACACATTATAATAGTTTCTCTGAAAACATAAAGCAAATGACAGTCTAAGAACATTTTATCCGAAATTTTAACGAAACAAACACGAAGTTTTACTTAATTTAGTAATTTAAATGCCAAGTATGCTAACACTGACCGACCACGGTGGGCGTTGTAGCTTATATTATGATTGACAGCGCGGCGGACCAATGAGAACCTTCCTTTAAAGCCGTTACGCATTACGTAAACAGAACGGCATCCAGGAAGTGAAGAAAAACTCAAACAGGACGCTGTTGTCCGACGGTGTCGTTTATTAAATGTTTCGCTTGTGGCACGGCGCTAAAACTCAGGTGAAACTCTCGGTTTTATATGTAAGAAATATGTCCACTCAGTGCGACGCGGCGGACGTTGAAAGCAACAGGTCGATTCACTCGGACGGCCTCGAGGAGGTTCATAACATCCCGATGCAGGTCATCATCAGACCGATCCCTCCGGAGCTGGACGAGCAGAAAGTTCAGAGTCTGATGGACACAATAAAGGTAACATTTTTCAGTGTTTAACTGTTAATGAGACTCATTTTAAGTTGGCAAATTAGATGGCCTACAACACTGCTGTGAATGAGTAAAAACAAACACTACACGTAGAGGTGGAAGAAGTATTCACATCTTCACTGAACTATTTGAAACCAAATTTGCTTCATTTATTTGAAAACATGGGAAGAAGGCAATGTGCAACAACAAAAAACAAAAAAATAATAATAATGGGAAAAAAATATTTGCTTTTTTATGTCCTTTGGGCTGTAATAACAAGAATCATTGTTTATTTATTTATTTTTTTAACATACCCCATCATTTTTTAAATAAAGGCCTTTACCAAACTGTTGAGATGGCCATTTATGGTAATGATAAAACAGAGAAAAAAAAAAAATCAGAATTTAAAATCATTTACTGTTATAATTCTTGAAAAATGTTTGTGTACCAACATAAGCAATTTCCAGTATAACCAGTATTATTTCCACACATATTAACCATTACAGGACTTTGAAAATGTCTCAGAAACAGTGAAAATATCATACTTAAATCTTCTTTCACCAAATTTGTAATGGACTAACAATAAAGATATGGTATTAACAATAGTGAATATTCATCCCTTTTTTGTTTAATTAAAAAATGTATCTTAGCATCACTACTTTTACCATAAAAGGCCAACTCAACCATTTGGTAAAACCTGGTTTTAGACGGTAAAAAAATCAAACTTACGATTTTTTTCACCATAGATATAATGGATAAAATTAAATGTATCATTTAATAACAATGAATGATCATTCATGATCATGATCACTCCGGTATATCTATATATAGCAGAAAATGGTCAATTTTAGTTTCATTATCCTAGCTTACCATAGAAAGCCAAATCAACGGTTTGGAAGAGCATATTTAGAAAAAAATATTTGACTCTTATTACATTCTTGACCCTTATTAGATAAAAATGAGAAATTATTTTTTAAAAAAGAAAAAAAACAAAATAAAATGCTTACAATTTGAATTGTATTTAAAAAAAAATGACATATAACACATTTTCCCTTTTTTTCAATGGAATTTTCTAAATTTACTGATTTCTTGCAATTTGTGACGTTTTGTGTTTTTGAAAGACGTTACAACAATTTGCTCGAGGTTCAAATAATTACAAACTTATGAAAGGCATTTGAGTGCAGCCCAAGAAAAGTGAAGACGATCCATGTGTCAAAGAGTTAAGTAAAAGTAGAAATACCACGATGTAAAAACACTCTGTAACGTATGTATGTACGTACCTGTATGTACTCACTACACAGAATTGCCCATTTCAGAATAAAATACTGGATGTTAGTGATGCAATACTGTGTAAGCATCACTTTTGAAATATACAATTTTTTAAAGACATTATTTGCAATCTTTTTTTTCTCTAAACTTGCTGTATGAATATCTTTCCTTCCAGGAGACAGCAGACATCAGTGTTGTTCCTCCCATCGATGTGCTCTGGATCAAAGGCAGCGAGGGCGGAAACTACTACTACTCTTTTGGAGGCTGTCACAGGTTTGCCGCGTATCAGAGGCTCAACATGCCGACCATCCCGGCCAAGCTCATCAAATCCAACATCTCAGACCTCAAAACTTACTTGGGGTCTTCGACACCTGATCTGCGGTGATGCTGGAGCAGCTTTTTGAGAGACTTGTCTCAGGTGGCTCACACACTCAAACACTGTTATGATTTTTCAGTTGCAGCTGCAGAGCAAAGGATTTACCAGCAGGGGGAAATGTAACTCTGTAGTTAAACACAGTACATTTATCATTTGAAACAATTGAAATCTAATTTAAAGGGTGTGTGTGTGTAGATTGTGTTTTTGTTTATTATACCATTTCACCAAGTCGTCTGTCATTTTACACCTTGAAACACAACTTGTACTTGCACATATGTGGATATATCTGAATGACACAAAGCTAAGATGCAAATCTTGGGGCCTTTTTTCACGGCAGACACATTAAGTTGTCATAGTAAGAGAAGCACAGGTGTTAACATTTACATCGGCTACGTTTTCATGTACAAAATGTTCCGTTTTTTTGCCCTTATTCCAAAAAGACAATATCGCAACCGAGCCGTTGCAAGGCGGTTTAAGTGAATATTTCCCGTTTACAAGCAGCCGTGCGTATTCTGATCAGTGTGCCCCAACATGTTGTTCATCACATCAAAATATCGAAAATTGGACATCAGGAGCTGCTTGTGCAATTTTTACTGCTTTTTTTTTTCCAAAATTGATTTTTTCAGTGAAGTTGAAGTTTTTCACCAGAGGCGGACTTGTTCAACCATGCAAACAAAGCCTCCATCTTTGGTTGTTTCAATCACCCAGCTGACCATTGGCATTGTCAGATGTCGATATTTGGTTTAATTTAGGTTGTGGTGTCTGGTGACCAAAATTCAATGTTAGGACAATGTTTAACGCCACCATTAATTTGATGTAGAATACTGAAGACAGATGACGTTGATATTTGTTGGTTTTAAGTTGTGTTGTTATGTAACCAAAATTCAATGTCTTCCAAACATCTCATGCCAATGTCACTTTGATGTAGAATAACGACATTAATTCATAAGGTATAAGGAACAAAACCCAACGTCTGCAAAATGACTTAATGTTGACATCCACACAATGTAAAATTCTAACTTCATTTCAATCAAGATTTAGCGTCTGTCTGACATAAGAGTCCAACGTCTTTCTGACGTTGTATCTTCTTGAAAAAGTCGGCATTGCGATATTTGTGCATATCCAAATACTTGTTGATATACAAGTCTTTTATAATGTTTAAAAGGGGATGCGTTTCTCATTTGTACCAAAAACGTGAGGATTTTTGGGGCTTTGCAAACTGTTGATTTGTGCACAACGCATAAACAGGCAAGGAGTCGTGTGTCACATCCAACAAATGCTCCTAAAATCTGAACAATACGGGCATATCCCGCATGTCTTAATCAGAAAATTCTGCATTCAGAAAAAGCCCAAGTATCCCATGAGAATATGTTTTTTTACATTGTTGAATTTTGTATTCAGGATATTGTCATATTTGGAATAATAGTCAAATATTAAGGTCTGTGTAAACACACCTATAGTCTCTGTTCTGTTCAAATGTCCCAGTAAGCCACTAAAGTGTGCCCGTTAGCCAGAATGCACCATACTAGGACAGTCATCATTAATTTTACTATTCGCACCTGTCCTTTTCCTGCTGTGACATGTCAAAACATGCTCTGCAGAGGAAACAAAAGGCTCATTGAATCCACCAGTGGTTTCCTTCAAGTGCACCTTTTGAGCTCCTTCTACTGAGTTCTGGGAAAAGATTTAAATATTGTCGCACATTCAAGTTATTTTAGTCTGAAATTATATCAAAAGGTCCCTGTAGTCAGTCTTTTTATTTTTTCTTCTTGGCACTGGTGTTAATTTTAGTAATCAAACGTTGCAGAGCTGCTTTGTGTGCAGCAGCAGAATATGAGAAGGAAATGTGCATTATTTTTATTTATTTGTTAAAGTGCACAAGTAAAGGAGGAAGAAATGTTGCACAGAGTATCAAAAAGGTATGAAATCTCACACACAGTAAGGTTTGATTGTGATGTTTCAGACAGCGCAAGACGGAAACAGAAAGGAGCCTATAGAGCAGATGGTTTGGGGAGGGAGTCAGGTGTTATGAGAATTATGAGAACGTCAGGGTGACAGCGTCTTGTGTCAAAATGCAAGATGTTGAGTCTTGCTTTCTTTTTTTTTTTTTTTTTGCATCATCACTCTTTCCTACTCGTCATCTCTGGTCCCTCCCAAAACCATGCAGTCTTGCTGCTGTCGTCCAGGTCAGCTTGTATGAAAACCCCCTTAAACCAAAGTCTTTTCTCACTGCCCTGAAGTGCCAGCAGATAAAATTACTTTACAAATTTGGCTTATTCTTCACACTGCAGTCTCTGCAGTGCACTGCACTACAGATAGTTAGTTGTTTTCAGATTCTGGTTACTTTATTAACCTAATATGTAGGTTTGGTTTGCGGTCAAAAGTTTAAGGCATCCATTGACAGTTTCAGACACTACTTACAACATACTGGATAAAACATGACAAGACGGTTAACGATAAAACAATAAAAGCGCCCCAGTGCTAAACAAAATGTTAAATATATAAATACCAATAATAACCAAACACTAAAATGAAAGCTATGAATAAATAAATCATAAATAAAGGCTGCAATTTCTCCACAGCTTGTTTATCAGTGTGATGGCAGCTGGAACAAAAGTGTTTTTTTTTTAAATAGCGCTTGATTTTACACTTTGAGACTAAAAACCTGTTTCTAGAGGGGAGGAGCTGAAACTCATTGTGCAAAGGCTTGTCATTGAAAATGATATTGGCTGGGTCACATAAAGATATTATATTGTGCCGAGATATGAGGCAATATATCGTCTTTGATATTGGATTTTGTTATATTGTGATATTGAATAAATGGTGTTTTTTCTGGATTTTAAAGGCTGCATTACAGTAAAGTGACATACTTTTATTTTATCACATAGTGCCACTTATTTTAATACTTGCATTTACCCACTTAGTCATTTTATCTACGTTACTAATGATTATTGATCAAAAATGGAATTGAGTTATTTCTTTTTCAAAGTACCAATAGTCATTTATACAATGTTGTCACATCAAAGAGGGAATTTAGTAAGAAAAAAAAACTGTACTGTTTGATTCTGTCTCCCAAATCATAGCGTTAATGAAGTGCTTTTGAGGAGTTAAAAGATATAGCTTAGAAATATCGCAATATAATTGACTCTTAACCATGACTCAAAGGAAAAAGATAAAATCGATGCTCAAAAAGCATGATAAAATAATGTCATCGTGGTTTTATCTACATGGAAGAACAGTTTTCTCACACAGTGTAGTCGCTGATGCCCCTTTTTACACACAGCTGCACAATTTTCTTCAAAGTTCAGTTTTGATTGCTATGATGAATAATGCTGACGTACATGTTTGTTGTTAATTTCGACCTTGAGACTGTTTCTCTCGCCTCTCAGTCTTGGAGGAAGGAACTGCAGGTTTGCAGAATAATGTAGGTAACCTATACATCATAGGTCGCTGCACAGAGACGAGGTCCTTCTGACATCAGCGCCTTCACAATGCGAGCCCAGAGCTGCTTGATGGTCTCCCTTTGTGGCCATCGAGGAAATGAAGGGAGACCTGAGGGCAGCTTTTACCGACCGGCCCTAAAGGACTCTAAATTTCAACTCTAAATCGTCGCGTGTGAGAAGACTTCCTGTGGCTCGCTCACTGTCTGGAAGTAACCATATCCTCAAAGGCTTTTTGACACGCAACACCGGTATGAAAAAATATATTGCACCTGTTGCTTTGGGGAGCGGTTTCCATGGGTGGTTCTGTATGTTTTATCTTTGAGGATTTAAACAGATCAAGGGGGTTTAAGGGGCTAAGAAGAGGAAGTGTTTTTGTGGCCGACAATTCTTATCGTGTACGTTTTTTCCCGTTCGTGTTGTATTGTTCAGCAGGGACTGAACTAATGAATTTGTGACTTTCCATGAGATTTGGTGATGCCCTTTTAAAGCACTAAGGGTTTGATTTTCTCTGCTCAGTGTAGTTTATCTCACTGCAAAACAAAAAATATATTTTTAATTGCTGTAACCAAGAACGATATGGCTGATGAAAGAAGAAGATAAAACAAAGTTGACTGATGTCAAATTATTTTTTTTATGTGCAAAAGGTTAAAACGGTTCTTCCAAAACCTTTACCTTTTTTTCTTGGTATTTTGAAGGCCCTCTGGTGGCTGTGAGGGAGTAACTTAATTTGGGCACGATGTGAACAAGACATCATTGTAAAGGATTTTGTATTTCTAAGCAGCCGGGAGACATGGCTAACCTTCAGCTTAAAATGGTTTTAAATGATGAAAAGCTGTAAAACAGGATAGCTTCTTGAAACTAGTAATAGTACAAAATAGATGCTGCTCTTTATTAGAAGGGATGAACAAATCTAGAGAAAGCTGGAAGGAAACAAGGGACGCGTCTTGTGTTTAAATGCCTTTATTAAATAAAAGTAGGGATGCACCGATTGACAAATTCTGGGCTGATACCAATACTTTATATAACAATCAGCTGATAAAACTAATTGATTTATTTATTTTTTTCCGTAGTTTTTTTGTTGTCATTTATCTCCCCATTGTGCCAGGAAAAACAAAGATATCATCATTATAAAAATTTAACATAACTGTCTTAAAGTCATGTAGTCCTTCATTGTTCGACCATTGAATATTCTTAAGAATTCAATCATACATATTTGTTTATCCGTCCATCGATAATGACAGCCAACAAGGCGAATGACGTCCAATACCGATGTGCAGCCGATAAATCAGTGAATTCCTGCTTTTGTCATAGTTGCCTAAACTAGATCATACATCCAAATAGAAGTACATGAGATGGATACTGCACAAAAAATCCGGCTCCTCTTTCCTCTCCTTGTGCTTCTAATGGTGTTTGCTAGAATCCACCATGACTTACTTTTGAAATCCAGCCAATTTTTTATACCTACAAAGTGTCTCCTGTACATATCCGCACCATACAGTGTAGGACAATCTAAAAGGATTAATTGCTCTATTAGTTTTTACTGTTACCAGGTTGAAATAAAGCGGGGTGCTTTAAAATACATGAATCCTCCAGTTATTTAAAATCTCTTTAAAATTTTACAAGCCTGCTCTTTCATTCTTCTTTATTATGGCACATTTCTCTCGGGATTTATAATAGTTTTAAAGGTGATAAACATTGATAGAAAGAGCTTTCCTCTCTGTCCTCTAATCACTGCTGAGTCTGTGAAGTGATTCATTGGCAGAATAAAACAAGACCTTATTAATTTGGTCGTGCAGAATCTGTCTCCATTTAAAACACAGCTAAAACAATGATCTCTGGTTAGCCAGATCAGCCATTTGTTCCACTTTAAGGAGACATTACAACCAAATCCTCTTGAAAGAGTCGAGGTGTTTGAGTCGTTGATGACTTCTCACAGCTTCCTATCTGGAATTCCCTCCGACTACTGGTGGCTGCCGGCGTGTAATTTGGGCCAGGTTTGCAATGCATGGACCCTCTGACCTCACCTCTATGTGCTCTGTGCAGTGCTGAAGGAAGTATTCAGATAATGTATTTAGGTAAAAGTACTACAAACACTACACTGTAAAAAAGTACTCCAAGTCCTGCATCAAGTAATTTTGTACTTGTGATGTAATGTACTTAAAGTATTGAAAGTGAAACTACTCAATGCAGAAACATTTCCCCTGTGACTGCTATGTCATTGTATGTGATTGGATTATTATGACTCATGTATTACTGTAAAAGCAGGACAGCACTGTTAGAGGCTTCCTGAATTATTTTGTATCTGACTGCGGGTAAAGAATATTTTAATCAATTGTTTAGTTTGTAAAAGTTTAGAAAATAGTTAGAAATGCCTCCACAGTCGCCCTGACAGTAACACCTTCATACCTTCAACATTTCAAAATCTTTAAAAAATAAATTGAAATAATTAAAATGAAAAGCAACAAATCATTACGTTTGTGAAGATGGTGACTGGGGGTCTTTAAAAAGTCTTACTATTATATTTACTAACAAAAGGCCTTAAAAAGTATTAAACTGTCTTAAATTTAGATTGGATCGGTATTAAATGTTTTTTGTTATGTCACTGTGAGAATTTACAGTGTTGACGCTACAAGAAACATCATTATAACAGTAGGGAAAACACTATTTGATGGGAGAACAGACTTCGACACAACATTTTAATGTACGTAATGCCCCTATTCTTGTCCCCTCTAAACATTTAGATCACGCAATGACTCCGCATAATTAAACTTAATTTATCTTTGCTTACTTCTCTGCACACAGAGGAGAAAGCACAGAGAGTATTGCAGAGTATATTTTCACTTTTGGTGTATACTTCCATCAAAAAGTGGAATTAAAATGGTCTTTAAAAATGTTTCATTTTACTTGATGAAGTTAAATGTGAAGTTAAATGACACCCTGATGAAATATGACTTATCAGCTATCAAAATAGTTGCCAATTTTCTGTCAGTTGATTAATCTTTAAAGATGTACCTATGCATTTTTATTTATTTTGTATCAAAAATCTTAATTTGTAAATTAACTAAAGCTGACAAATAATTTTAATGGAGAAAAGATAGTTTATTTGCCTCCTAAATGTAGTGGAGTGGAAGTTTAAAGTGACAGGTACCTCAAATTTGCACTTAATTTCAGTGTTTGAATAAATGTACTTTGTTGCATCTCACCACTGTGTGATACATTTAGCCCAAACTGTGTCTCTATGTAACTTAGTGAAAGCAAACATGAGGTGAAATTGGATTGGTTGGATTTCAGGCGTCAGACTCAGAGTGAATGTATTCAACCTGACAGGGCTGCACAATAAACGGATCAGTCGACTCATTAGAAGGCATCATCTCTGGTCAAATGTATTATCATGCACTTCACATCAGCTTTGTCCTCCAACAGCACTGTTGACTTCAGCTGGAGGTGTAAGCCCAAAGTCCCAACATCAAACATCTGAGTCACCATGCAGCAGAACAGCAAGACAAACCAACACAGCCTTAGCCTTAACCCTTTGAAACCTGATTAAATTACCTGAAAATAAGCAATAAATAAAAACAACAAAATGACTCGAAAAATGTATTTTTATATATTTTATTGTTTTCTGTAACATAATTTATAAACATAATATTATTTCAATTATAACTATAGTTTTCTGGGCAATTTTTCTATTTTTGGATTATTTTTGAATAATCCTCCATTCTAACAAATTTTAGGTAATTTTAAAAACTAATTTCTTGCAATTTGTGGGACATTTCTTGCCCCTCTTGGTGTATTTGTAGGGGACTATTAACATGTCACACAGTGCAACGCTGTGGCTCACTGATGTGTTTTTAATAGTTTTTCGACGACAATAGAGCTCAGAGGAATAAACTACATCCTGCTTTGGCTACACGGGCAATAGTTGTTAGTAGGATCAATTTGTGGCTGCTTTCCAGCTTGTAATGGGGTTGTTAGACAAGAAGAAAAATCTAGAATATCCCCAGACTCGGTGTAAGGGAAGGCATTAATCATGTAACAGTGTTTTTGACCGTGATAATTTTACTTGTACTTAATTAAAGGAGCTAAGTACTTATGGATGATTGGAATTTCATTTGTTTTCAAATTGGACAAATAAAACTCTGACCTGATGATGGTGCTTGGTTTCATTTATCTGGTCGTTGTTGAGACTTTCAACTTAAAAGTCAGTGTCATGATCTTAGGTTTTGAGTTATATTGTGGACTTTATTTGGGGGTTTTCTGTTTGTGTTTTCCTTGTTTTTTGTTACTTACATTCTGTTTCCTGTTTTATTTTGTATAATTACTCCTCATGTGTCATGTTCGGTGTTACGTCCTGTCTTTGTGTGTTTCCCTGAATACTTTCACCTGTCTCGTTTGTCCCCCCTTGTTCGAGTCTCCCCTGCACACCTGCTCTGTTCTCGTCTTGTTGCTCCACCCTTGTTTTGCCTGCCATCCCTTCATTTGTTAGCCAATCCCTGTGTTTCCCTCCTGTTCTCCGTGTCCACCAGCTGTGTGTCGTTGTCTTGATTAGTTTCCGTTGCATATATACCTGCGTGTTTCCCTTCGATCCTTGTCAGTTTGTCTGTTATCCCTGCTGTGTTCGAGCCCTGTTATCCTCCTGGTGATCCTCTGTGTTGTTTGCACTTTTCGTCACCTGTTCTTCCGTATTTTTCTTCTTGGTTTCTGTTTATTTTTTTTATTCGTGTTTTGTTTGTAGTTTGTGTTTTGGAATCCTGCTTGTTTTTATTTATTTATTTTTTTGGGACATTTTATCGCTGTTTAAGCTCGTTTTTGTTCGTACACCTGGCTGCTTGTTTTTGTTATGCATTTAGGTCCTCATCCTCAAACTCCCCGCGACAGTCAGAGCACCACCACAGTCATTAGGATTCATCCTCTTGGGAAAATGAATGTCTCTATCAAATTTAATTCATGCAATAGAGATTGGTATACTCTCACAAGATTAGTGAAAACTTTAACCTGCTGGTGGCACCAGAGAAAAAAAGTCAGATAATCATAAAAGTTAAAAGGATTCATCCTCTGGGGAACCTTAATAGTCAGCTAATTCTCACTCCCAACTTGTCAAATTAAGCTGCTTTTTTCAGTGATTTCTGTGTCAGATACCGACACACAGAGCCAGTTTTATATCAGCGGGCGGCAGCAGTTGTTGACACAGCTGACAACATCTCAACTTGTGAAAAACCGCTGCTTTGTCAGTGGATGTCGGTGTCACACTCCGAAGCACAAAGTCACCCTTGGTGGCAGTATGAAATATACTGACCATCAGCAGTTTGTTTCACCAGCAACGCTTTTCAACCCAAGCCCACCATTCATTTCCCATGTAAAGCCAAAAGTCATTGGAGTTATTCTGATACCAATGTAGTGTGCTAGTATGCTACAGTACTGACTTACTGTATGTCACATGACATATATCAAGTTACGTTACATTAGGTTAGTAACAATCACATTCACTTCAAGCCAAACCATGATGTTTTTTAAACCTTAACAAATGCTTTTGCAACACATGTTGCTGCTCTGTCAGTCACCTTCTGCATTTACTTATGACATTTTAGATATCCTTATGCGTCACCTGGTTGTACCCCAGGATGCTGCTGATGTTAACAAATGCACATGATGGGATGACGGAGCCTGTTACTGTTAAACAGATTCTGGACTCTCACACGAAAGTCTGTTGTTTGTGGGACCCATGCACCTCACCTCCTGCCCGCCCAATAAGCTCACTCGCATACCTTATGTCACGCTGTTACCGGTAGCGTCTTTACCTGTTGCCGTCCTTCAGTATGTCATGCGCATACAACCGATTGAATTGGCTTTTGTCACCTAAACCTGACGAAATAAACTTAAAAATGAAGTCTACGGTGTAGGTTTATTTTGAAAGACTGTGCATGTAACAACTAGAAAATGTACATTTCCTGTGAAAACTGAAGTTTATTTTGAAAAGACACAATGCGTGTGATAAGAGAAAATTGACACCACGTCCATAATCGTCCAAACTTGACACGGGAGGGCACCTAGTGCATCACATTTTGACCTTTAGGTCCACTGACAAAGCTGCGGTGTTCAATGAGTTGGGATGAGAATAATTGGAACAGCTTTACCATGACAAACAAATAGATATCGAGACATTTCACTAAAAGCCAGACATACCGATCTCATTGTGGCTCTAGAGGTAATCAGGGAATAACCAAAGTTATGACTGTTCACCCTCTTGGGAGCATGATTACTTGTACAAAATTGCAGACAGACATTTCCATGTATAAATTGGCAGAACATGCAACAGTGCAGAGACAGAAAACCTTCCTCAGACTGAGCTGCTGTTCTCAGAGATCTCTGAAGCTCAACAACACAGGACTCAGTGGGTGGCAAACCCAACATGCTGCCGCCTCATCAGCATGGATAAATGGATCTGCCTCTTCCGGATGAGCAAGAGAGCGTTTCACAGTTCCATGAAATAAGACAGTTCTTCTGAGAACGCTTCAACTTCTGTCCTCGGCCCCAAAGTCAGCACACACTCACAGATTCACATGCCCCACAAAGACACACAATGAATTCACAGTGAGTCTTAATGAGTTTTTGTAAATGTTATAAACCGCACGGCAGCGGCCAAACGTCTGAGACTTTTAGCATGATTTAGTTTGCTGATAATTAACAGGATTTGTTAACCTCTAATGCATTTTACTGCATCATATTAGATCTCACATCAAATTAAAATCAGTTTGTGTGTCTTTCAGAGCTCATAATGTTTTTTTTTAATGAACTTGTATGACGTTAAATCTCTGGAGAGACTACTCTTACTAATGGAAATATTCACACAGCCTTTGCTACTGCAGATTCCTGTCTGGTTCGTGTCCTTTGCGAGACCTCGGAGCTCCTCCAGCAGACAGTTTTGGTGTCTGACTGTTGATGCAGCTGAGGCACGTTGAAGTGGTTCAATGTGGCCGGAGGAGTCACTTAATGATCCATTTGCCACTGTTTTGTTTTTTTAAACTCAGGGCAGAGAGCAAATAAATCCCTGCCATTCCAGGATCATCTGCTTAGTGTTTATTTACTCACACTTTCTCCTGCTGCCTGAGCTGTGCTGCTCAGTGAAGGCCTTTTAATACGGAGACTTAACACTCACATTATTTACTCCAACTAATCCTGTTTGTCGCTGTGCTTTCGTGATACAAGGTTGAGTATTGAGCCAGACTTCCTGAAAAGATATTCAAATGAAAGAACTTCTTACATTCGACTCGATAAATTTCCATTGGAAATTTGAGATTTGGCAAGACAAACAGAATTTACATACAGTTCTCCAAACACCTGCACAATTATATGAGAAGGAAGCTGAAGTCTGCGGAGATATTAAGTTCAGTTTGGTCTCAGCTGCCTTTACCAGCCTACAAAAACAAACCTCAGTGGGTGGCAGCGCCATAAACATGTCAGACTAACACAAGATAGTAAACTGTAAAATGACTACAAAGAAAACTTTAGTCCCTAAATGCCATTAAAAGACTCTGCAGTGTTTATATTTGCATCTTGTAAATTTGTAATGATGCTCCTGGCACAGAAACATTAATTTTATAAAGAAGAGTCTTCCCTTCATCCTTTTCCTAAAGGACAGGATGAATGAAACTAAGTACAATTACTCATGTACTGTGAGAACAAGGTGCTTAAAGACTTTATCATATGAAACTGAAGAAAAAAAATGCAGGTGCGTTTAAAAAAAGGGTCATGATATGAGAGAAAAAAACATGCTATTTGCTAGAAAACAATGACCAATTTCAATCATAATGTCTTCGTCAGGGTGGAAAGTACTAAGAGTAGTCATGTACTGTATTTAAGTACACATTTGAGGTATTTGTACTCAAGTACTTCTTTTTATGCCATTTTATACTCCTACTTCACTACATTTCAGAGGGAAATATTGTACTTTTTACGACACTGCGATTACTGACACATTTTTTTCATGTCTTATTGTTTTACTCCAATACTTTTATTTTTACAGATATAGTCACAAGTTACATTGCTGATCAAAAATACAGAAATCATTTGAATGGCTTTATGAAAAAAGATTACATTATGATAGACTAAAATAGCATTATATTCCAAAAAGAAGTTTTAAAATAAGATTCACCTTGAACAGTGACAGCACAGAGATTGTACTTATATTGATGCATGAGTAATAATACTATAATATTTGATAATTCTCTACTCAGTGGGGTTTTCTGCATAATGAGTACTTTTACTTTTAATATATTTCCTTTTTTTCAAGTATAATTGTTGTTGTAGTGGATGTAACTTTATAAGCCTCTTCTGCACAATAGTGAAACATTTTAAATTCTTATTTTCTTTCATGTACACATGCAAATAAACCAAACTTCTTAAGTAAGATTTTTAATGCTAAACTTTGACTTTTAATTGAGCATTTTTACTATGTTGTATTGCTAACCTTATCTCACTATTTTTTTCCACCAATACAGGTAAAACTGACTGCTATATTATGTCTTGCAGTTCTGTGGTCTGTAATCATGGCAGTATTTTTCTGCTTAAAACTGTTTAAAAAATGTACATTGTGGTAAATTATGACAACAAAATTGCACAAAAAAAGTTTAATATAATATTTTTGCATGTAGCTACAGCTTCTATCACTTGGTCTCTAAACGTGTTGCTGTAACATTCTTGTACAATTATTGTGCATTTGTTATTTAAAAGACTTTGACATGTTTATGATGAGTTATCGTTAAAGTCTCTCCACTGGAGAGGTTACTGTAACTCTGTGTGCTGCTGGCAGCTCCTCCCATCCCGCTATAAGAGCCCAGCTGACCAGGTAGTCAGCGTCCATCCCTAAAATAGGCCAGTCGAAACTGACTTTATGAAAAGTCGGTCAGCTTTGTTAAAAACGTATGTTTCTTCACAGGTGGCTTCATGCAGCCTTGTGTGCCATATTGAGATGTAGGATTGCTCCCCGAGTTTGTTTTCGGTCTCATTTATCAGAGGATTTGGAGCCTTAAAGATGACTTTCGCCATGCTGCGGCCTGTGGCGACACACTTGATCTACTCAGACTTCACTATCACATCCGAGGATGATGAAAACCGCAGCGAAAGCGACGGCAGCTCGGAGCAGAGCTACTGTGGCTCCACCGAAAAACGACGAAGGATCTCGCGCAAACTAGAAGGAGAGTCCGCGGTGGTGGTGAAACAGAGGAGCGCAGCTAACGCCAGGGAGAGAGGAAGGACCCAGAGCGTCAACACCGCCTTCACAGCTCTCCGGACTCTCATACCCACCGAGCCAGTGGACAGAAAGCTCTCCAAGATTGAAACTCTTCGACTTGCATCTAGCTACATTTCCCATCTGGCCAACGTGCTTCTGCTGGGAGACGGCGGCGCTGATGGACAGCCCTGCCTCGGCGCGGTTCATGCGCAAGGAGAGAGCGGGGCGCAGCAGCCACGGACCATCTGCACCTTCTGTTTGAGCAACCAGAGAAAAGGGGTAAACGCTGTTTTACTGTATAATCGCATTCTTAAACTCCAGTGCAGTTTAAATACAACTGATGTGTTAAGCAAGCGAATTATATCAAAGTGGCAGGATAGCATGAATGCAAAGCCTTTATATGTGCGTATGTTTTTGTCTTGAGCATGCTTTTTTTGAGCTTTCCTCTAATGCAACATCTGTTTATCTTTCAGTCGTAACCACTTTAGAATAACTCCATTATTCTGTCTCGGAGTATGTGCGTAAAATGCACTTTTACGCACGGCACGTCTTGGCGCTCGCTGTAAATTCCACGCACAGCCACAGATGTTTTTTATTTTTGACTACTGTGGGAACTTAACCATAGTGCAACACTAAATGTGAAATACAACCTAAAATATTCTTCTTGCTTTTGGAAATCAGTGTTACATCAAACTGTGAAACTGAAAAAAATAGTTATTGATTTTTTAGAAAATAAACATTAATGATGTCATCAGTGGAGCACCAGCAAACCTGTACTGAATATTGGGGCTCTGTGGTGTTAGTAGCATTTGCTTTAAATGTTTGTATATATTGGGGTTTTTTGTATATTGTTTGTACCCAAATATTTTATTTGTTCATGTATTCTAACTCAAGTCTTTATTTCCCTAAAAAATGCAATGACCTTTGGTACAGTGACATTAATTATTGTTGAATTATATGACTGAGACATTTCTTTTTTTTCCAGATAAAGGATGGCAAAGACTGTTTCAAAATGCGAGGGCTGGGTCCACTGCGAATGAGACGCTGACTGAAGACCAGTGAATGATTAGCAACCTGAAAATCCTCAAAGACTTTCTCAGGGAAGAGTCAAAGCTGGTGTTACATATCACACACACACACACACACACACACACACACACACACACACATGCTGGATCAAATGATGGAACCAAAGAAGAGACTATTTATACTTGACTGAAAAAATTTAAAGCATAAGCCTTTCAAAGATGCGGTGCATTTGTTTGAAACTTATGAGTTTTTGTCCTTTTTTTTTATTACCCCGGAAGGTTTAAATAAAATATATTTTATCAAAACAAATGCGGTTATTTTCCTGATTCTCAGGTTTGTCCTGTGACAAGAAGAAAAAAGCTGTCAAACTGAATGAAGTCATTCATGTCAAAATATTTTTCAGATTGTGGTTATGACTGGGACACTGATGTAAAACTAAATATATGAAGATTTTAGAAATTGACAAATGCAAAAATAGAAAATGTTTATTTTTGGGACAGACAGTCTTTTGGGATTTTCTCTGTTTGAGGCTTGGTGACAAAAAGGTGACAAGTTTAGAAAAAATGTTGCTCTTGTTAAATAACAAGAAGCTTAACTACAGTTTGGAAAATTACATAAATGACAAAATTGACCAACTCAATTTTTAAAAAGAAATGTTATTTATTTGACGCCTAAATGCTCAATTTTAAGAAAACACATTTATCTTCAGCTCCATTTGCAGTATTTTCTTAATGTCATACTTAGTGGTATAAAATGTCTTTATGGAAAAATGTCTCTCACACTCACTCACACTCACTTTTCCAGTGTTTCCATTAACGTTGCCAAGACGTTGTTTATGAAGCCCGCGGAGCCTCAGCATAGGTTCAAGGTTTCTGGTGTCAGTGACTGGTGTATTTTTTCCACATCTCACGATTGGTGTTTTTTTGAAGTCTGTTATCGATTAGTCACGGCAAATAGTAGCCCACACTCAGCTCGGAGCCCCCAACACAGCTGTTGGTATGTCAGAGGGATAAATCACTGCTGTGGGCCCAGTGGACAGGGAGAGATGGGGTGAGAGGTCGGAGGTCACGGTGGAGCGCAGAAGTGAAACCCTGCTGACGTGTAATCATGTAGAATGATGCAAATATAACATTGATCCTGAGCACAACTTCCTGTTATGTTATTTTTTATCAGCAGATTAGTGTCAGCAGATTCACCCTGAACGTGACACAAAATATTTATGTTTTATTTATTTTTTTATAGTCGGCTGCTAAAATGTTTTAATTGAACATCTCTGCATATAACTGATATGTTTTAACTTTTTATATGTTAAATTTGTACATTTCATATGTAGCAGATACATTGAAACTTAAAGCTTCTTTGTGTTTGATCTGTATGCTGTAACAAAGCTGTTGAGGCTATTTTCATTATCGACTCATTTGCCAATAATTTTAGGATTAATCGATTGTTTAATCTATAAAATGTTTTAGAAAATTAAGAAAAATTCCCATCACAATTTCCCAGAATGTTAAGAGACATCTTTAATTAGCTTCTTCTTTAGAGTGTAGGACTCATTCACTGCACTGTTATTTTTTTACAGGATTTTACAGGATGTAACTAAAATATTTAACAATAAATTACTGTAACAAACAGTTCATCATAAATGCAAATTCTTACATTTTAGAAGCTGGAACCAGCAAATATTTGCTATTTTTGCTTAAAAAATGACTGAACAAGGAATTCCTTATCAAAATAGTTGGTGATTAATTTTCTGTTGATTGACTAATCAATTAATCAACGTACTGTTGCTGCTCTAGCTGTGGTTAACATGTAGTTAGGTTTAAGTAGCCGACAAAACCCATATGGTTATGGGTAGGAAAAGATCATGTTTTGGCTTTAAATACCCAGTTTGGTAGGCACAAACAAGTCTGAAAATGTCTCACTGTTTTGTTTAAAATACCTGATTTGACAGCACAAACATGGCTGGAAATGATCTGATCTGTAGTTAAAAAATACCTGGTGTGGTCAGCAGAAAAACAGCTAAAAATGTCATTTGAATGTTGTTTTGAATGTTTTATTAAAAAATACCTGCCTTTGTTGGTCTTGATCTGTGGTCTGCTGCTGTCTGTTGTCAGAGCCACATAACTTTACAGATGACGTGTATATGAAATGATATTGCATTTACGTAGAAGCTGGTGACTTTAACCAACTCATCCTACAACTCCAAAAATGTAGCAGAATCAAGGACAAATTTTAATTTCATTTTCTAAAGTTCATTTTAAAAAATGGGTAATAAATCTACCTTGTACCTTATATAAAGCTTACAAGTGTTCCACATTAGTGGTTTGCAGAAACGTAAAATGCCAACATTTTATTCTGGCGACTCTTCAGTGGGAAACATTTCACTAAGAAACCTGGAGCGAAACCAGCCCAGTCTCTGTGGACTTCTCTCTGTCTTCTTCAGTTTGAAAAAGACACTGCGGTGATCGGTCCAACAGGCGGATTGCGGCTCAGACACACAGACAGCTGAGCCCAAGTTCCTGTCTGGCATCGCTTTGAATCAGACTGCAAACTCAGTCCTCAAAATGACAGAGGGAGGCTCCCCGGTGACTCAGGAGGCTGTATGGAAAGTGAATTTTAAGGCAGTTAAAGGTGCATGCTGGGGGTCCGGGCTCCCCTCCACCTCCTCCCCCACCTTCCCTGTCAGGCTAATTGGAATTTGCTGTGCTAAGTTCTCCATGCTCAGGGCCCCGGGGCCTCCTCAAATGGCTCCCCGAGGCTCCCCCCGGCAGGAAGATGTCACGGAGGCACAGGAAGGGAAAACAACGCACAGCCGACCCCTCTGAGGAACTCTCTGTGCGGCGGGCTTTGGGTCAGTGCCAGTCTTGACTTCATCCGGCGCTGGGACCCAGATGTACATCTCTCTGGTGGTGCTTTTCAGCAGGAGCGGACCAAATAGTGAGTTTTCAACCAATTCGGAAGTAGACAGGGTTTTTTTGCAGAGGATGACAGGTAACAAATTGATGGCGGAGAGCATCAGAGGAGAGGAGGGAGAAATAAGGTCAGCGAGGATCTGTTTAACATGTCTGACAGGCGAGGATCCACCTGGGGACCGCTGCTAAAGGTTTACTACTTCGCTTTGGTGAGTTTTTCCTCTTCCTCGGACACTCGCATCTCTTAATCCCTGAAGAGATTTTGTGCAGGAAGAATTTCAGCGGAGATGAAATGAAGCTAGACGGCAGTTCCTCCTCCTGCTGCCAGTTTTATGACCTGAGATGAAAAATGACCTTGACAGTCGGAAAGATAGAAAACAACAAGAACCAAACACTTGTTACTTGTCTTCAGTTGTCTTTTTCTGTGATATTATGTCATGTCTTTGGAGGCTAAAGCCTGAACTCAACATTATGTAAATAAACTTAAAGAACAGAGACAAAAAAGAGAGGTAGAGAGATGCTTTATGCTTCCATCTGTCCTCCCGTCCCGCACAATAAAAGTCTCTGCATGGGTTATAAATATAGCTCCAGTGCAATACTGGTTTACTCAGTACTAATCCGTTGTTTTTACCCAGTGTTATTTTTTAATATTAATGCTGATTTTTATTTACCAAACCTAAAATATATTTTTTAAAATATGGTTAGTTTGACTTTGACAAGTTTAACCTTTAAAATGCAGTTAGACTTACTGTTATTTATTTTAAAAAAAGATGTACAAGTGAGATTAAAACTGCAAAGGATACACCTACATAGTAACAATCTAAATCTAGCAAGTAGTATACAAGTATCAAAACTTGGATTTCCTTTGAAAAACTACAAGTTGGAAATGCTCTATTATTATATATTTTTAGGAATCTTACGCAATAGTATAAAATATACTTCCACTTCACTACATTTCTAAATTCAGTAAGTACATTCAGCAAGTAATACAGGGCTTTTACATTGTTGTATTGGTACTTTTACTTAACACATTTATACCTAAGCTTATTGGTTTGATTTTCATTAAAATCACGAGGCAAATGCAACAAGAAAGTTAACAAGACATGGCTTAATAATCGGTAAGAAATTGATTTGGAAAAAAAATGATAAGAAATTTACCAGAAAATGAGCACAAAAAAGTAAAAATGATTTGAAAAAAACCCCAAAAAACAAATGAGAAAATGAGTTTAAAAAACATGATAAAAAAATAACCAAAATGTGTATACAGTTTTGTTCTGTGCGATTACTTTAAATATTTAATCTTAATAACTCTAAATATGGTTTTATGATTTTTCTGATTTTTCCCTTTAATGGATGATTTTCTTACAAACCTCACCCCTTTTTAAACACTAATTTTCAGGTTATTTTATTGTCACCTTTTACTTATTTCTTACAGTTTGCTGGACTTTGCTTTCCATGTTGCTCATTGCCTTTTTTTCTCAGTGTTTGAGAGAAATCAAACTGTATTGCTCAGGTTTCAAAGGGTTAAGTAAAAGATCTCAAAAGGTCTGTTGACAACATTTAGAGCATTAATATAGCAGCAAACAACTATTTAATATATAAAGATATAGTGGCGTGATGGCGTCCCGAGCCGAGAATGTCGTGACACTCTGACATCTGTGTGTGTTGTAATACGAGCTTCTCTGTGGTTTGTTGTGGCAAACTGGTCCAGTGGCACATTTATGTTGGTTCATGTGCGTTTCGTAGTGGGTAGCTCATACTGCCGCTTTACGCTGCGCTCATGAGACAGTTACCGCTGATAATGCATCGGTGTCACCACAGAAGCATAGTGCCCACCCTCTATATACGCCCTGGTTAACAGGGTTAGCTCTGTCAGCACTGTTTCTGTTATTTAACACTGTTTATGGAGTTCAGTATGGCTCAGCCACCTCCATGTTGAGAACCCTGTGCAGACAATGCATGATATTGACATGTACATGTACCAACTACTTAAGTTGTTTAGTTATTAGATTACTACTAGATTACTAGATTACTACTACCTCACTGTCATGTATTTATTATCACTGTTGCTTTTTAACTGCACTCTTATTTATTAATTTGTTAATGACTGTTGTCTTTTAAATTGCACTATTTTACTACTTGGCGCTTTACTATTTTATGTTTTGCACCAGACTGAGTTGCTGTCGATAATTTTGTTGTATGTTTACGTATAATGACAATAAAGTCTGATTGATTAAGGGGCTGGAGTAGATTATAAATGTTTGAAGTCTTACTGTATTTTTGTTTGGGTAAATACCCCAACAGTAATATAAAAAAAACCACTAACACTGCTTTTAGTGAGTGGGGATTTAATGCTGAAAATAAACCAGGGAATATTTTATGATGGTTTTCAGAAAATATGTGTGTTCAGGATTTAGATGCAAGATGGCTGAACCGCAACAACAATGTTCAGTATAGTTTAATTGTACAATAAAGTTCACTTTAGAGTAAACCTAAAACAATACGTGTGTGTTTACGATCGTCTTCTTTATGTTGCCATTTGAGATCCTCACTGCTTTATTGTACATTACAGATTGCGTTTTAGTGTTTTCAGAGAGTTATTTGTGCATAAATGTCGAAGAAACCGACATAATGTAACATCTCAGCCCGCTGATGCTGACTGACTAACTGTTATTGATCCAAACAAACAGAAGAGGAAACATTTAGGGAACACTCCTGTTGAGCAACATCTTCATGAAAACAGATTAAACACAAATCACTGCTCTGACTGCTCAAACATGTTCCTGACTTTACCTCTGCAAAACAACAAAAAAAAGCTGAAATAGATGATCCAGAAACGGGAAGGATGTAAAGCGTTTTTTCAGCATCATCTGGGAGCGCAGTCCTGATTCCCAGATGGGTGCTTACCATCAGCATTTTGTAGTCTTGCCAGAGAGCTCTTGTTAGAAACAAACCTGCACATGGTAATATTTTTAATAGCTCCTGCTCTCACAGTCTGTTTCAGCATGTTTCAAACGCTCGCTGGCTGGGGAGATGGCCCCTCACTCCACCTGCATGTCAAAGATATTAATGGTTCTGAGTCACTTTGTGGCTCAAGACTCAGATATACCTCGCTTCCGATTTTACTGAACATGACCGGTTTTCCCAAACGGAGGAGGAGGATGTCTGCCCGACAGTCAGCTGAGCCTCTGAGGGGGGAGAAAAGCCTGTCTGAGGAGGAGGTTTGTCTCCTCAAACATACAAGAACAATTGTTTTCATGTGCCAGAGAGTTTGGCAAGGCCTCCTTCAGACAGAGGGAGGATGATGGAGGGCTGAGCAGTGGATAGGATGGGCGGGTGTGGGGAGCTGGTAAGAGGAAATCCCAGAGAAGAAATTAGGGAACAATACAGCTCGTCGTTACACGGCTCTGTTCTGCTGCAGGCTCGGACAATCAACCTCCAGCACTCAGCAGCCTGCCAAAGCCCAGAGGCAGAGGGAGAATCCAGTAATACTGAATGAAAGGGTTTTTTTTTTTTTTTTGCTTCCTCAAACAAACAATTGAACAGGCGGTTTGATGCAGCTCTGCAGCTTCACAAAGACAGGAATCATTTCAGAAAGTTACAGTTGTATTAGCGCACTGTAAAATCTGGCAAGTTGATGTTAGTTAAAATAATCTTGGAGCCCCACTGACTTGAAAAAGGGAAGTAAAGATAACTACAAATCTTAATTAATGGTAACTTTAGATCTTCATGTCAGGATTACTTGAAATTTAGCTGTAATTACTAAATTTGATGAAGTTGTTGCAACTTAAAAGTGAAAACTTAAAAGCAACTGACTTAACTTGCTCATGACAGAGAGGATTTTGCCAGTGATGAAATTAGGAGATCTGCAAGTTCTGGTTTGTAACTATGTATAAGAAAACACAAATATGGCTGGTCAGAATACATACATATATATATATATATAGCTATATAGAAAACTTACGATTTTCAAGGCATTTGGTACAGAAACGTATCATCCAGATCAAACGGGAGAAATCAATCATATGGAGCTCTTTAAAGTGTGTGTTAATTCAATTTTAAAAAGGAATATCAATTTACCAATATATTAGACTTTCTTTAGGTTGTCTTTCTTTGCAGAGTTTTCATTTTAAGTGTGTTTTCCAGTGTTTCTGTCGTTTTTTTTAAACGTAGCCTACAAAAAATTAAATAGTGTAAACAAAGACTAGTCTTGCTTGATGTACATATTAATGTGATGTAAAAAGTAATTATTTTAAAAAGTAGATCTGGCAGAGTATTGTACAGTACAAGTTTTAATTGTCTAATTGTGTTTTTATTGTGTTTATGCTTTTTGTTTTTATGCTTCCTTGCAATTTCCTCTTGTAGGACAATAAAATTCTATATCAAGTGAACTGTATGAATGTTTTGTTTTGGTTTCAGTTTAAAGTTTTGATGTTAAATTAAAAAAAAAATTAAAAAATTGCTATAATTAGCCCATCTCAAAGTATCACCTATCAGCCTCTCCTGCACTGAAACATGGGTCCTGTTATGGTCCATCAAAGAGCCATATATCTGTCAGACCCCAGTAAACATGCACACAGTCTTCATGGGAAAGTCTCTGTGTACAGGACCTGTGGGAGGGACGGCGGAACCATTGGGACATTTCATTTCAGCAAACAGAGGATTTCCTCAATCAGAGGCTGAAGAGTGTGCAGTGAACAACCTCGCTGACAGAAACATGGAGCCCTACGCCAGCAGCTGGGCGTGCTAACAACCTCAGGGATTCACTGTGGCGTGCAACACCCTTTAACTGCAGCACAGAGAGCCCGAATCAAACACATACGTGCACACATTACACGTGCACTCGCTCACATTTGCACCAGCAATTAAACCTTCAGAGAGTCCCAGCTTTGATGAGTCTTGTGAACTTCCTTTGAGTTTCCTTACAGCACATAGTTTGTATAACTGCTCAGCTCCCTTGTGCTTGATTAAGATGTTTTCATAAATGCAGCACAAAACATCTGCAACAAGAAAATGTGTTGTGTCATGTTTTTGCACGCCTCAAGCTGAGATTATTCCCTGTCATAAATCTTAAACTGCTCACAGCTGCAGTTGTCCAATAGGAAGCGGCCGAAAACTCCTCATTTCCACTGATGTTCAGAGTTGACATCAGTAAATTTCTGCGTCCCTGCGCTCGCCATGCCAGCTGCGGCTGAATGAGGCATTGTTTAATGCAGATGGTGGAATCCAAAGGCCTCACTCTTCCCTTTTCCATAAAGCCGGCCTGCTATTAATAACCATATATCGACCTCCTTTGTCAACAAGAGCGACACATACAAATAATATGCTTGAGAGGAGACAATGGGGAGTTCCCTGCAATGAAAACAACAGGATGAGCTGGCCTTATAAGTCTCTGTGTGTGTGTGTGTGTGTGTGTGTGTGTGTGTGTGCGAGTCTCCAGTATGTAAGACAGTCAGCCTCTTAAAGAAATCCAGACAATTTGTGAGACCTGTTGCGCTAGTAAGAGGTTCAATTCTTCCTGTATTTAATATGGAACAAACCTATTTTATTCACATAAATATAATAAACTGCCAAGATACCCACAAACAGCCTAAAATATTATCCCATTATTTTTATTGTCATTTGCGGCAGTCTTTTAATTGTTCTTTGTATAAGGGGTATTGATTTTTCAAGGACAATACCAAACTGATTATAAGTAGTTAATGAGATTGATAACTAATATTTGGAACCGATATTCACTTACAATAAAAATGAAAATATTTCTGTAAAAAATTAGAATTTGAATATAAAAAACTGCAACAAAAAGCTTTGTTTAAATGGTTTTAGTAAATGTTTAAGACTGGAGGGAGATACACAGCTGCAGCTGAGCCAAAGTAACGCACTTCTTCATTCATTTATTTTTTTATTTTTTTCATTAAAATAAAATGCCAATACAGATAATCGGCAAAATGCCAAATATCAGCCCCAATAGTCAGCCAGGCTGATAGTCTGTTGACCCCTACTTTGTATTGCTTGTATAGTGTATTCATACATGTCCTCTGTCCTTTGTTGCACTGATATTTTTTGTTTTTGTTTTCTCCCCAGCGTGGGCGGATGATGAGACAATGGATGCCCCGGACACAGATATGTAAAAGGCACTCTTTGAGGTCATTTTGTGTCATTTCTGTGTGGTGGTATGGATTTGTGTTTTGTTTTTTTCATATTTTCATGGATATTTGCTGTGTTTTCTGCTGCTGTGTTTCTGTGTGCTTTCAGAGGTTGGGCGTGGCTTCCTGATGCTGGAGCTCTGCATGCACACCTGTTGCTCCTTCCACACTCATCACCTGCAGTTTAAAAACCCCGGTCTCTCTCTTCTACACTGCCGGATTGTTTCTGTGCTTCATAGTGGTACTTTTGACTCATCTCCAGTGTTGTTTTCAGAGAACAAACCAGCGTGATTATCTAATGTTTTTTGGTTCATGACAATTTGCTGTCTTCACAATTTCAAAGGCCTCAGCCACACCCCGCCCAGCCTCTCACCACCTGTGCCATCAGCAACAGCTCCTCCAGTGCGGTTCACCACACAGTTTTCAAGACTTGGCCACACTTCAACTACTTCAACTCCATCCTCAGCCTCACTTCCGTCTGCCAGCCTCACCCACTTAGAAAACTCTACAACAACCTCCTTTTACCCCTTAGCCCTTGTCTTGTGGTCCTGCTCTTGGTTCCAGTTTAAAAACACAGTAAGCTGTTGCATTTTGGTCATTTTGCATCTCTTTTCAATTATTTTGTTTCCCTTTGAAGTCATTGTGTGTCTGCTTGAGGTTGTTTTGTGTCTCTTTGTGGTAAATTTGTCTTTTATTGTTTTGTGTCTCCTTAAGGACATTTTCTAATGTAAAGTTGGAGTTCCCCTTTAAGTTACTCTCTAATCTGATGGGGAAAAAACCCTCTCATGGAGCAATATCTGAACTGAACTGTGGGCGTTTAAGTCTATAGCTTTGCAAAAAATGTGTTAAACTTAACTCAACTCTACCATTTGGTTTGGGCATGTTATGGTAAATAAAATCCTCTAAATGTTGTTGTATCTGTATATAGTCTGGCTTCTCTAAACTGTAACAAAAGTCACTGAGACAGAGCTGTGTGTGGTAGAAGTTTTTTTTAAAGCAGGCATGCTTTTTTTGACATGATATAATGTCAGAAAGCTTACTGAACAGAACATAACGCACACGCACGCACGCACACACGCATGCACACAAACACACATACACACATACACACACATTTATTTTTTTTAACATGCTGTACCAAATGGTTCATTTGTTCTTTCATTGTAAAAGTAGTCACACATTTCCTTATTTTAATGAATTAAAAAAGGATGAATTATAACTCATGTTAATACCATGTATGTAATGTTATTCCCTCTTATTTGAGCAGTATAATTTTTTACCATTTCTGAGATGTTTTCAAAGTACTGTAAAGGTAGATATCTAGAATAGCCTACATACGTGAAACTGATACGAGTACTGGTAATACTACTAATTCCATGCTTCAAATTGATATATGTTTATTACATATTATAAGCATTATAGCAGTAAATACATTGTAATTTTGTTTTTTCCTTTGTTTTACAGTTACTCCAAAGGCATGAAGAGCCACCTTAACCATTTGGTAGAGGTCTGTATATTAAAACAAACTATGGGGAATGTTAAAAAAAGAGAAAAAAAGCACTTTAATTTTTGTTATTGAGTCAACAACATCAAAAATGAAAAGGAAAAAAAAGTTTTTTTTCCTAAAAAGGTCATTAAAGGGAATTGACTTCAAAATTCAACTGTTTTGTAGTCCTATAAAGAAAATATATAATTTCTGTGTTACAGTAGAAACACAATAATGATGCATTACTCTGAAGAACCACTTGGTGGAGTTTTAATGTCAGGCAATGAATACCACACAATAATACCCTCAGCTCAAATGTATCCCCTTACAGGAAATCGTGAGTACATTTCAAGTGAAGTGAGACTGAAAAACACCTCTTGTTATCTGCTATATGAGATGTAAAACATGTCCCAGAAGGTTTTGTTCATTAAGGTGAGTTAAATCTGACTTTTGTATGATTATATAATTCAAGCTTGTGACATTTAATTCATATTTTATTGTTGATTTTCTTCACCAGACAAACAATAGTAGTTCAGTGTATTGATGCTGTTTATGGTTTGTTTTTTCTCAGCTGCTGTTGCTGCATTACACAACCCAGAGTGAGTCTGAAATTGAAGCAGATTGTCATGAAAATGTTTCGGTGATGTGTCCAGGCTTTGAAATTGACACAGTGAATTTCATCTCTTTGGCCTGGTACAAGGTCAGTGAACCATTTCAGATTCTCAGACATACAGTAAATGTTGTCTAATTCAAGCTGATAAATGCAGATTAAAAGTTTGTTTCATCTTGTGTATCATTGACTCTCATTTAATTTGATAATGAATAAATAAAAGTGACATTTTGGTTTTTACTTTGAGCAGTTCAACAACACGATGAAACATGGAATTATCCGGAAAGGTAGAGATAACATCATACAAGACTATGGCTTCCCTCGTTCACCCAAACCCCAGTTTGGAAAGAAACACAGTTTGTTGCTCACCAGTGTGACACCTGAAGACTCGGGCACCTACGAGTGTGACATCAGTGCAAATGTAGGGGGTCGAAATCTGAATCTACACGTCAACCTAAAAGTTAATGGTGAGTTCTGAATTTAAATTCCATCTGGACTGAACTGCACACATATCTGGATAAAAATATTGACAAGGTTTTGATATTTCATCTCTAAATTTGGGATTTCTGATGCAGTGATGAGATTTTTATGGCACCTGCAAGTGAAAAAGTTATTTCAGTTCATATGTGACAGATTTGCAGGACACAGCATGCAATTTGCAAAAGTAAAGTCTACAATTGTGGGTAGTTCCTGTGAGGTACTTCAGGATCTTTAAATAATCAAATAAATACTTACAAGACTGGACTTTAACTCTATTAAATCTTATGTAATATTTAAAGGATTACTTTACCCCCCAAATGATCATTTTTATATCAGTTAGTGACACCATATTATGCTGAATTTGTGAAGAAAACTTTAATTGCATGCAGCCCCGTTGATCAAAGAACCGAGAATGCTCAAAAAAAGCTCAACATCCGATTTTAAATTGTGAGGTTTGAGCAAAATGAGTGTGTTTGGAAAGCACTCAGCATTCGACTGGATAAATGAAACTTGGATTGTGGCGCTTGAGCTGTATGAGAGTTTGTAAACAGATGTTTTGGTATAGTTTTGCTATTGTTACAAGTGGACCCCTGTGACTTTAATTAATGAAAAATTTTCTCAGTTTTTGGATTCTTTGTATGCCGTGGAGGCATACAAGAAAATTTTTTTTTAAAGAATGCAATTTAGCATGGGATGAGTAACTGAAATACAAATCTTTTTGTGGGTGAAGTATTACCTTAATGCATGATCATATTTGCCAAAAAATTCCAATGCAATAGGAGCAGAGTGTTAAATACACAACAAATTTATTGGATTATTGGAGGTTTTTGGTTCTTTAAAAAAAAAAGAAGACTTTCTAATATAACCTGTATTTATTTAAATAGTTTGATAGACGAAGAAACATTTACTTTCAAATTCATCTGCCACAAAAAGTTTATGACCAAAACTTGTCTATTTTGACCTCAATTCTGCATCTGCAGTCACAGAACGTGCAGAGCCACATCAAAAAGCAGGAAACAAGAAATACACACAGTATTTTCCTATCTACTCTGACAGTTATGCATTTTCCGTACAAACATATTCTACCGTTCATTAAGAAAACAGACTACCAACTGACAAATGATGCCTTTGCTTGTTGAAATGGTTTCTGTTTCAGGGGGATAAAATCACGATTTAAATATAAAATTGTTTTGAAGTGGCCTGACAGACCTTTTGAAGAAATATTGTTTAATCATTGATGATATAAAAGGATCCAACAATAGTTATTGCAAGAAAGTAGGCAGTTGGCAGAGGAGTGGTACTTTACTTATGTAGGTTAAAAAATCAGGTTTATATGACCAGCAAAGGAGAAGGTAAGGACATATGATTGTTTTGTGAATGCAATATAACCCATAACTCTTTAACACGTGGACTTAGTGCATTTGCGTTTTACATAATAGTCTTCATCAGGGCATGCTGCAGCTCACAGATGGGCCGGTGTCAGCTACCAGGCATTCAGAGTAGCGCTGGATAATTGTCAGAGGTGCAATCAATGACAATGAATGAATCAGTAACATCAGATGTTCACATAATGTCATACCAAAATATTTATATAAAATAAATATATATCATGATACAGAGTACATTATTCCCTGAATGCTTCACTAAGTTGGTTACCTGTAATGAGGAGAGAGATGGCTGGGGAGTGTTAACAGATCAGGAATAGTTTTTTTGTTTGTTTGTTTATTAAGATACCCATTAGCTAAAGTTTTAAACAGTAGCTTCCCTTCCTGGGGTCTCAATTATTTTCATTGACAATATTTAATTAAGTAGATTACATAGATATACAAAACATAACATTCATACACACAGTTTGACTAAACACATTACAAAACAGACAACAATCATCACAAACTCAAAGACTGTGTAATATACAGTAGCTCTACATAACGATTTATCTGTTCAAAAGTTGAGAATATTAAATACCTGGAAACTTATCGACTAAATAACAAGAGAAACTAAATAGCTCAAAATCAATTTAATATCTTCAAGACCATCGAAAGTAGTATAGTAGTAATAGTAATTTTTGCAAATGATTTTTTTTATCAGTCTGCACCAGAATATCTATTTTATACACTGATTTGTTCTGTTTTTATTTAAATACAGATTGTGCGACCCAGACTGAACTGACGACAACGACATCTGCGTCTAACACAACTCTGCACTGCAAAGGTTATGGGGAGGACTTTCCTGTCAAGTGGGGCATTGTAGGCTACGTGGCAGTGGGCCTCACCAAAATAGTTTTATCTCTGGTCACCATTGGGGTAAATAAACTCAATTTATCTTCACATGATGGATTTGTTGCAGGTCAAAATATGATCCAGTCAATTTATCTATAGAACAAACTGCTAAAGTGCTGAAAAGATTGATAGTTCAAATGAAAATAAATTAAGGGGAGGAATTAAAAGATTTAAGGGGTCTGGAGTTGAAGATATTAGCTTTTTGCTTTCCCTCTGAAAATGGAATTTAAAAAAGCAAGATCTGATTTTCAGTTTTACAGCCAAAATTTATGTAAAATTTAAAGTAAAAGTGAAGCAGAGATTTCTTGCGTGTTCACAGTCATTTACTTGAGCCGCATATGGTGTTTAAACCGTTGATTTTAAGCATTTAAAATTAAGTCGTCCGTCTTACTTTTGTTAAGCAACAGAGAGTTTAGCCATCCAGCAATTGACACAAAAAAAAACCCTGAACTTCACCTGGTTTAAAGGGGAAGTACAGCTGCATGTCTAAAACCAGCCCTCAGACAGGGCCTAAACAGGAGCTTTGAGGAACACCATGAGAGACAGTGGAAATGAGAAGTTTTGATTCCTTAATGACTCATTCATCCTGCTGATGAGAAGGAAATCACTCCAAACCATAATGTTTTTGTGCCTGAACCAAACCAAACCAAACCATATCATTCTCACATAATAAAACAGAGGTGAAAAACAAACCAGAAAAAAAAATAGATTAGTATCCATAAATAACATGAAAAGTTTCTTGTTATAATAAAATGGTTTTACATGTTTTCACAAGATATTTTCATTGTACAACAAGATGTTTTTGCGTTTTACCAAGAATATATATATATATTTTTTTTTTTCAGAGGAAAAGTTTCTTGTAAAACGTAAAAGTATGTTGTCATAACATGAAAATATCTTGTAAAAAAGTGAAAAATATCTTGTTGTAGCTCGAAACTTTTCTTTTTATTACCAGACATGTTTTTGTAACAAGACATTTCTGCATTTATCATGAAAACATATTGTTATGACATGAGAATATTTTGTAAAAACATGGAAGCATACTGTTAAAACATGAAAAGATTTTTGCGTAACATGGAAACATCTTCTGATAACATGAACATATCTTGTTATGACATGATACATAACACAGATATACAGATATACACTGGTCACTTTATCCTAAGCTCTAATGCAATTGGATACAACAATTCAGCCATGAATTCTACCCTCATAAAGATAATAATGTTTTGTTTATTGTTGACGGTGTCAGAGACATATTTATTCAAGTACAAGTTTATTGTTGAGACCATAATTTGCAGTGGTGTTGACCTGGACTACATTATATTGATTGATTATATTGATAATGTGTGTAACTTTTAGAAACATATTTCAATATATGTAGTCCATAGTGCAGGAGTGCCACCAACTATGACCACAAAGATAAATAAATACCTCTCTGACACTGTCAACAAAATCTGAGCATTATTATCTTTTTCTTTTTGAGTTTTTGCATTTAGTTAGAAAAACCTTATATCCTGTAGATGACTAATGCTGTCTGTTATTGTGTGGGATTTTAACACCTCACAATATGATGTTGTTGGTAATTGTGCACACACTGTAGGCGAGCTATTGCATACTCTGAGGCACCATTTCCTCGAACAGCAACCCCTCCACATTCAGGGATTTTTTTTCTCACAAATATTGTGGGTGGGCTTCTTTCCAGTCGGACAATTCACTGAACTGATTTGTTCTGTGCTGTCTTGTCTTTTTCTGTGGTTGTTCAGGTTATTCAAGCTGTTCATATGAGGTCGTCGAGACGATGGCAGCGTAAGTGGTGAAGCTGACCTGTGAGATCATGTAAAAAGATACGAAATATTCGGGTGCAAGTGATTTTATTTTTCTTATTTATTGTACTTTACTTGTTTTCAAAGATATCTTTGTATTTTTTTCCTTTAAAGCGTCCTCAGTTTGTAATAAATGTGTCACTGTGATGAATCAGACCACCTGTTGCCTTTTTTGATTAGCAAGAAAGAGGTCAACCCAACCGGGCGAGTTTGTCATTACCACAGAAACAAGATCTAAGAGGATGTAATGTTTTTTTTAGAGGAACAAAAACCCCAAACACTTTACAAGCCATGCACATTTTGCAACAGGTGTACTGCAGTATTGACAGAATACAATACAGTCTAATCTCATCTAATCTCATCTCATCTCATCTCATCTCATCTCATCTCATCTCTTCTCATCTCATATATATAATTCTTAGCACAATTTTGGGCCAATTCCTTGTTTGTTTTTGTTTTTTTGCTTTATTTTATTTTGTTGCTACTTTTTTCAAATTTAACTTAATTTTTTGGTTATTTCTCGTTGCCTTCCTCCCGTGTTTTTAAAAGTAACCAATCCGATTTGCTTATGGTTTAAAACCTCTGATTTACCAACACAGTTTCAGTTATATTCAGCTTAAAGAAAGTGATACCACTCTGAAGTGAGTGGCACCACAGACATCAATAAACATCACATCAACAAGCTTTTATCATATGTATATTTTGGTTACTTTATCTTTAAAACATCTTTCATACTTTCTGTTTGCTGGCTGAAGCCCTCTTGAGGTGAGAAGTGAGGTGAAAGTGCAGCTCAGTCTTTAAAAGACGCTGTATTCATGTTCTCCAGTCTGTATTGACTCTCTCAGTCGGGGATGTAAAGAAATCCAGCAGCTTTTATCCTGCAGACACCTGCAGTAACACCCACCGCTCAGCACAGAGGAGAGAGCGAGCATCCACCACTGAGTTCTCCTCCTGGTTTACAAAGTCAAACTAATACAGGAAAGGCATTAAATGGATCACTGCCTTTTGAAAATATTGATTTGAGATCATAAAAGAGGCAAGGCGTCTCACTGAGAGCAGCTCAGCAGGTACAGAGCGGTGAAAATGTGCACAGACCACCACCTACTGGCTCGTCGTCTGACAACACCACCACAGATAGCCAAAAGTCAACTGAAACATCAAGATTTGTCCTGAAAATTGTTTGAAAACTGGGTTTAAATTAGGGTTGTCCTGATAAACTGCGATTAAAAAAAAACTGATATCATGTTAATAATGCACACAAAGGTACACAGAACAAAATCTAATCCTTTGAAATGACCCCAAACTTGTCAAAGGTATAAGAAAATTACCTTAAAATTAATTAAAAGATAGATAAATAAATCAATTGTAACATAATATAAATATGTAGTTATGATAATTAAATATATATTCTTTATCAACTTTTTTCCTATTTTTCCCCCCTAGCTTTTTATAAATAACTTTCTAAATCAACTAATGCTGTTTGTATAACATCTATGACCACTTTGCTAATTGCCCTTTTCCCATGTTTTTGAAAGAAATCACACCAATTTGCTGAAGTTCTAAGATTTAAATACTTAATAATAATAATAATATAAGGAAAGTGATGTCACTCCAGATTTTAAAGGCTTAAATGCAACCTTTTTTTGCTCCCATTTTTCCCAGGTCTAAGTGTCAAGACCTATATACTGTATATACATATATGTCAAAATTTGTTTTCTCTGGAGCGCCTTGGTACTATATGGCCATCTGAGGGCAGCAGGTATCTGTCCCATCAGCAGTCTGTAACTGGAGTGATGCTTTGCACTGCCAAGCCACAATTACAACATGCAAAGAAGAAGCTTTGTAGAATAATAAATTCTAAAATAAAACACATTTGATGTGCATATGCCCTGGAGGCTCTGTGATTTTTTCACAATAGTCTGATGCTGATCCGGAATCTCACCAGACATATTTCTCTTACCTATTTCTGCCATTGGTTTGACTTATTTTGATTATTTATCTTTTTATTGTTTTTTTACACCTGTGTGTCTCCCTCTTTGGTCCATCTTAAGAGCTGTGTTTTGACAAATGGGGGCTCGTCCAAAGCTCAAATTTACCATTCTGGTAAGATGAAGTTGAGTCTTTGTGGTTTGTGTCATTTTTTCCCCTGTCATTCTCACAGCTTCTGTAGGTGGAGTTTGTAATTTGTGATTGAGGTGGAATAAGTCTCTGGTGTGCTGGTGTCACATGTCAAGAGTTTGTAGTGACTAAGTACTTTGGAGTGTGAAAGCACCACAGGGTGACAACCGAAAACATGATGTCTCCCGCCACAGCTATCACCAACACAGAGGCATAATAAAACACCAAAAAGTGAGTGGTCGTTAGTTTATAGCTGTATGTTTTTTCTTTTTCTTTTTCAGTTTTCACTGAGTCAGCAGCAGCTAAGAAAACGACATCGGCTTAGATATCAGCCACAACATTCAATGACAGTAATACATTAATTTACCATAACTTCTGAAAGTCTTGTTGTGCCCCCTACTCCGACCCCAGTGGGTTATATCAAGGAATCAGGTGATGGCTGATAAATTTAATGCTTTTGAGACATCATTGAGTGACATCATTTTTTTATTTAAAACTCTGAACCCTGAGCAAATTTGTGCGATTTTTTTCAAAAACATGGAAGGACAAGCAATTAGCAACTTCATGAGAAATGTTCCACAAATTGCAAGAAATTAGTGTATTTAGAAAGATAGAAACCAAATTACATCCAATATGGCCAACAGTAAGAAAGCTGTTGTCAGAAAATTTCAGCTCCAGTCTGTGAGTTTGTAGTTCGATTTCAGGTCACTGATTAGCCTAATGCATACTTTTACAGGTGGGGTGGAGTGGATTGACTCTCTTCGCAGGGTGGGTTGGTTCGGGTCTTCAAAAAACCTTGCCCTGCACATCCAATACGGAGCCCCTAAAGTCCCAAAAGGCTATATATTTTTTCCCCTTTTGTGCACATGTTAATAACTGTGTGCACAAGTTATTAACAGGATAATACAGTAACCCAGGGATGACGTTTTTTCTGTAGGCCAACGTGGAAGTAGCTTCACCCTGGTTCCCTTGGATTTTTTCATTGTATTTCGAAAAAAAAATGCAGAAAAAGAGAGATATTTTTTCAGTTTTGTTTAGTAAGATTAGCAAGATAATCTTAACAAAAAATGCAAAAAAACAGTGCAATTGCCACAAGTATAAAGCTAATGTTAGGCTATAAATGAACTACACTACAGTCACATGGCTTAATGTATCCACCACAACAAGGCCGTAAAGCCTTAAAGGAAAAACAACAACAAAAAAAAAATTAAAGAAAAAAAATCCTCTGACAAAATATTTTCTTTAAAAAAATTTACAATAAAACATTGTCAGATTTTTTTCTTAAAAAATCAGCAGTTAAATAAACATATAGCCATTTAAAGTTATATATCCCTCCCCTTAACACTAAAACAATAACAAACAGTCCCTAAATTATATTTAAATATTCAGCATCATTCCTGGTTGTTTATATATATATATATATATATATATATATATATATATATATATATATATATATATATATAGCTATATATATTAGCTTATATATGTGATAAGAAATAACTGAAAGGCTGTTGTTTATCATTTTCAGAGAATTATGGTCATTCAAGTACACCTTACCAGTGCGGGGCTGGTGCAAGTGGATCTACCTCTTCGCTGACGATTAGGACAGAAAGTGTGGAAAGGTTAAAAACAGGTGGTTACTTTATTATAGACACTGATAAATATCTATTTTTGTTAATTAACTGACCCCTGGTCTCCTGCCCTGTTGTAAAAGTGGCTACCCAGGTAAAGTAAGTTGAGTATCCCTGGCTGTTTGTCTATGTCTTTCTAGTTCAAACATAATTTTCCTGCACACTTATTTACTGATTGACCAACCTCCAAGTTGTTCTATAATTTACACTGTGAAAAAAAGTTTGTAAACTGAATCACAGTGACCCAAAAACCATGAATGAAGTCCTGCAGCAGCCCGTTGGCACGCGTGAGATCATGTGTACCTCTCCTTTCCACTTCTCCAAAACGCATCACTTTTTCTTGTCTGCGTGGGCAAGGCCTGACGGACAGTTATCCCTCTTCTTAAATATTTGACACCATCCTACGAGGAGTTAACCTGTGAGAAGGCGTGTAGTTAATCTTCGCTGAACTCGGACAAAGTGCGTCCCTGCAGGCTCCTCTCAGCACAGTCTGCAGCTCCTTCTCCTCTGAGCGGAGCTAAACTTCACCCCGGAGATGAAGATATCTGTGGTGTTCAAGAAGCTGTGGTGCGTCCACAAACAGCTGATCCTGCTGCTCACTCCACTCCTGTTTCTGCCGTTACTTTTTACAGTGCCGGAAAAGGTGAGTGATTTTTATGATAGATGAGTTCACGTGAGCGTTTTTTTTGTTTTTTGTTTTGGCACAAGCGCAGCTGGGCTTTAACACACACAGCAATGATGCCCAAAGGTCAGTTTCTCATCACTGATAGTGCCCATATTTGTACCTTTTTTTTCTCCTGATTTTTCCTAAAATCAACTGTCATCTCTTTTGTTTTTTGCCAAATTAATGTTCAAGACCAACTGGTAAACTCAACAAGAACAGGATCATGATTATTGTTGAGCAAGGTCACAATGACCAGGTCCTCAGATAAATTGATAATAGGAAGTCCCACACGCTGGCTTTATCAAAAAAATTGTATGTTAAACAAAAGAAAGATGTGAGAGGACACAAACCTGAGGCCAACCAGTGAAAGATAAAAGTACTTCTGATAAATCACCATTTATCCTCACACACTGCAACCCAACTGTTAAAAAATCAATCAGCCAACAAATCAGGCCAGGATTAATGTTGTGTATGCTCTGTAATCTGCTAAAATGTGAGGCTGAATACAATTATATGGAAGCCCTGAGCAGCCATACAGTCATACATTTTTTTCCTTTGTTTCCCGAAATAACGTGATCATTTTCTTGAGATCTTGAGACGACAAAACTGTGTTTTCCTGAGATAACGACATACTGTAATTTATTTGAGATCTCGAGATGACAAATTAAATGTGACAGGCCCGAAATTTGCCATGCTGACAGATGGATGCATCGGACACTAGATATGGTGTTTTGTGCTTTTATGCTTATTCTAAAATATATTTTAAACGAATGAGTGAGTGAATACGGGCAGCATGGTGGTTTAGTGGTTAGCACTGTTGCCTTGTAGTAAGAGGATCCCAGGATCGGACCTTGGATGGGGGACGTCTCTGTGCAGAGTTGTTCTCCCTGTGTCAGCGTGGGGTTTTTCTGGGTTCTCCAGCTTCCTCTCACATTCAAAGACATGCAGGTTAATCGGTGACTTTAAATTGCCCATAGGTGTGAATGTGAGTATGAATGGTTGTCTGTCTCCGCGTGAAAGCCCTGTAATAGTCTGTCGACCTGTCCACGGTGTACCACGCCTCTCGCCCAATGACAGCCGGGATAGGCTCCAGCCCCACCGCGACCCTTAAGAGGAGAAGCAGTTACCAATAAATCAATGAGTGAATGTTACAACACCGACGTTAATGTTACAACAGTTGTCTGTCGAGCTAACTTCCTGGCTCCAGGTTTAAAGGGATAGTTCACCCAAAAATGAAAATTCAGTCATTACCTGATGGAAAGTGGAGTGAAGTTTTACAGTCCACAAAACATTGCTGGAGTTTGCCAGTGAAATGATGTTGCACTCTTCTCCAAAACAATTGAAGCAAATGGTGACCAGGATTCAGACCTTAAAGGAACACATAATAAAACAACAAAATGTCCAAAGTAATCCAAGTGTCCTGAAGCCCCGATGTGCCAAGTTGTTTTGAAAAATTACTTTTAAAACATATTCCACTACAGATTACTGAATATATGCCCTAAAATTTAATCTGTAATGTTTTCCATTAGATTACTCAAATTACGCAACGTATCCTAAATACTTTAGATTCATCTTTCTGAGCTCATTTGTCTGTTTCTTACATTTTTGGCCAAAAACACACGATTGTGTCTTGTCTGTGCATCTCCTCAGCTGTTGTCACAACACACACTTTTTAAAAAATCAGTTAATGGGAAATGCGTGCCTCATATGAATTTTACACTGTGTCCTGACAGCAAGCGAGCGTCATTTTGTGTCTGCACTAAGTCTGTTGAATATTCACTTCTGTTACATCATGTAAACAAACCACGTCGGCTGACTATGCACAGTCAGACAGCACCTACTGCTGCAGCCTTGTATGCAGACAAGTGGTGTCACTTGAGATTGAATCCGGTCGGAGTCTGTTGTGTCGTATGATTCGCCGCTGCATGGCACTTCTGGTGATATAAGGAGCATGCAAGCTCCTTATACAGCAGGCGGGATGTTGAATTGATCCAAAAATTTTGGACTGTAATGTAGGTACTGGTACTATAGTGTCTGGTATTCGTGCCCCATCTGAATGTGATGTTTTTTTCCTACCCCTCATGTGCCTTCTTCCCCTAATCCTAACCAGCTGTGCCAGCATTTGTCAATGTCCCAGTGTTGGTTGCCACGTGCTTTTGTTGCCCAAACATAACTACGTGCAGCGTAATCCCACCATGTGCTTGTGTTGACATCACAGTAGTGCTATCCCTCAACGTCAACAGCAGATGCGGAGGGATGCCTAGAGTGTAGTATGTAGGCACGGACGTCCACTGCAAAGTAAGAACATGTGACGAATCTGGATGCGAACATGCTGCATGCTTGCTCACATGGCATTCAGTTAAGACACGGTGCAAATAAACAAAACAAATAAAGTAATCCCTACAAGTAATCTATTTTTTTAAATAACCGGAATCAGAATTCTACCAATTTAAACTGTAACAGAATACAGGCATTTATACCTACTTATTACTTGTATTTTGTTACTCCCTAACATTAACTGCCACATGTTGCTTATCTTTTAGGAGGGAAAATGTCTTTATGTGGTGGTGCTGATGGCTATGTTTTGGTGCACAGAGGCCCTTCCTCTGGCCGTCACTGCAATGCTTCCGGTCTGCCTCTTCCCAACTCTCGGAATCCTTCCATCCAAAAAAGTCTGCCCCCAGTACTTCCTGGAAACCAATTTTCTCTTCCTCAGCGGTCTTGTGATGGCGTCGTCCATCGAGGAGTGGGGCCTGCATCGCAGAATCGCCCTGAAGGTCCTCACTATTGTCGGAGTGAAACCAGCCTGGTGAGAAAACTTAGAGGAGAGACAGTTAAAGGACTGTGATAGTCTATGTTTTATTATTCACAACAATTACAAACACCTCAGTGAGCCGCGCTGTTACACTGCGCGACAGCCTCTTTATTATGATCAACACGCACGGACTATAGTTTACTTTGAGCAGATCCAACATACACCATCCCGCTGGTGATAATAGTCACCAGAGCACCCGATGTGTATTAACCCGCAAAGTACCGTTTGCCAAAAACTGCAGTGTCTAACTGTTTCAGGAAACTATTGTAAACCTGAGCAAATTGGCTTGATTTCTTTTACAACAAGGGAAGAAGGCAATAAGAAACTCAAAAAGAAAGGGCCAAAAATTTGCAAAAAATTAAGTAAAAAGTTACAAGAAAATTACCTGAAAATTTTTTTTTAAAACCCATCAAAACTTTTTTTCCTCTAAAATAATTTAAAATACATAATTAGTACAGTTTTGGACATTTAACCTCTATTTTTTTTAATAATATCTAAAAATAATATAATAAGCAAATTAACAGGTCATTTTTTGTCACCTTTTACTATTTTATACAATATGCTCATTTGTTTTTTCCCCCATGTTTTCAATATTTAATGAACCAGTTTTCTCAGGTGTCTTCAGTCCTCGTGTTTGAACCATAAACATGGTGAGAAAGTTGAAAAGTGTTGGGAAACAGATAAACGCATTGCTGTTTTTTGGACTTTTCATGGCATTAATTGACCACTTGAGGGGCCTTCAGAGATTGCAGGTGTTCATAAGGCCAGATGCCCTACTTTGAAAAAGTGCAGACAAAATGGTGTAACCACCTTGTGATTCAGATCCGCTCAAAATTTTGAGCACACAGTCCTGAAAACATGACCTCCTTGATGAAGTAAGGGTAATAAGAAAATATTAGCGCTAACCTTATCCTTTAAGTGAGAGTGCGTCTTCTTACAAAAGGGAAATCCTCAAAGTCAGCCGCCATGATCCTGATTTAAGTTTATGATCTGAATTTTTTCTCCCAGGCTCATTTTGGGAATGATGCTGACCTCGTCCTTCCTGTCTATGTGGCTCAGCAACACCGCCACCACCGCCATGATGCTCCCCATAGCTAACGCCATCCTGGAGAGTCTGTTTGGAGACCTGCAGAGCCTGAAAGAGAAGAGCAAGTTCACAAGTGATCCTGAGAATGATATTATAAATGGTATGTTGTTTGTTGTTTACCTGACATGGACTCGTGTACTCGGAGCTGCTTGGTAGTTTTATTTTAACTCTATCATGTGAAAGGTATAGTGATGAGGACACTGAAAATTATCACTAACTCTGTGCTAAGGAGCATTTCAGCATCCCTCAGCTTATGTTTTTGGTTGTCTGGCCCACATTTTTGCTGTTTTGTTTCATTCTTACCTTTTTTTATAAACCTTTCAGCAGCAGCAGGCAGCCCAAAAGCTTTGATAAACCCACTGTACAGGACATACTCAGCACAAAACAGATAAACGGACAGTTAGACATTAGCTGCTGAAAGTAGTGGAGCATTTAGCAGCTAAAGACCTAGATATTTCTCTCAGGTGTTGGTGGAGACCAAACACAGAGCTAAAAGAAAAGAAGAAAATTTTGATTTAAGTTTGTCAAGTGGCCAGAGCCACGACTCCAAATAAATGATAATATTGCTCCGTAACTGCTGTGATTGCTAGAAAAAATCACCAGTCTTGTGTTTACTTTTTTCCCCCGCCTGCTGTCCCCACATGACAAAAAACCCTTGGTTAATGTCCATTTTATTTGTTGTCAGAAGGTGAGCACATTTCAAAATGTGTACACAGACAGCATAGATAGTTGTATTGTTTTAACCTTGTCCTCAAAAGCCTTTAATATGTAATCCAAGATATGAACTTTGTGCAGTTTTTCCACTACAGTGAGTCCTCAGATACAAAGTTAAATATTCAAATGGTAAGTGATAAAGTCATTAGGTTTTCCATACATTTTCACAGACAAAATTTCAAAACTTTTACATGACTTTTCAAGGACCCATAATACCATTTTTTTCTTGTCCCACTTGCCTGGCATTTTTAAGCATATCAGATCCAAACTCTATTTAAACATAATTTCAGCTCACTTACATGGGCTACATGAAGGAAGAGACAAAACGTGGAGAAATGCACAAACATACATGATGGTAAATGTCACAAACTGACACTTATTAGAGCTACGTGACATCAATAGCTACACAAAATAAATTTGCCTAATGTTACTTTACGTGAAAGGTTATCCATTGAAGATAATTTCTTTACACTCCAAAAAATTCCATGACTTTTCCAAAACATTCAATGATTTTGACTAATTCTATGATGTTTCTGGCCTGGAAAACATGACTGTGACATTCTATGACTTTTCCAGGTTTTTCATCATACATTTCATATATGAGCACTGTAGTAAATCCCCCACAAAGAGCTAAAACTCTTGATTTGACTCATGCTATATGACACAAACTCTTTGTTTCACTGTCTTTCAGGTCAGTCTACTGTAAAGCTGCAGTCGCTGCCCTCAGTGCCCGTGGAAAAACAAATACTGTCGATAGACGGGTAAGAACAACATCCATCAGCTCCAGCTCAAATGATGTTTTGATGATATTTTTTTAAAAGACAGTTTGACATTCTGGGAAATATGCTAATGTGTATTCCTAGTAAGAGTTAGATGAGAAGACTGATAACACTCCCATGTCTGCACCATGGATGTATGAAAAGAATTGGATGGAGCATTGAATACAGGGTCCCATTCATTCCAAGGACAGTTGCACAGTATAAGTAATAATATTTGGAATAAATGAAATAGTTATGATTATGAATAATAATAGTAATTAATATATAATAATAATTGTGTGTAATAATAATAATATAAGAATATAATAATAGATAATAATAATTAATATTTATTATTATTATAGTATTATTATTATTATTTATTTATATTGCAACTTTCCATACACGGAATTGCAGTTTAAGTGCTTCACCAGAAAAAGATAAAAGAGATACATTAAAGAGGAAAATAGCAATAAAGTACACAGAGTATATGATTAGAATGAGAAGTGCAATATTAACCTTAGGTCAGTCGTTAATATTGCACACATGTATGTCACTCTGCGATACAAAATGCGCTTTCCAATCATGCTTTAAAAATTTATTTATACTATTATAGTATTTTCTACTTTCATTGAGTTTATTTTTTTTATCACAACATTAGAGTCTTTAATCATAAATTAGCAAATATTCATTATTGCTTTTGGCTAATTTTAAACACTTTAATGCAGGCTTTTGGTTGTGCCTAAGTAGATTTTTTTTGTTATCATTACAGCTTGGGATTTTTGACATGCATTTTCTCCATATGCAGATGTGGTATAAAAAATGTACATCTCAGCAGGTGGAAAATAAAAATAAAAATAAATAAAATGCAGAATTTGATGTTCTATAGAAAAAAAGAAAAAAAACATATATTTATGTTCTTTTCATCACTTTTGTTGGTCAGTTTCTGGTTTGTATTCTTTCTTTATTTTCGCAATTATTTTCAGGTTTTATAGATAGTTTTTTTTAGTGAATGTCTGAGTATGTCTTGTTAAGTTGTTTGGAATTCTCCCGATGTGTTTAAAGACAACAAGACACAAATATGATCTGGTTTCAAGAGTAATAGTATAATGCCTCCTTAAAACTTAAAAAGGATGGATGAGGTCGGAGCTCAGAGCGACATGAAGACGGAGATGAGAGATTCCGATCGGAGGCAGGCTGTACCAGCTGAAGATTAAGTATTATGTTTAAATACTTTTAAATAAATTTATGTAGTGTTGAGGAAGGTTTCTTGATCTGTTTATACGCCACGCGCGTATCGGTTTTAGGGGACAGCCTACACTTGAAAGGCACCGCACCCAACTCATCCTGATTGGACAGCCTGAAAAGGTATCTGTTGCACATTGAACATTTAAAAAATCATTTAAATCATTAAAAAAATCACCTTCCTCAGCAGTTTTGTCAAAAATGTACTTCTGCTTTAGCAGCTACTTTCCGACTACGACCTCATCAATTTTGTGCTCTTGGTTATTGCATTTTGCTCTTCCGCTCAAGCTTCTCTTGCCTGTTTTTGGGAATGGGTTAGGATCGCGTTTCCATGGAGGTCTTGAATATGCCGGGTAATGATGTGTCAGATTGATTACAGGTTTCAAAAACCTATGCAATCATGTAAAAGTTGTTATTTGTACTGATTATCCATACAATTTATAGCCTAGACAAGAAGACCAAATGTCTCATGGTTTATGTTTTTATGCAAGAAAATGCTGTCAACTTTACACTCTATAATACTTTTTTTTTTCTAGTCCTAGAATATTGAGTTATGTTCTTCTCTGTTTTTTCTTATTTTTTTCTTTTTTTTTTTTTGCCTTTTTTGTGTTTTTTCGTGTGTTATTTTTGTTTTTTTTTTTTTGCAGATTGTGATTCATTAAATACATTTTTTTTTTTTTAGTTTATTTTTTTATTCGCAAAGCGTTTTTTTATAGTTATTTAGCTTATTTTTTTGTTACCTACTCTATTTCCCCTTGATTATTTTTTTCGTGTATTTCTTTTTTTTTTATGTTTTTGATTTTTGCTTGATTCGCCCCTAAGTTATTTTAAATAACTTATTCTTTTCTTGTTTGACTTCAATCCCCTTTATGTATATTTGTTTCATGCCTTGCATAGTGAGCTATGCTCTTTTCATTTTATTATATGTATTGCCTTTCTGCTCTTCATTAATTTATTTTTTTTTTTCCCCATTTTATATTATTTTTTCTTGGGATTTTTAGTCTTTTTGCTGATATTATTGTTATTGAGGCAATATTGATTTTTTTTTTTTTTCCTTAGTGTTTCCTCTATGCCTAGTTTTAGTTTTATTTGATTCCAGTTATCCCATGTTCTTGCAGACAGCTGTTAATTATTTCCATTTCTGTTAATGATCCCCCCCTCATGCTATTTCTTTTTATTTTTTTTTGACGCAGTCATGTGTGATCATTGTGGTCCATATTGTTTTCGTCCCCTATCGCAGATGATCTTTTTTTGGTGCATTTTGGCTAAATTTAATTTTTGTTTTTTCTGAGCCCTCTATATTTGGATTTTTTTTTTCCCCCCCCCCTTTAGTTTTTGTATTGGATTTTTTTCTTTTTTTGATATTTTTTCTTCCTTTTTTTTTTTCTATAGTTTATTATACCCCCCGCCGTTTATTGTGTTTTTTTGTACTGTAGTTTCACGTTTTGTTTTTTTTAGACATTCATATTTTTTATTACAGCCATTTATATATATTACCTTCATGTTTAATAATATACACCACTTTATTTTTTTTGATATGCATGTAGGATTTTTTTTTATTGTTAGGACCCTTTTTATATATTTTGTTGTCGCGTATCATTTAATTGTTTTGAAGTTTCATTTTTTTGCCCGTTTCCCAGTGTGACCAAAGTAAATCAAGTTTTTTTTTTTAGGTCCTTCTTGAAGGGTTAAACAAATGTTATTATCATATTTTGGATTGGGTTTCACGACATATTCATTTTTTTCAAGACTTTTTCATTGTCGTGATTTTCATAATACTAATTACCCTTACTATTTTATTTTTAGTTAATTTTATTTGTGACCTTTGCTGTTATTAAGATTAAATTAAGATAAGTGATTGCTTTACAAGAGACAATTGTATTTGCGGCCTTGCATTATGAGTCAGAAGTTGTGATGACTAAATATTTTTGACATCAGGACAGTCATGTTCTTTGTCTCTGGGGAAAGTATTGGTTATTGCAGAAAAACTTTTGGCCTTTTCTTTATTTTTTATATTAATTTTAGGATTAGTGTGTGGTGTTCAGTGATATTTCCCGTCTGGAAACTGAAACTGAGAAGTTTCTCTGGTTTCTGTGATTAGAAAAATCGTCTCAAAACTATGATGTCACACTTTGGGAGTTTGCATGTGTCTCTGTGTGTGTTTCGACAAAGAACTGTTGGCACCTGGCTTGTGTGGTGGCTACAGAACGTGTGTTTGCGCGTTGTGTATATAGTTCAGCTGGTCAAATAAACGACTGGATGCAAGAAAAAAAAGTGAAGACAAGCAAATAATGGGCTCATGTTCCCTTCAATGTAGGTCAGTTTTTAGATAAGAAGAGATAGCACTTTATTTTAAAACAAATTGAAAAATGATCTTAATATACTATATCTCCGTTGGTTAGGATATAAAATAAAGAGTAAATATTGTTTGTATTGAAAACCTTATCTGAGTAAACACGATTCTCAAAAGAGGGAAGGTGAAAAGTCACATGAGTTTTAAAAGAAAACTACTTTCTAGAAAACTGCGGCCAAGTGGTAATATATTCAAAATGGTCAACTGGTTTCTTTTGATCTTTGGCAGTACGAATAAACTAAGATTGTTTAATGTTTATTTAATATTAAGGTATATGTAGGTTTGATGCAATAGTAACGCTGTAATCGTACTGTTACGCATCTGTTGTCGGTGATAGCTGCGGCCCAGCATATGTTTTTGGGTCTGGTCATCCATCTGTTCATACGTATGTCGCAGGAGGGAGTAATTCGCAAGTAAATGTGTTCAACATGCTTTCTATGGAAACATGATATCTCTACAAAACCCCTTGAGAGAAATGTCACTTGGACTCAAAGGTTTACCTGATTCGATTTTGATGGCTGGAGTTCAAAGTTCAGGGTTTTTTTTTTTTCACCCAAATAAAAAATGACCGTTGCGTCCATTTTATTCCAAAGTCAAGTCAAGTTAACTTTTATTATAAAGCCCATTATCACAATGCCCAGTTTCGCACTCTGAGGGCTTTACAAGCATACGAATGCCCCTCTGTCCCTTCGACCCTCTACATCGTATCTAAAGTAAAGTGGAATGTGAATATCAAAAGGCTTGAGGGAATTTTCCTTCATCGCTTTGGCATCAAATATCCACTCGGATCTTAAGGAGAAAACTATTAAATTTGGGGGTCAAAGTACTTTGACCTTGCAATACCTGTGTTTGGCTCCCGCAACTCAAGAATTCCTGTGGTAAATTATGACAAAATTCACTCACAAATGTTTTAATAGGTAAAAATGATGTGGTTAATACTTAAAAGGTCAAAGTCAATTCACTCTGACGTATCATAATGTTTTGCAAAAAACACTTTTTTCTGGTCATATTCAGTGTCATATCTTGGGAAAACAACAAGAGAAATTTGAATTGAGATAACTGAAATTGGTGACAATTAATCTTGGGTATTCACTTGAATGACTGGACTTATGTTATGTTATCGTAATCGTATCGTATGACGAATCGTAATAGTAATCGTTATGTATCGTATAGTATGTATCGTATAGTATCTTATCGTATCGTATCGTATTCCCGTTATCGTTCTCGTATCGTATCGTATCGTATCGTTATCGTATCCGTCTCCGTATCGTATTCGTATCGTATGCTGCTGCCAGGTGGGAAGATGTTTGTGAAGCATCCAAATATTTTAGAGTATGTAGAGTGCTGTTGCTTCTCAATTTATTGTCTTGGTGGTTGTTTAGGTTAGCATAAATTAGTTAAACATAAAGGGATGAAGACAATTCAAAACAGTAACTTTAAAGAAGTGAAAAAAAACATAAAGAAGCTTATTATAAATGAAAACAGACTACTAAAGAACACACAAAAAAATATGTACCAAAGGTGCACTAGGAAGGAGTTGTGCAGTTGTGCAGAAAGTTAAAGTTGATGTCAGTGCTGTTTGCAATTATATTTAAAATATATTTCGACGATGCTCAAGGCCACCTTACATTGTGCCTCAATTGGTCTCTATATTAGAATTCTTTTTTAGTTTAATCACTAAATAATATTATGTTTAATTTAATATCTGAATTGTTAATGATTTCTGTTATTCTGCTGGTAATGTATTTAACAGATGGTATCAATTAAGGATTTTGGAGAAGCTTTGAAAGGAAACAACTTTATACTTACAGGAAGCGTAATCACGACATTGTTGTATGCTGGTGTATCACTAGGCAGCTGTAAACTTCAGAAATTTTACAGCATTTATCTCATATTGATTACAGCAGACACCATGTGTATGTTGTAGGAAAACCCTGTGCTTTGATGACACATCTTAATATTTTTTGTGTTTGTTATCTACACCATCTAAATCTTTTGATTGGTAGTTTTCATTGGAGTGTTTTCCTCTAGTTATCTCCTCAGCCTCAAACCAACTCTTAAGTCCTTCGCCTGGTCCTGGAAGATAATGCTCAGGACACTGTTCCCTGGAATATCAATTCTGTTGCTCGTTAGGCGCGGCTCTCGCGATGGTGTAAGGGCCGATTGTGAGGTTAACTTTTTGGCACGAACTGGGACTCTTACAGATAGTTATAATAAACTTATGGGAATAAAGCTGAAGTTAGGCTGACTCGTGTTCTGTTATGTTTCCTAGTTAACGTTATGGGAAATATTAACTAGTTTAGATCAGCAGACAGCTGTAGTGCCCCTCGTCATGTATGGTGTCATTGAAAGGCAAAGCGACCATAGCTTGCAGATTATATTGAGCTCAGGCATTAAGACTGGTTAAACAGGAGGACAAGGCCCCTATCCAAATGTAGAATACAATAACACTTACACTAATTATCACATTATATCATTATGTTAATTCATATTAAGGAAAACAACAAAAGCTTGGTTTTATAGGGAGTGCTTGCTTAAGCTGTTAAGTAGTGAAAAGTAGTGACTTCCTGGAGTGTCAAGCTGGTTATTGTCTAACATGTCTTATCATCTCTATATCAAACATTTTAGAAAATATTACTCGCTAGGTTACCCTCCTGCATTTGTTTTGGATGTTCCGGTGGATGATGTGTATACAGTCATTTAAAGATTAACTTCCCTATTTGCGGTAAAGCAAATAAAAAGTTTGTTTTCTAAGATTAGGGAACAAAAGCATGCGGTTAGGTTTAGAATAAAGGAAAACTTTGGCTTCCAATGTGTACAGTTTTTCAAGAATGTCCTTGTGACATACATTACTAGTAGAGGACACTATGTTGTTAAAAAAATCCACCAAGATATATATACATATATATATATATATATAGCCCAAATACTATTCCTTTTAGATTAAGTTATGTTTCCTCTCAACTGAAAGCATGATTAGTAACTTTAAATTGTAAAAGTTTACATCATTTTTCTTAGTACTAAATGTTTCTGTCCTGCTGACTCTGTACTGCTTTGCTCTGTTTGGTTCTGTTCTCCACTTTGCTTTATTATGTTCTGATTTGATCTTTGACCTTTGACCCCGTTCTTGTGGTGTTTGGCAGGAGTCTGGGCTCGCCTCCTGGCTCGGGGGCCACCTCCAGCCTTTGGCCGAGGTCCCTCCTGCTGCAGCTGTGATGTTGATCACTGCTTTTCTGGCCTGCTTCACTGAGTTCGCCAGCAACACTGCCACGATCATCATATTTTTACCCGTCATTGCTGAACTGGTAAGACTGGTGTTCAACTTAAAGACATACAGTGGGTTAGAGAGCAGTCTGATACTGTTAACCCCTTGAAACCTGAAATTTTTGTGATTTCTTTCAAAAACATGGAAAGCAGGGAATAAGCAACTCAAAATAATGACCAAAATATTAGCAAGAAATTTGTAAAAAGTTACATGAAAATTAAATTAGCCAAACACAAAAATATATATATAATATTTATTTATGATAATTAATCATTTTAAATATCTATTTTTTTGTATTTGTTCTGTGTTATTTGAAAATAGTCTAATTATTCATTTTTTCTCTTTTGTTTTGCAATTTTTCAAAGGTGATTTTCTTCTCACCATTTACAGTTTTTTGCAATTTGCCAGAAATTTCATGTCAGGTTGCTTATGACTATTTTCCCCATGTTTTTCAAAGAAACCACACAAATTTGCACAAAGTTTTAAATGCATGGGAAAAGCACAAGAAAACTGATAATGATTCAGGTTTCAAAGGGTTAATGAAATAGCAAAACATAGATGATGTAAGTTAAAATGTTTCTTGATAGTAAAGTTAAGGTTTCACATCAGTTTATAGCGAAACACTCTGATTAAGATGGCAGTCAGGTGGACAAACCCGGAAACTCTGTCTCAAGACAAAGCCGTGGAAACTGGACGGGGAACAGGGGATTCATGCTGACCCAGTTTCTTATGTTAGTCCAAGGCTTAGAGGGCTTGTTAAACTCTTGCAATAGATGTTCTTGTGTTTGTAGCTTGTTGGACATTAACTGCTGTTGTCAGTAATCATTATCTGGAGCTTTTGTACTTTGCAGCAGCGCCTATGCAGTGAAATATGCACTCAGAGAATCGTTTACAGGATGTATAGGATGATTAGAGACTGTGTCCTAAGTTCTCATTTACATTAAAAACATTTTTAACCATTACCACCCTGGACTTTGCTTATAGATCATCTAAATTGCTAATATAAGTGTCTTGCATCTTATTTTTTGCAGCTAAGTGCGACATATGTGTTGCATTCAGACATCTTTAGATCTTGGCGTGAATATAAAGTTTTGTGGGTTTACACAATGCTTTTCCTGATGAAAATAGCTTGCAATTATGGTGTCACTGAAGAGCCACTGGGTGATACCGAGCTCCTTTTCCCAATAATGTAGGCTCGTAGTAAAAGTAGTAGTAGTGTAGCAGCAGCAGGGAAGTGTTTAGGGAGTGGCCTGAAATCTGATTGGCCACCCCAGGTGCCACCCCGTTATAATTGGCTATCTGTCCAGTCTGTTTGACAAGTAAACTGAATTTTCGTTTATAGGTGCAATTCAGTCTTAAATCTGAGAGGCAGTAATGTGGCGGAGTTGTGTCTAACCTTACTTATTTTACAAATGAATTGATAAAACTGTTAAAAAGTTTGCTCCACAAGCTTATTTATTTAAAAAAAAAAAAAAGGACTTACATTTTGTGACCCCAAAAATGATTCACATTATTATTTAACTAGTAATGTATATCATTACATATAATGGCCAAACACTGCCTATTGTAGTTGTGCTTCATCTTGAATTTAAATAGTTCATAATTATCATGATTATGATTGATCATCATGACTCCTCCTATGCTAGGGATGCTCAACTTGCTTTGCCTGGGGGCCACTTTTGCAAAATGGCAGGAGGCCAGGGGCCATTAGCAGCAGCTCTGCATCGATCAGGTGCACGCAGGGGCATTTTTCGGATTTGATAACATTCAAGGCTTAGCCTGGACCTCTGTTGGGCACCACTTTTACCTTAAAAGTACAAAAAAATCCAATTGTGAATCAGTTTATTCTCATTGTGAATAAGAAACTTGTTGGGGGTCACCAAGCATCCCATTGAGGGCCAGATTTGGCTCATGGGCCATAAGTTGAGATCTCTGCTCTACGCACAGCATGTAAATTGCATGTGCATTTAGTCGCGACACTGATTAAAGGACTGACATGATTTAAATTCTAAAAATGTTCTTGTTTTGTTTTTGTCTCTGTAGGCTATGCACGTCTCAGTGAACCCCCTGTACTTCATGATTCCTGCAACAGTAGGATGTTCCTACGCCTTCATGCTGCCCGTGTCCACACCGCCCAACTCTATCGCCTTTGCATCAGGACACCTCCTGGTCAAAGACATGGTGAGATCCTTACACCAGACACAGCAGCATGTTGTTTTATCACTGCAGCATCTTCATGTTTTACGCTTTCTCAGGTGAAAACTGGCATTGTGATGAACATCCTGGGCATCCTCTCGGTCTCTCTGGCCATGAACACGTGGGGCGTTGCCATGTTTAACTTGAACACATTTCCAGAGTGGGCTCAAACCATCAACAAGTCTGCTATTGTTCCTGATGTGCATCTATCAGCTGTCCAGGTGCTCAATGCTACACTCTGATCACTCATCCATCAGAAGATTGCACAAAGATTTAACACGACACAAGGTCTGTAGACATCTACAGTGTCACTACAATGTCAGAAAACACTGGGAGCTTCAGCTGTTACCTGAATTTAACAGGTTTATGATACTCAAGTGTCTTTTTTGACTCTTGGGTGACCAAGATTTCATGCTGAGAACTGTTTTGCCACAAAGTTTTAAGTTAAAAATGATGCAATAAGTCAAAAACAAGCCACTTTATTCTACTCCCTGCCTCTTTAAAACAGGACAGGAAAGACATCTAACCTCAGCAACAATGACAGCAAGAGCTCTGAAGAGTCTATAATATACTTTATGAAACTCCTGTCAGACTGCAGTGTGCCGTTTCCATTGATGCTACTGCACTGACCTCTGCTGGAAGAATGAGAGACACCTCTGTGAATAATTCTTTTAAAATATATATTTTTGTCTAAAATCACTGCAAAATCTAGTTCCTTGTTTATGTATTATATGGCAGATGTCTAAAGCCATCCCACATAAGCAATATTTTAAATCTTTACTACATTAGAGTATGAATCCTGAGTAATGAATGTGTAAATTTTGTTACAGAATGATTCGCATTCATATAACTGCTGTTACAAATAAATTGAGTTTGTATTATGATAATCTAGTTGAACATAGTCTCTGTATTTGTTCTCAGGTTTTGATTAGCTGTAGCTGCACTGCTGCAGGTATTTTCACACCTTTTTGCCTGTGCATACACAAAGAGAGTGAGAGACAGCACACGCTTGTAAATTCCTGCCAGTGTTTGTTTGGTGTAGTAAACTGTCTCAAATCATGAGGCCTAACAACAATGGTTAACTTGTGCAAGGCTGTGGTCGTTACTGAGTGTTAGCAGGGTCAGTGCAAAAGGTCCCGTGGTGTTTAAATGCAAAACTATTAAAAAAAAAAAAAAAAAAAAACGCAACCAAAACCCACAGACCAGAACAGGATGTACCCAATCTGCACAACACAGACAACCTTTGATCTCAACCAAAGTTGATTTATATCTTTGTTTTGCTTTATTTTGTTTTGAGGATCCAAAGACAGATTAGACATATCTTAGTCTATCCCTTTTTTTCTCACAATGAATATAATTGATTTTTTTCTTGTATCATAACTGGAACTTTAATTCTACATTAAATCCTTCTCTGTTGTGACATGAAATTCAAAACACATCCTAAAATCTTTTCACTTCTGTAGATGACTCAAAAAGATACTCTCTGCATGTGTATGTGTGTTTTCATACTTGTATTTGCTACATAATGAGGACCAGCAAACATATTTTAACAACAGAGAGGACATGTTTGGAAAGTGAGGACCTTTTGGCCTATCCCTGCTTCTTCAAATGCTTGTTTGTGGGTTAAGATTTGATTTTAATGTTTTAGTTAAAAAAAGTTTAGGTTTAGGTTAGGGTTGAGATTACAGGCACTTGTTGTTGTTATGGTTGTTATGGTTCAGGTTGGGGTAAGGGGTTACGTAATGCATTATGTGAATGAGGGTCCTCATAAAGATAGTACAAGAATGTGTGTGTGTGTGTGAGTTGAGGTGACAGTGTGAAAGATATAATGTTATAACATAATGTTATTCTACCTTCACCATGAGTGTAGGTGTTAAGCTATGATGTAAGTTTAACACAGTATATATACACAGTCAATAAAGGTTGATAAACCATGAATTTTTACTGAAAGCAATTGTGAATCTGTTACAATATACAAATGTAATGATGGTAATCACAATATAAGAAAACAAAGATATCGTTAAATAAAGTAGAACAGAAACAAAGAACCTAAAATTACAAAAGTATAGACTTTCTAACTATTGAATTAGGATAATTGTCCCTCATACCTGGAAGACACAAAGTACCACTAGTTAAAGAAAAAAATAGAGTGCCCCATTAATAACTCCTAAAACCTGGAAATCGGCAAACCCAAAAGTTAGAATTTCAGCACCTCTCTCTCAAAGTCAGTTGTTCTTTGTTTTTGTTTTTAAATGGGTTTTTGGTTAGATTCCTGAAATAAGGTCTGTGGTTAACACAAGCTTAAGAGACTTTCATGTTTTGTTCTATGACATAAAACATGTCAGTAAATAATCCACATGTGATTTCTGAAGCTTTTGTATGTCTTAAAAAGGACGATTTATAACAAGAAGCTAAATACAGAATGTCATCGGGCCGTGCAGCACTGCATCGAACGCAGCTTTACAGCCTCACTGTGGTGACAAAGGTAATTCATGTGATTTGTAATGCAGTTCATTCATAGCCTAACGTTAACTTTTTACTTACTTAGGTGATTGTATTCTGGTTTCAAAAATCCTAAAAGTGGTGTTCATGCATTGAGATTATCTTGCAGAACGAAACGTAAGTATCATAAAAATTTGTTTTTCACAGAACTTATTTAATTCTTAATCTCAGTGGGACCAGTGGGATTAAATAAAGGTTAAATAAATTAATAAAATATATAATGAATTATAATAAATAAATAATTTCTGTTATAATCCAAAATGCAATGGAAAAGTCCCATAGGCTTTTACATGAGGCAACCAGGATGAAAAACATCATCTCCGGGGCACTTTATTAAGCTCCCACAAAATAAACAGAGTCCACAGGGGTAAAAAGAGTAAAATAAATTCATCCGAACAGCTACTTAAAATGCTGTATAAACAACATATTACCTTCATACAACTAGCCTTGGCTAGCAACAAGTTGATCATAAACTAAATTCTACAAAATAAAAAATCAACAATCACAAAACAGCTGATAGATTTCCAACACAAGTATTTGTTCAGAAGCCTAGATAAAATTAAAAAAAAAAAACTGAAAAAAAATGCTTGTCAATATTTAACCAGATTTGATAAAATGTAACATTGTCAGTTAAACTGTAATGGAACTCTGCAAGTATCGGTTGCTACTAGCAACCAATGTAAATAAATCTGCTATAGAACTTTGCCAGTAGTGGTTGCTACTAGCTACTAACAGAACACCCATCTGAAACCAACTGCTGTTGGCAGAACAAGTCAGTCATCAGTCATTTTCTGTAACCACGTAAGGGTCGCGGGGGGGGGCTGGAGCCAATCCCAGCTGTCATTGGGCGGAAGGCGGGGTACACCCTGGACAGTTCGCCAGACCATCGCAGGGCCGACTCACCGAACCCGGAGAGAACCCACGCAGACACGGGGAGAACATGCAAACTCCGCACAGAAGGGCCCCTGCCCGGACCGAACCCCGTTCCAACTGGGACTCGAACCAGGGACCCTCTTGCTGTGAGGCAACAGTGCTAACCACAAACATGTAACATGTAACATTGTCAGTTAAACTGTAATGGAACTTTGCAAGTATCGGTTGCTACTAGCAACCAATGTCAATAAATCTGCTATAGAACTTTGCCAGTAGTGGTTGCTACTAGCAACAGAACACCCATCTGAAACCAACTGCTGTTGGCCGAACAAACATTAATCTATTCTCGTTTTATTGATTTCTATCCTGATACAACAAACAAATCTGGGGCAACAGTTCTTTTTTTCAATTTATAACTGTGGTGGAAAATGTGCATCAGTCAACAGTTTTCTATTTGTGTGACAAACTGGAGGAAAGTGTACACAACATGCAACAGGAAACAGTTCTGAAATTAGCTTGAATGCAGCCTTCTAGTGTCAATTCAATACACTTTTTAAAGTGTAGAACTATTTACATTATGTGTGATCATACTGGTGTCATAATACAACATAATACAACAGAGTATGAGCTGAGTGAAACAAATACAAATTGTATTACATTTCCAAATCTTACGTCACTCTAAAAGTGTGACCTGTGTCACATTGTATGTGCGTGTGTGGTTGCCTCATGCTTTCACATATGATTTTGTGTCATGTATGGTTTACATGGAGAAGAACTGTCTTTTCATTTCTCACGTGGGAACTTGAAGGCGACCCACAAATACCAACATGACGGTGACTGTTGAGAGAAGTTCCTCTTTTAACCTACAGACCTTCCAACACTTCCTAACCATCTTTTTCCCTTAAACTCCTATTTTCACAGTGAGAATGAGGTTCATCAGAGAGGATATTATTACACTTGTCAGGTAAGAACTGTTATTTACTGTTTATTTTAATTACTTGAGATAGAACCTTAATAGAATGGCCCAATGATTTCCTAAAGGACATTACAAATTGAAATTATCCATCAATAGATATATCAGTCTACCTGTCTATGTGTCTGTCTGTCTATTTATATAGTGTATAGACAGATAGATGAAGTTTTTAGGATCTACATGATTAACAATAGCATGTTCAAGTGTTCATGTAAATTACTCATAATTTCACAGTGTTATTGTTGTTTACAGTGATCAGGCGCATGTGGAAAATTGTCTCAATCCAAAGTAATCTCTCTGAGATTTTTATTTAGTGGAGTTAAATAAATTCATTCACACTTTTGGAAATAAGTTTGTTTGCTTTCTTGTCAAGTGACATGAGAAAAATGTCCATTGTTTATTTGGTTTAACATGGAAGCTGCTGCACAGAAGAGTTGGAAAGATTGATTAATTGTTGTTTGTAAGGAAATAGAACACCTGACTACTCTGAAATCTACAAATACATTTGTGGACAGATTAAACAAGCATACCATTTATAAATTACAAAAAATTTAGAGATGTTATATTTTGAACTTTGGAGAGACCAGTGCTGTTTCCACCTGTCTTCAGTCTGTATGCTATATAAGACAGTCACCTCCTTGATCTCATGTAGCTTCATACTTAAAGTAATGTGTCATATTTGGGGAATTTAGGTCATTTGATATTTCTTTTTTTTTTTTTGAAAAAGAATTAAATGAGAAGATCAATACGGCTCTCATACGTGTCTGTTCACCATGAAGCTGAAGCCAGCAGCCCTGCCTGCAAATTTCTTCTCGTCTCATGGACTTTAAGGTTTAAAAAAACTAAGAACTAACAACTGACTTTGAGTGCAGTTCAAGGTGTCTCGTTAACAGTTGTACAGACATCTCTTTTATAATGTTGGCCTGCGGGGAGATTTGTTTTTGGGCTGCAGTGGATTTTTTCACTGCAGTACTGGAGTGGCCACTGGGAAAAATTCAATGCCGGGCTGAGCACCTTTCCTGGAGATGAATTTGTGTTCTGAGCATTAAAAATGGTGCTTGTTCTGTTAATGTCCCATGCAGCAGTATTTCAGGGCTGCATTGATGTACCTACCCCGAGGCAGGGACTTGTTTTGCAATTGTAAAAGTTATTGAAAATTGTCCTACAGGGATGAACCCTACGGTGGAGACATGCACCAACGGGCGAGACCCTATAAAACCCCTGAGTTCCTGCACTGGAAACAGGATGTCCCCTGGAGCTTGACTCTTGGCAAGAAAGCAAATATTCCCTTGAAATGTCAAACTATTCCACAACTTTGTTCAGGTTAATGTTTTCTCTCCGCAGGGACAGATCGGGATCTTGCAGACAGGTTTTAAAATCTGTCCTGCTTTACCTCTGGGATGTTTACTCTGCACCAGCACCTGCCGGCAGAGACATCCTCACTCAGCTGTCTCTCTGCTTCATACTCGCCATCGTGACTGGCAGCCTGCTTCATCACTGGCTGTCAAAGACTCTCAGATATAACCATGAAGGGTCCGTTCAGACCGCCTGCATCTACAGTGTGGCCATGTTCCTGGTGTCGTTCCTTTGTCATCCTCTGCGCTGCGTGCTGACCATGACTCTGCCCACCGTCTGCACCAAACAGGGTCGCAAGCTTCTCATCACGGCGTCTGTCATGATTTTAGTCTTGAACGTCATCCCGAATATTACAGTGAACGTAGGGGCGGTAACTCGCATCCTAAAGTGCACCGCTGAGGGTTTCACCAAGACTTTATTAAACTCATCTGAACCTCTGAACAAAGCTAAGAGAGACCTTGTTGAGGAAGCCGTCAAAGTGAGGAGGGAAGACTTGAGCATTGTCACCAACTTGAGGAAGTTAAATCATTTCACACATGTCGATGTGTCAGAAGTCAGAAGCAGGTTTACTAAGATGATTGGGCAGATAGAGGTCAATTTCTCACATGCAAGGAATCTGCTGAAAGAATACAAACTGCTGTCAAACCGGATCCTTGCTGCCATTTTTGTGGCATTACTCATCTTTGAATCTGCACGCTACTTGAAATCTTATCTGGCATCAGTTCAGTTTGATAACAGCCACATATCAAAAGAGCTCCGGCAAGAAGTGACTCAAAATGCTAAAAATAAACCTTATGTCACAAGCTGCAAAATAACAAGTGAAGAATGTACGTCCTGTTTCATATCACTGATTGTGGTGACGTTATATTTCACTGCAATAACTTTAATAGTAGTTTTGGATCATGTTGTTTATCATATAGTTGAGGCGATTTTGCCGTGGATTCTGGATTTTCCACCAACGTCTGCCAGCATAAGTGTTGATTATAAGGTAAGATATTTTACTGCATCTACAGTATTTCCTTTCTCATTTTTACAGTTTTCATGCTTTTTTTTTATTCTCCTGATAGGTTCAGTGGTTCGTTCCTGCCTTTTGTATCATCCCAAATTCCTGCGTCACCCGGGAGCTCACAAACTTCCACAGGGATTACAAATGGACTTTTGACCCCGAGCCATCGCTCTGTGACGTGACGACCTCTGCTCCAAACCTAGGAGTCACACTCCTGCTGGGATGCCTCTGGCTGATGAGCTACTCTCTGGTTTTCCTCGAGGTTTACGCAAGGCGGCTGCGCAGGAAAATCTCTGCATCCTTTTTCAGAGAGCAGGAGGAGAGGCGGATGGAATACTTGATGAAGAAAATGCGAGTGAAGCAGAATAAAAAGGAGCAAAAACAGACTGTTTATGTTAAGGTTGTGTGAACGTTTACTGGACAATGCAATGCTTAAAGGTCAGGGGAGCCACTGGGCACCTGAAAAATTTGTATTACTTAGTAAAGTCTCAACAATCCTACACACTGTGTCTAATGACTTTGTTGATCCCCTGATTTTATTTCTCATGAAAGGATATTCAACTTGTTTCGCCCATGGGAACCACTCTTGCAAAATGACAGGAAGCCAAACAAACAATAATATTTATCAGTATATATGATAAACCAGTTGCTTGTTTGCAACCATTCAGTATTTGCTGTCCTCAATCATCTTTGCAAAAATTATCACACTGTTTTTTGGCTTATAAACAAGCTCTGTTTTAATGATTGTTAAAGAGCTCTGTGTTATCATGATCCCAGGTTTTGCTTATAGTTTGTTTCCTGTTTTATTCTGAAGGTCACTCTCCTCATGTGCTCCAGAGTTTTCCCTGCACACCTGTCCTGTATTAGCCTTGTTTGCTCCACCCCATTGTTCCCTACCATACCCTCATTGACTTCATTGTCAGTGAATCTCTGTGTTTCCTTCCTTTGTCTGTGTCTGCCAGCTGAATCTTATGGTTGTGAGTAGTTCTCTGTGTGTAAATACACTTGTGTCTTTTCCTCTGTATTTTATTTTGTCAGTTTGTCTGCTCATCAGCTCATTCCCTAGTTTGTTTTCCCTTTCCGTGTTGGTGTCTTGTGTTCCTAGATGGATTATTTCTCTGTGTTCATTGTGCCATCCTGGTTTTCTCTCAGTTTGGTTTTGGTGCTTCTCTCTCCTGTGCTCTGAGTTATGTCTGCCTCTGCATCTTCACTTTTGTTACCTGCCTATACTGAATGTATTTTAGCAGCTGTATTAAAGCTCGCTTTTTGTTTAATCCACCTGCCTGCTTGTTGTACAGCATTTGGATCAACTTTTGTACTGAAATTATAACACTTTATGACACTTTATGACACCTTATTTTCATTTGAAGTACAAAAAAAATCTCAGCATGACTCAATTTCTTTTTATTGTAAATTAAAAACAGGACTCTATCACGGGGTACATTTGACCTATGGGCTGTAAATTGAGAATCATTACTATAGTGCCAACATGAGGTTCACATTTGTGTTTTTTTAATTTGTGTGAAATGTCTGTTCAAATAATCAATTTGCCATTAGATTTTGTAATGATTTTGGTCATATCTTTTGATTTAGTGCCACCATCAGGTCAAAATTTCCTTTTCCAGTACTTGATTTTATGGTCAAATATCTGCAAAATTATTGACATTCCCATTAGATTCAGTTGTACTTTGTGCTTAGTGCTTATCAGCTTGCTAACACACAAAACGGAGATGGTGAACGTGAACAAAATTCTGAACATGTTTATCTGTTTGCTCATGTTTTCCTGCGAGCACCACTGAGCCAAAGTGCAGCCTCACAGAGCTGCTGGCTCTTGTTTCTTTCATGTCTGTTGCACATCATTCACTGCTCTTTTCTTATATATGTCTGTTTTTGCAAAACTGAAGATAGAGCATCCTGTGTAACAACACCTTTTCCTGTGCAGATGTATCACCACCCAACAGTGTCTTCTTGAAGGCGCTCACTTTCAGTCCTGGTGTGGTTTTCAAAGATGTAGCATCACGTCTGCTAAATTTGCATCCTTCTTGTTTTTTGTTTGCAAACCATTTTTTTCCCACACTAATTTCACAAAGCTCATTTTTTACTGTGTACTTTCTGTACATTGTGTGCAGTGTTTATTTCCCTCTTGTGTGGTTCAGTGTAAACCTGTGTGTAATTTTCCCCCTCAGCCCCACTAGATGCCACTACGGTGCTTTGGATGGAGCAGAATTCAGTATCTCCTGTCAGGAAATTATCAACAAAAGTCTGTTCAATTTTTCATTTATTTTATTGGCCTAGATGACTTTAATAAATTAAATAAATCTGTTTCATTTACATATCCAATAATTCACCAGTCTATTTTAGTCAGTGTGCCCTTACAAAAAAAAAAAAATCACTTCCTCTCTGAAAAAACCCTTTGCATCTTATCAGCTCATGCTTAGTAAAACTCCCATGAGCCTTTGGGAGTTTATTTTAAGACACCATCCCAGCATAATAATAGATTACCTCTTTATCATCTATTTTTAATTCTGACTTTTTGTCCACTTCATGGTTGACTCAGATTCCAGCAGCCTAAAGATGATACACAGAAGATATGAATTATTCATGAAGTTTCTGTTATCATGAATCCTCACATCAGTGTGTTGCTTATAATATGTGTTACAGCTCAGCGCTTACTGTTGTTGGAAATGCAGTCAACTGGAAAATGCTTTATTATTAAAATGTAAATAAAATGTACCTCTTAACATCTAATATGCCCATTTTTAACTCTTTTAGTGGCTTTATGATGGAACAAAAACGACTTCTCTGACCTAATGTAATAGTATCACACTGTATACTAATTCTGTATCAATGTAAAACAAAAAGAGCAAATAATTAGTAAAAAATCTCAAGATAATTACTTGAAAAAAGTTGAAATAAAAACAAATAAAAAACAATAACAAATGACCCGAAAAAGTGATTTAAAAAAGTAAGCAATTTCGACTTCTGGACATTTTCCCCTATTTAAAAATTTTAAAAAATCCTCACAATTTGGGTACATTTCTTGCCAAGCTGGTCATTGCCTTTGGGTTTAAATGGAATAAATAGTGTGTGAATGGTGTCTGAACTCGTCACAAGAAAACAGATGTCGATCCAGGTTTCAAAGGGTCAAAACAAATTAAAAAACATTTAAAAATGTATGTCCCTTCTCTAAGACATTATATACATTAACCTCAAATTCTTTGGAAACTTCTGGATCTCTGCTGAGACTATAAATAAACATCTGAGGTTCTGAACAAATTGTGGATGCACAGCATGAAGATGAGCTGCTAATCATTATATTTGTTCAGATACAGTATAGGTAGGACTTCTTAGCATGGAGCAGATCAATCAAACAATTACCTGGACAGAAGCTGCGCTGCTGGATTTCTTCTTCTTCTACTACTTTGAAGCTGTTATCTATTCATTAGAGGAAGCCTGCAGGACTGGGCGCTCTGAAACTATTCGAAATGAGGAAAATGTATGCATCTGTCATGCATTAGCATTCACACTGTCAGTCCTGTCCACAGGAAAAGGTTTAAAGAGCTTTCCGAGCTCTGAGTGGTTTGTAAGAATCTATTTAAATCCATCATAGCTTTGAGAAAAGATTCTGTGGACGATCGGTTTTGATGTTACTTAATGTTTTCAGCTACTGGGAGCTGGTTTTAATGGTATCAGCATCCCACCATACAATCAGAGTGCCGGAGGCTGTGAAAGCTTTTCCAAATGTGCCTCAAAGGAACAGCATGAATCTTAAATCCTATGATGTTCCTATTAGTGCCTCAAGAGACATTTTGAATTCCTGAATTTTTGCAAAACCAGAGAATCTGAAGCTCAGGATGAAGTGTTAACTAAATTATGTCTTCTAGAGGCAAAAAAGGGGTCTACTTCGTAATTAGTGCCATTTCAATTAAATGGCCGAACACTTCAGGGATGATGTGTTGAATTGCAGGCTACCACCTCTGTTCTCTTGATAATTACAGGGTTTTTGGTCATGGCCTCAGTGGCTGACATGACGTTCTGAGCTCGGATGGGGAGGTGGAATAGATTTCTAAGTTGGTGGCTGTACGAGGCAGCGTGTTGCAGTGTGGATGTAATGGTGTGTGATGTGAAAGAGAGGGAGGGGTGCACTGGGAACATAGGGAGGGAGAGCAAGAGAGAGGGAGAGACATATGTGGACAACTGGCTCTGGAGGAAGAATAGCATTCATTCGTGCACCTGAGTGCTGCAGCCGTGCCAGAGTGAGAGCCGCCTTTTGCAAATGATGGTAAGCTTCCCATTTTCTTCTCTAAAAAATATTTGTTTCATGTTTATTTACTCTCCCACACTTATGCTCTTTCATCAAATCAGCTGTGAATGTTAAAGCAAATTATTTCTTCGTCATGGGGTTGTAAAGTGGGAGGATTATGATTATTTATTTATTTTATTATTTTACTGTAGGGAGACTTGTCTGGAAGAGCAGGGGATGGTCTTTTATTTATTATTACTTTTAAAGGATCAGTAAACCCAAATCATGGTTTAAGTGTGCACAATGACTTATTGACGCACTTTATTATTTGCAGAGGAAAACAGGCGCTTAACTTTCCCCTCAGATTCACTTCAAATCAATTTAAAGCTCATTGTCATAAATCACAATTTTCCTCAGAGGGTTTTAAAACATATGACACCCTCTGCCCTTAAATCCTCACAGTGGATAAGGAACCCCCCCAAAAAATCCCTTAAGGAAGAAAAAAATGAAGAAATCTCAGGAGGAGCAACTGAGGGGGTTAAGTAACTGAACTAATATGTCATTTGTGAGAAACAGAATACACACGGTCAGCAGCCCCCTTTACTTTCACCTGCATCATAACAAAAAGTTAAATATAACGTTGACCTATATTAACATTCAAGTTTAACCTTTCATTTTGTATCTCTTTATTCCAGAGAGTGGCTGAAATGTTCATAATTTTGTTGTTTGCCATGAAGTTGGAAATTGCTGATTCTGCTTTTAATGTGAGCATTTCTGGCTATTGTGTTATTTTATTAATATATATAAAACCTGCAATGACTGGTTTGAAGAATAAGTGATTTTTTTGCCACTTGAGGGCAGTAGAAACAGGTTATGAAGGCAACATTGATATATTAATATTTCGGAGTTGATGTAAAGCCTCCAGGGAATGTGCTGGACTTAGGGTTAGAAGACACTGGAAGTACAATGTCTGCATCCCACGTGTTTGCTATGTGGCCCAAAAAGACTTTTCACAACAGACATTGTGAAAGAGACAACTGTAAATCAGTAGATGCATTTATTTGAGCACCAAAACCCAAGCAAAATATCTAATTTCACTGTTAAATTTGGTCAGATTACATTTTCTTTTTTTTTCTTTGGGCTTAATTAGAGACAGGATGGTCTCAGTGTGAGAGGGGGAGAAAGAAAGAGGGGATGACATGCAGCAAAGGACCAAGGTTGGAATTTAACCCACGGCAGCTGCAACAAGGACATAGCCTTTGTACATGGGGCGCCCGCTCCACCAGGTTGAGATAGTGGGTGCCCCAGATAACATTTTCAAGTCTGAAAGAGCTGCGATATTAAATAATTTTACCATCATTCATATTAGTTGCACATCTCACAAAGGTCTACAGTGCACTTGTTTTATGGGCCTAAGGAAGCAAAAGATCTGGGTAATTTAACAGCCGGGAAGTTGAACTGTTTCGGCTTCATGTGCCACTGAGTAACTTTCATAGGAATGAATGAGGCCCCGCCTCCAACGTTGTATCCAGTTCTTTCTATAGATCCATCCATATGTTAGCAAATATTTGCATGTTTACACATCCAGCAGTTACGCAGCAACATTATCATTCATTCGAAGTCGTGCTTATGTCCGCCTATTTAATGTAAGTCCAATATTTACATTATCTACGTTTCATCACATTCATTTAACTGAAGCTTTTATCCAAAACGATATGACAGATGCATTCAACCATATGGATACAACCCCAAACTTACAAAGATTATGCATCAACAGCCATTATGATTCATTGCTATAAGTACAAATACAACGATGAAAGATAGAGAAATGTATTTTTTTGGTTGTTTGGTATTTTATGGTTGAAGGTGCAGTCTGATCAGTTGATCAGTCAGAGTTTCTGCTGTCCTGATGCCTATGGGCAGCTTTTGGAGCTCTGTTTTTGGTCCCCACCAGCTCCTGAGGGAAAAATCTGGCTCTTAATCTGCTAAATGCTCCATTATGTCCACCAGCTAGTCTCTCACTGTGTCTGCGTGCTGTTTGGTAATGAGCAGGTAGTGCTTAGTTGGGCTTCAGGAGGATTTTTTTTTTTGGCTGAAAACAGCTGCTTGATGAGCTAAAACTAATGCAGTGAGTGAGCAGTGAGGGCCAACCAAAATAGTGATGTTGCAGCTGTTCACAAACTCACTAAAAGCTCCATAAAGCCGAGGGGAGCTCCAAACTCAGGTGGTTCTTTTCTGTAGATTCATTACTACAAGCAACCTCTTCATATTCTTTTCACATTTTCATTTGATAAATTGTTACCGTAAAAATCCAGACAGAGTGATGAAGTGATGCAAGAAATGAGCTTGCTTTTTCAAAAAGTGAAATATAACATTTAAATCCCCATAGGTGCAGACATGCCACCCTTAATATTTAAAGTATGTGCAGTTGTCTTTCCTAATAAAAACCTTAAAGTAGCAAAGGACTTTTATTTTGCCAAAACTTAGGTCATGTCCACCATAGACTGATGCAGAACAAGCAAAAATTGATGCATGCAAAAATTACCAAAATGCAGGAAATTAAGTGATCATTGCTCAAAATCAGATGTCAGATGTTCTGCATATGTTGGAGTGGTCTTTTTGAGTTTTTCTCTAGAATTAGATTTTTAAACAATATTTTAAATATATCATCTTGCTTACAGTATTGCAATATATCCAGACATATTGAATAGTAACCTGTCTTGTGGTATGTATTGTATCTCCAGAGGCTCGCCAAAAGCAAAGAAGTGTAAACTCGACAGCAAAGTCTTTGACTGATAGATGAAACAGTTGTGTTTGTCTCATTTGTATAGGATTTTTTTTTAAAATAACTCACATGATGTGAGAAACAGCTGGCCCTGAGGTATTTTAACATTATCAAATCACCACTCAAAAAAGTTTCAACATCCCTGCATTACAATGTTGAAATGAAACCTACTTCCTCCCCAGTGCAATCATTTTTATACAGACTTTACCTGTCGTTTTTCTCTGTTTCTGTCTACAGAATTCTTGAATTGTGTCTCTGGAGATCAATTGAATTGTGGCTGCAGGACGTGAACACAATGGAGAACAACACAACCGTCTTTCAGGACACCACTCAAGTTTTAAATCGGACAGAAATACCTCTGAACCCTGTCGAAGAGCAGATCATAACAATATGTTTGACATTACTCATCTGTGTGGTCGGGATCGCTGGGAACATCATGGTGGTGCTAGTTGTGCTGCGCACCAAACACATGGTGACCCCGACTAACTGCTACCTCGTCAGTCTGGCCATCGCAGACCTCATTGTGCTCCTGGCTGCGGGGCTGCCAAACATCTCCGATGTTGTAGCCTTCTGGATTTATGGATACACCGGATGCTTGTGCATAACTTATCTTCAGTATCTTGGCATCAACGTGTCGTCCTGCTCCATCACAGCCTTCACCATCGAACGATACATCGCGATTTGTCACTCCATAAAGGCACAGTTCATATGCACCGTCTCCCGGGCCAAGAGGATCATAGCTGCCGTCTGGATCTTCACCTCACTTTACTGCATCATGTGGTTCTTCTTAGTGGACACGGATGAGACCGTCTACACCAATGGAGTGGTCGTCACTTGTGGCTATCGCGTCTCCAGGAGCTTCTATATGCCGATCTATTTCCTGGACTTCACTCTGTTCTACGTGATCCCTCTCATTGTGGCTACGGTGCTGTACGGGCTCATCGCCAGGATTTTGTTCATGAGCCCGCTGCCCTCGCATCTGAACGACAGAGCCGGAGGAGGGTCGGTCCACCAGGGTCACTCCAACAGCGCTAACAAGGCCAACAAGGGGGCCGTCTCTGCAAGGAAACAGGTACTGAAAGACTGGCACATAGTTTATTATCCACCTTTATTAGAAAACATTAAAAACTTATGAATTATTTCAATCAAGAATCTCTCTTATAGTCAGACATCACTGCACAGGTGATAAATGTGAGAAAAAAAGTAGTCCACAATTTTCCAAATAGTTCACTTAAATTATTATTTTTCCATCATGATCAAAATTAAAATAATCCAATAACTTTTGCACGGTTTGTACCAATGTTCATGGTTCTCAGAAGATGAATGCTGCAGGCTTTAGTGATCCACTGACTTCTCCTCTAGCGCCACCATGAGGATGACATTTGCAGTTTTTAGTGAAATGTCTCGACAATCAAATTTGGTTGAAACATTCATGACCAGGGTAAACTGGTGATTCTCTGGCTTTTAATCCTTCACCACCATTGACCAAATACACGCAAAAATGATGATATTCCCTGACAGCCTCAGCCGTATTTTCTGTTTAATGCTAATAAGCGAGCGAACACTATACCACCTAAACTTTAAGATGCCGGTGTGTTTCATCAGAAATGCTGGTTAGATGGACAAAAAGCTCTGAGAGCCTGTGTTTCTTCAATTATCAAGGACAGTCAATTCAGCATTAATACACACTTCACACAGTGATTGGCCAGATGCATGGAAGTGAAATGGGGTTTCGATTTCTCTCTCAAGCTCCTCTTGTCGTTTTTACACATAATTTATGTCATTATGTACAAACGAGTGCAACACGATAAATGCCAGAAAAAACTGACAGAAACTGTGCTCTGCTTTCACCTTTTTCAAGGGCTGCCTTTTCATCCCACTTCTGCTGTGGCATGACCTGCACTGTCATTAATAGCATGTTAGTACACTGACATTGGCTTTCGCACAGCTGTGGGTGGGCTACAGGCTGACAGAGCTGACAGAGCTGATATCATGGGACTCCCTCACTTGGGTTGTCTTGTCACTTTTTGGATAAGATAGCAAAACCATCATCTGAAAAGTTGTTTATTTGCCTAATTTTTGCCTTAACCTCAAGATTAAACCTGCATTGATGTTTTTGTGTGTGTGTGTGTGTGTGTGTGATTGATTTGTGAAGATGCACTTAGATTTTTGCTCTTTGTATTGATGGCTCTGTTGTTACCACTAGACTTCCCTGCAGGTTTTTAAATGAATAAATGTTACCTGACTGCTGATAAACTCATTTTGATCAAACCAAAACAATTCAGGATTTTTGGTTTGCATTCTCACAAAGGTGCACAAAAATTATGATATAAAGCATGAACCTGCACTCAGAATACTGGAAAACTGTTGTGTCCTGCAGAATCAAGCTTATCTTGGTGAAATTTACAGGGAGTCCTTCCACTAACAGACGTAAACTGTTGCTTTTTCGACATCCAACATGATATCAGACAATGTGCCAGTTAAGATAAGTATTCATGGGTACCCAAGACGTCACTTCTGAACTGCCCAGCGTCGTATTTTTTAACAAGCAGCAGACTTACTCTGGCCATCATGACTGCAAACACAGTGCATCAAAATGAATTAATTTACCACAATTATTTGTTAAAAATTAGTTATTGTTTTTTGTTTTGTTTGTTTATTCTGCCGATCTAGCTGCTTTTGGATGCAATAAAATTGTAGTTCAGGGTTTCTCCGATGACTGTTCTGGGCATATTGTATAAACTTACATTTTACTTTCGATTTGTGCTTTTTTTTTAACTTGTGGTTGTAGTGTTCAGTTGTGACTGGTCATAAAACTGGCAGCACTAAGGCACTGTGACATCGCATGGACCCCATGAATAACTGTAGCCTAAAGTCACATAATCACGTCTCTCTTGTTGCGTATTTCATTGCTCCTCTGCCTCTGCATCAACAGATAACAAAGATGTTGGCTGTGGTGGTCGTCCTCTTCGCCCTGCTCTGGATGCCTTACCGAACACTGGTGGTGGTTAACTCCTTCATCGACCCTCCTTACACCAACACCTGGTTCCTGCTCTTCTGCCGCATGTGCATCTACACCAACAGTGCAATCAACCCCATCATTTACAACCTCATGTCTCAAAAGTTTCGTGTCGCGTTCAAGAAGCTCTGCAAGTGCAGCTGGCGACAAAAGGAGAAAGCAGCAGAATACAATGTGCCGATGTATTACAGCGTCATGAAGGATTCGTCCCATGAGAGCAACGAGCTGGCCACAGAGCAGGATGAAGTGGGCGGCCAAACCAAGAGGCTCAATGAAACAGATGATGACGCGAGCACCTTCAGCATTTCTTAATAAAGGCTAATGTTTGCTTCATCATAATTAGAAAATTATCTGTGAAAATCTTTAATTTGGATGTTTAAGATTGCTATTATTTCCTCCTGTTAGAGAAAAGTATTTACGGCCTCTGAGATCTGTAGATATTCTTCTCGTTTGTAGTGACTGTTTGTAATTGTGGTGTAGTGGTTGTGGTACTTTTGTATCAGTATTAGTAACTGTGTTGTACATAGAGTATGTGAGACCAGGTTTTAGTGTACTAAACACTACTTAGTGGGACATAATGTGCATCATCATGTGTATGTGGACATTTTTAAAAAATTATGATGCATATTTTGTATTCATGTCCAGATTTCATGTTGACTAGTTTTGTCCAACTGGTACTTGTTATGTGCAACACTGACAAAATATAACAAAACAAATGATTAGCATAATGTGTCTCTAGATAAGTGCACTTGTGGTTTTTATAGTTTCACTCTCAGGCTGGAGTGTACTCAGCTGTATCACGCTCCTCGACAGCACTGATGAACACCGTCCAATATTTTTCCTTTTTTTTCAAATATTTATTTGTACAATAACCAGTTTCAACAAGACAATATTAGCAGTCCAGACAACAATAAAGAGAGAGTTTTAACTGTGCTGGGAGTTTCTGACTGGCAATTCAGTGCATCACATCACGTACATGCAACTAACGACTTTTTTTGTTTTTTATTTAAAATGTTTCATTGGTGCACATGACCTGAGTGAAGCAAAACTTTTTTTTCCAATGAATACTCAAAATATTAATTGGAATACTATTAGTAATGATTTTTTTAGCTAAGCACTGCAAAACTGTTGGTTGGATTGTCGTGACATTTAGGACTGATTCATGGTTTACAGATGATGAATCCAAATGATTTTGGTGACCTTGATGACCTGACGTGTCCTCTAGTGACACCATGAGGTTGAGATTTGTGAAAAATGTCTGTAAAACTTGCATATTGACTGGATTGCTATTAAATTTGGTCCAGACATTCATGCTCCCATCTAGATGAACTGGAGTCATTTTCTCATTTCTTTTTATGTAATGCTTAATTTGTCCAATACTTTGGTTTAGCATTTGACCAAATACCAGCAAAACTAACGACTTGCCTAAGCTCTACTTTGTGTTTATTGCTAATTAGCAATAGGGCCCTGACACACTGAAGTAAGGTGGTGAAATTATGTGGTGAACATGGTAAACCTTTATAACAAACCTGTGTGTACAGACTATCAACTATGTCTCTCTTTTTATAAGTACCCTATTTTTCATTATTTGGTCTTTTATTGGCTTTATTGGACAGCTGACGGTAGAGAGATGACAGCTGAAAATGAGGGAATGACAGACAAGGCTCCAAAAGGCTGCACATAAACTGAGAGCGTTGTGGTTCATAGTTCACACTGATGACTGTATATAAAGATGGAAGACACGTCTCCACTTCCTCCCACTGTAGAAAAATAAAGCCAAAAGGCTATGTCCTTGCTGCAGCAGCTGCAGGTTCCCCGACCCTTTACTGCATTTCATCCCTTCTCTCACCTTCTTTTACGCTTGTACTGTCCTCTCAAATAAAGGCAAAAAAGAGAAAAAACAAAAACAAAAGCAACAGAAGCCAAAATATCCTGTGCTATCTTGCACTTCATTCATTTGTCGTCATTTGGAGCCAGAGTCTGCACAGTATCGATCTCGAGCACATGCACCTGTCTAACCTATTGTGAGTAGTTCCATTGATCACAAGCAAACCAATGGGCAAACAGTGCTCTTAAGCATGACATCAAACCCCCTCTTTATGCATCAAATAACTAATTATAATCAAACTTTTGAAATAAGATAAGTCTTAATTGATCCCACTCTGGGAAAAATTTCATACATTACAGCAGCTCAAGAGTCAGAAGCAGGGCTTTACTGGTGAAAAACCATCCTTGACCTTAAAGATAGGGTGCACCACATTATGTAGTTTCTAATGTTAACTTAAAGGGGAGCATACAGTATGTTTGAATTTAGCATTTATGAAATTAACTTATTTGTCTAAATAAATCAGAGAATAGAATAAGGTAATCTAAGGTAATAAAACTTCACAAAAATGAATCTCATTTTACAATAAAGTTATATAATATATACATATATATGTATACAGTATATGTGCCTTAGACAATGAACAGCATGGTAAAAAGTATCTAAAAGCCAAAAAATGTAATTGATGTGTACTTTGAGTTTTTTGTTTTGGCCATTTCCCATTCGCTAACATGGAGGGGCGGGGTTTTCAGACTTATTACACTGCAGCCAGCCACCAGGGGGCGATGGAGATGTTTAGGCTTCACTTAAGGGAAGCTGTCACATCGTTCATCTTTATTATGCAATCTATGGTTGGCAGTTTGACCTCTTAAATCAATAAAGTTTGGTGACGTTGTGAAATTCTTAGAATAGCTCCACCTAATTTCCCCAGAGGACTAATTAGCCAGAGTAAGTGAAAACACCTGTGTGTGTGTGTGTGTGTGTGTGTGTGTGTGTGTGTGTGTGTGTGTGTGCAGGGCCTTTAATATTGAATGTTTTAAATCTCAGTTTCTCTTCATGTTTCTCTTCACATTAACTAACTTCTTCTTTTGTTCCTTGACACTAGGAGGGTTTTTACATTAACTCTCAAACTGGGCAAATTGAAATGAAACACGTCAATTTCCGAAAAAAAACATTTATTGCAGAAAAAAAGGTTTTATGCTTCCATAAGGTAGCATTTAAGGTGATTAGAAAAAGACATATTTTGCAAAACTTCATTGGAAACACTTCGCTTTTATAGGTCACATGAATTTATCGCTATGAACTTGTCAGTAGGAACCAGCTCCCTCGGGCACGATGCAGCAGGCACTACAAGAGCTGTTATTGCATCGCATAACTCTTCAAAAGTTGAGCAGCTTGTCAGTTTTGAATCCACAATTCCTCTGTGAAATTGTGGACTATCACCTCCGAGAAATCCCTTGTACATGGTCGCTTCCGCGTATGAGGGGCTTGCCTTTCCATAATTGCTCACATAACGTGCCTCCATTGCCTTTGATTGGAAATAATGCCAGCTAGTGTGGTGGCTGCAATAGAAATAAACCTGCTAATGTTTTGCATATCCATCATTATGCTTCTTGACATGTTACGTGAAAGGAGAAGTCGCATAACATCACTCAATGGAAACCCAGTCATCTCGCAATTATGTTTTACTGACATTTCGAAAATATCACTTAAGTTTTGCACAAATCTGTAGTGGAAACCCACCTATTGTCACTAGATTTACTCACCATAAAAAAACAAAAAACACAACAAAAAACCCCCAAAAAAACCACAACAACAATCTCAGTCCCAGTCCACCGAGATTATTTATGACACGGGGGAAACTCTACCTTGTAGGGAAAGTTTGTATCATTAGATTTCTAGTTTGCCAAACTGGGAGTCAGGAGGATATAACCATGAGAGCTATGATGGAAAACAAATCAGTTCCAATCCGAACCATCAGCCAAGTTTGAGCATGAAACTAAACTGTTGTCTTTCTGACATTTTAACAAATCTGACAGCAAGTGCATCATGGGAAAAAAATATTGTGATGTTAATCGTTGCCAACAAGTTAGCTGTCTGATTGCCGTCTTATTGCCTCATCGTCACTGCACGTCTCTGTGTCTCAACACACCCATCTCTCCAGACCCCTGTAAAAATCCCTCTCACCATCTGTTCAGTATATTTATCTATTCTGTATATTGTTTGACATTTTGTAAACAGGCTTTGTAGTGGATTCCTTTTACAACCCTAATAAATGCATAAATTCTCTTTATTCATGAGAGTTTTGTGTTGGATTCAAATAAATGCTGCTGACAGCATTCGTCCAGTGCGTCCTTTAGAAAACTGAGTTATTATATAGATTTACATAAACTGAATTGGAACTGTACTTCTAGCATGTTTGCATTCAGCATCAGTACAAACCATGAATATAGGACAACAAATGGATAATTTCAAGGACACACTTACAGTATGATTCTCTTTTTTTGGTTTGCATTAATAAGTCTATATTTTACTCTTTGTTTGAGCATATAATGTCTTTTTTTTAAAATTTATTTATTGGGCTTTTTTAACAAATAAAGTAAAATGATACATTTCAACTCCAACAAACATCTACACACATGCATGCACACATATGTACAGTATCTTAAGCAGTAGGATATAATAAGATAGTGAGAAAAAGAGGGAGAGAAAAGTCCAAGTATAAATTCATATATAGGATACACTGAGTCACAATAATATAACGTAATCTTTAATTTCCACTGTCTCTACTCGACCACTAGTATATTATTTGTTGATGTCCATTGGTTTTCACATGCCAAGGGCATTTTTAAAAAGATATTACATTGAAAAATTCGATAGTTCAGCATATAACATCTTTGTTGTCTCTTTTTGCAGCTCTAAACAGTGAAGACCATAAAATAAAATGTGAAATGTGAAACGATTTCTATAAAACAGCTGAATCCAGCTTCACTAAGTGACATAACTGTCAATAATCACCTGTCAGTGTTGTCTTGTGCAGGAAACATGCTCTCTCTCACATCCAGATTATCGTCCAAAATGTCATATGGAGTTTTTATGATGAAAGAGATGTAACAAAAGTCTGCAGGAGAAAATCAGTGAAGGCAGAAATACACTCTCACACAGAGAGAGACCTGCAGCAAACAATGTTGCTGATGGCTTCAGCAGCTGATGATATTTTTTATTTTCAGCTCTTAGATGTGACAACATGGATCAATAATGTATTGTTTTTGAGGGAGGGGGTCTTGTTTTGCTTTGCTCTGCTGTATGTCAGATGTCAGAGGAATACACGTTGCTTCAACTTGTGCATGCTGAGAATTATTCTGCACTCATTCATATGCCAGTCCAGTCTTGTGTGCAAAATTTAATATCTTTTCAAAAGACTTTTGTTGGAAAATTAAAGACTTTCCTCCTCCCTAAAACCAACACTATAACTTATTATAACAACAGACTGTATAAAATAATGGACCTAATTACTGTGAGTTGTGGACTCCCATTTTTAAGCCTTGACCTGGCATGTTGGATGTTATAATCTTGTTTTTTTTAGCCAAAAGTGACTGGATTTGGGCAAGAGGTTGGAGCTGTGGAGGTGCGAGGGGTTAATCTGACTTATAGGGTGCGTTTGAAAATTCTCAATCCAGGAGTTTGAGCTCACTCTGGCAAACACTGGACTGTTTGTGAATTCAGAGCACTGCTGGAATGAATCATTCAGTTATTCAGAGCACCACAAGAGACTTTCACATTTTGTTCTAGGACATAAAATACGTCAGTGCATTTAAGCTTCAAAAATCTCAAAAATGGAATTAATTTATGAAGCTCATTTAGGTAAACAAAACGTGTATCATATCAAATATCAAGTATCATAAACATTGGTTTGCCACAGAGCAAATTTCTGTCCAATGGAAAACTCCCATAGGTTTTTTGACGAGGGAACTAGGGTCAAAAATATTATCCCTGGGGCACTCTGTTAGGTCCCTGCAGTATAAACAGAGTCCATAAAAAGAGTGACATACAGTTATCCAGGTCACTCTTACCTACCTAAAAGAGATTTTAAATCTCAATGAGTCTTTTACCTGGTAAAATAAAGGATATATATTAATGAGTACGACATTATTTTAGGTCCAGACAGCTAGCCTTGATTTTCCAATGGAAAAATCCCATAGGCTTTTTGACAAGGAAACCAGGATGACGTTAATGCTGCGTTCCATTTAAAGTCAGACGTTGAGATATTCTAACCTCCTACTAGAACAAGTAAAATGAAACACCACTCAAAGTCGAAGTTCCTACTTGTGAACTCGGGGCAAATCCATGTACTAACTTCAGTGGTCTGACGTCATACAGCAATGGCAGCATCCATGGAGGCCATGGAGGCACACAGGGCGAAATTGCAAATTGAAATAAATCAACTAAAAGGCAGCTAGTAGTATATTTGCATGTATTTAATTAAACTAATTCACCTACTATTATGTAGTAAAACCTGTTCTGCATGTAAATTGATGTCAAAATATTAGTATTTAGTATTATAATATTAGTAGTTATTAGTATACATTTAAAATATTAGTATTAAATATTAATGTACTATTTAAATACCACCAGTTCATCACTGTCGCTTAGAGGTCCTTAGTCGGAAATCTCATTTGGGAAATTTCGACCTCCGACTTTGCATGGACTGCAGCATAACTTCTTTCTTATTATATTCTTTCTTTTTATGTTTTTAATGTTCAAAATAAAGTATATAAAGTAAGACAACTTTGAAAACAAACAAACAAACAAAAAACACAGATTGTGCCTTAATTTCGGGCTTTTTATTTTGATTGGTTAATGAAGGCATCAGTCAAAACACCTGCGCTGATTGGCTGGAAAAGTAGGTCAGAGGGCGGGGACAAAACAGTGCGCTGCAGAGACGCGAAGGAGCCGAGAGAAGACACGAAAGTCGGTAAAAAAAAAAAAAAAAAAAAAGACACGGAGCTGAAGAAACACCCAGAAACACTAGCTGTGGACCAAACCGTGCATTTGTTGCTTATTTTCAGCTGATAACGTCAAAGTTGCGTGCCGGTGTTAAGCTAAAGCTAGTTAAGCTAAAGTTTGTTTACTTCCGGAGGAGGAATCACCGCCGCTGCTGCTTTCTGGTTTCATCTTTGACTGTTTCTGACGGACTGACACCAAACTGTGAGTTGAACTTTCTGTGTTTTTCTTGCTAAGATGAAAATGAAGATCTTATCTGCCGCACCAGATCAACTTCAGACCTGCAACTTTTGTGTGTTAATGTGTGTGGCACCACAGTGGCGTCTGGACTCTGTTTAAGGGACGTTTAGGTGCATTTTACATGCTTTTCATCATGCATTTTTGATCATTTTGGCTGTGTGCATGCATATGGCATTCATTTGGCAAGATTTTGTGTTTTTTTCTTTGATCTTCGAATTTTCAGCTCAGCTTCAACAATAAGTCTAAAATACAGTGTGTAAACAAAACAGTTATATTCATACTATTGTGTAAAAGGTCAAAAAGGGACAATTTAAACCCATTCAAACTGCAATTTTTGATCCCACAGTCATCAAAGGATAAAACATACATTATATTATTTCTGGGTGTCAATCGGGCCTTTTGCCTTGGAATTTGTACTTTTTGCTGTTTTCCACCTGATAACATTTATTTATTCATTTTATGTTACCTTAAAAAAAAACTTTTGCATTTAGTATATTGAAAATAATAAAAATAAAATATTTTTTGTTAGGAGTAGGGTGTTATAAGTTTCACCCAAAATAGGTAAACGTTAGCTACCTTGAAAAACCAAACCCACTCCATCATTTTAGTCTAAAACCATATACAGCATTTTAGGCATCGTAAAGAGTTTTTTGGTGCTGCATGAGTCATTCAATCTATACTTCTGATAACCCACAATTTGTTGTTTTCCAGCATATTTTTTGGCATTACAGGTCTCTAGTGTGCGTACAGAACCTGGATCATCAGCGCAATTTTATACCTGGCAGTTGAAACGTTTTGACTTGACTGAGCAACTCTCATAGGAATTAACGAGGCTCTGTGTTCAATGCTGTATCCAGTTCTATTAATGCATCCATGCATATTTTGGCTTCATATTTGTACAGTGGAGATAAGAGGAGATGCAACATACATCTTTATATACAGTCTATGGATGGTCCCTTTTTGACATTTACTCATTTTTATTGTGTGGTATTACTACTTTTACCTCAAAAATCTCACTATTTCTACACTGAACAGTAGGTTATTACATCCCTGTCAGTGAGAAAAATGTCCCTACAACTTTACAACTTTTCTATGTTTTGATACTTATTTTAGTTTTCATCTTTGGTTACATCTTCATCTGTAATATCTCATAACACCTGTGAACACAGTCTGAGGCAGAACAGTACCTGGAGATCATTAAGATATCTGTGTTTTAGAAAAGAGCTAAATACTGCTGATTGTGTATCACAGAAGAATTTCAGACAGCAGCAACGCTACACAGTTTTATTTAAAGATCATGAATAAATCATATGATGAGTAACAGCAAGTATAATATATTTTAATCCTGTTTTCATAATAGAGAACAAAACAAAAAGAGATGTTCTGAGAATGAATTATTTATCCACTGCAGCTGTGAAGAGCTCTTGTGTTTTTACACAAATAATCAAAGGGCAGCCACAGTGTTGAGAGTTGTTTCGGGAAGCTCATTATGATGCTTGAAGAGACTGTTTATTATTTCTTGGTCATTAATCATCACATTTTTGAATGAATATGTCTCATTTAAAAGCTCCTCCAGCGAAAATAGATAATGCAGAAACACAAAGCAATGAGGCAGGAGATGAGTTTAAGTACATCTCATATTATTCCAGTACTCTTTAAGCAAAAGTTAACATATCTGTTGAATATGCTTTATATATGCAACGCATCTTTTTCTTTTACTGAATATTTTCTTTGTCTGATATGTACAAAAAGGGGGATTCAACTGTGAACAAAACTTCACTACCTTAAATTATTAGGTGACTGATCAGGAGGGATTTGCAACATGACTGTATAAAATAATAGACGTAGTGACCATGACATCACCCATTGGTTTGCAGACTCCCATTCCAGACCTTTGTTTTCGCATTTTGGGAGTTGCCATCTAAATTGACCATATGTTGACGAGAGGTTGAAGCTGTTTTCCTTGATGGAAAACGGCACAAGGTCAAGGGAAGAAGTGAAGGAGAATTCATGTGAAAGGACAACTGCGGCGCTAAATGCACCTGACTGCTCTCACAATGGGCTACATAATGATGTTATTGACGCAGGTCACTTTAAATTTTGCTGCCACAAGAAACTGTGAAATGGCATTATGCCTTTTCCTTTTGTAGAGGACTGCACGGAGTATCCTGTTCAAAATGAGACATGAAAGGAAGCATTGAAGCTCCTTTTCTTAGCAATTAGAGAACTCAGCCAGCTCCCATAATGCCACGTGGACTTCACCTTGAATTTACCTAAACAAAAATAACTATTCGACTGCAACCCAAGCATGATTATATCAAGATTATATTCTGGGCTTTTTATGTCTTTATTTGATAGGACAGATGTAGCTTGGAAGGGGGAAGAGAGGGGGAATGACATGCAGCAAAGGGCCGGGGTTGGAATTAAACCTGCGGCCGCTGCAGCAGCGACGCAGCCTTTGTACATGGAGCGCCCGCTGTACCAAGTGAGCTAATCGGCGCCCCATGTGCATCTTTTTTAAATTCCCTTGGAAAACATTTTCCATTGTGTTGTGAGCTTTTTTCAACACTTTCCTCTATGTGCCGCGTTTTTCAAAACCTTTCGAATTTGTCGTGAAATTAGTGGAGACGTTCCTTCATTTGCTTGTGTTGTGTTTATTTGTGTTTTTTTTGTGCATTTAGAATGTAGAATTATGTTTTGCCAACAATCCCACGATACAATGCTTCATGTCTTATAGCCCAGATATAAAATCACCATTATGCATCCAAGAAGGATGACAAAAAATTCTGATGATTGTGAATGAAGTGTACAGAAACATAACTTACAATAGTAAACTTAAGGCTTAGTGACTGAGTGACCCTTTTCCCGCCATCAGAAGCTCTAACCATTATTATTGCAGGTTGAATTGTGAGGTGTTGCCCATCAGCACTAAACTACAATTTAGTACGAACGATAGCATTTTAAAAAAGGCTTTATTTTCAAAATCTTTTTGTCAGTATGAACACAACTGCAGATAAGTGTGACACATCCAGTGTGTCTGTGTGAGTTTCTTTCCAAACGAGTGTTGAGATAACAAATCCTCCATTTATTACTCTGAATGTATTGATGGTAAGCATCATAAAAACCCTCAACAGGCTGTATTTATGACTCATGAGCTAATACTCTCCATCAAACTGCTGGTCCAGAATTAAATCCTAAAGAGAGTCTTTTCATCTCTATATCACAAACACTATAACTGTCAGGATAGAGGGATATTTAGATTTGTGATATTTATAAGTAAAATTGAATTGAATTGAAGTTATGAAAATACACACTAAAACAGTATATCACTTGTATTTCCTGATGTATTGAGCTTTTTCTGCCCTGCTGAACCTTTTCTATAGAATCAAGGGGTTATTAGCATCAGAGACCTCCTTCAGTGTGGAGGTTGAGGAGAGGTTGCTATGAGACGGCTGAGCTTTCGTCCTGTGCTATAGATTAAAGCGATGGTTGAGAAGATGTGTGCAGCCACACATGAACATGAAAGTATGTCCAGGAGTTTAATGCATAGCTTCTTAGAGACTGCTCAGTGACATTTACAGAATATTTGAGCCATTTAATGTAACAGATGGTTTACCGTAAGAGATTAGATGTGCTCTTTAATTGTATTCTGGGCAAAAAGCTGCTCAGAATGAATTTCTTAAGTTCATAGAAATCATGATACATGTCATCACTGCAATAATAGTTTTAACTGGAGCATCAAAACTACTTCTGTCAAAACATGTTGCAACAGATTTATAGTAAACCTCAGAACAGATTTTAAAAAGTCAGTTAAAAAACAGGATAAAAATCAGTGGAGCTGAACCTAAGATATATTTTTTGATTTCCTACTATTTTGTCTTCCTTGTCAAAATCTAATGCCTACATTACCCACAATGCAACTCTAACTGCCGACAGTTTAGTTGGAGATTCGGGGGTGTAAGGGCCTGACAAACCAAGCTGAAGGTCGTCCTTTGGTCATTGCTGGGTCATTGGTTAGCGTTGGTTACCCTGGTGTTTGCAGTGTGTCCTGCATCGTTGGCAGTAATTGGCTCTTGTTGGTCATCGTCCGTTTTTTTTGGCTGATTCAGGATGTCGAATTAGCATCTGAGCTGCGAAGTATCGGTGAATTAAATCACTCTAATTGGCAGTTCAGCTCAACGCACGAGAAGAGGAACCAAAGTGACAAAAGTCAAGGAGGAGTGGGATCAAAACAGACTTGTTTTACTATGTAAAATCATGTTTTAGCCATTGAACTCTTTAGCAGAAATGGTTCGTAATTGTTAATGTTGCTGTTCACTGGTGCATGATGAATATAATTTTTTTCTTTCAACATGAGGTTGTGTTGTTAATGTGCTAATTGGCTAACTAGTGTCTGGAATCAGTCCTGTTTGTCCATTTTTAATGATGAATACAGACTGCTGCAGCCTGCTTTTATGGAGGGTTATTTCCTCTCTCACGGGTGCAGAACATATGTGCTAGTTGGCTGTTGGCTGTATTCTTTGCAGTGTGTTTATGTGCAACTTTTTGGATGAGACACAGGCGATGTGAGGCAACGCAACAGGCAACCTTTGTCGCCACTGGTTCGTTGATGTTGGTTCGGTGTGTCCGGGCCTTAAGGCCATTAGCGGCTCACACAGCCTCAAGCTAAAAGCCTAAAACAGTGTTATGGAGCAAGCTACAGAGGTCCAAACTCTGTCCAACTATCTGTTGAGCCAATTTATTGGACTTAACGCGGCTCCCTCTAGTGCCGTAAAAGGCTCTACAACTGTTTTGAAAATCAAATATTAAAGTACTTCTTCCACTGCTGCTGTGAACCAAATCATTGTCACCACTTCATATATAAAATACAACATGTCTTAATCAAGAATAGTGTAATCCAGATATTTAATATTTTCAAAAAATGCTGTATTAATCCATAAATGTAGATGTGGCATCCTGATTAAACACACATGAATGAAAGCTTCAGTAGACATGCAAAGCTTTCATCACAGCAAACATTTTGATATCGATTAGTGGCTATCTGTGTACTTTGAACTTTCCCGAGGCCTCGCTGCTTTGTTTGGTTTCCAGTCAATATTATTGTCTGAATGTACATTAAGAGTCATTAAAAAAAATCAAGTGTGCAGAAAACCCAAACTGTTTGAGTTATAAAATAAACCAGTGTAAGAACTTTATTGATTAAGACGTGCTGAAATGGTCAGAAAAATGAGGTGTATGCTCTGCATATGTTTCCTCAAATCTTTCTTATTACATGTGTTTTATATATATGAGTGTCCTACATGTTCCTGATGCACAATGTGAGGCAGAGGAATACACGAGTGCTCCTTGACTAATCACTTCTGCAGCCCAGAGATTGATAATCTTGTCACAGAGTGTTCATGCATACTTCCTCTGTGTTAGACGCCCGACTCTCCATATCTCTAACCGATAATGTCACCGTTGCGTAAAAGCTGTGTGTTTAATTATGAGGTGTGGATATCTTTTAAGTTTAATCTATATGTCAAAGGAATCATGCCTTGTAATTCTTACATTTGTATTGCGTTTTCTATTAAAAGTTTGATCATTTGGGAAAAGCTCTTATTCATTTAAAGTAAACGTGACATGGAAAAAAGGAACATTTAGAGCGCTGCATTAAATTAAGTACATTTTTCCATAAAATTTGAATTCCTTCCCCTTCTCAGGACATATAAAAGCCCAAGGCAACAGCAACACAGAACCATAATTGATTTATTTCATGCAAAGTCAAAAATGGGCCAGAAATGTTGCGTCTGGTCAGCACCCTGCAGTGCTGCTGTTGTCTGAAGAATGCAAAAGATTATTTAGTATTTTGAACAGGAAATGATGTTGTTCATTTGATGGGTTTGAGGCCTTGTCAGAATTATGTTATAAATAGGCAGATGATCTATTTCTTTTCTACAAGGCGTAACACAGCAGTGTATGTTTGTCATCTGAGCTGTTAGATGCCAGAAATCCTCTCCGAGCGGAGCAATATACCTTCCCGTTTAATGGTTCTTTGAGGCATTCAGGTGGAAAACATTTAATGTACAGACGTGAAATGGGTCGGCCGTGATCAATACTCTTTGCTCTGCAATCAAAAATGTCATAAAGAAACGCACACAGGGATGTTTCATCAGTCGATCAGCTGTATGTTTTCATATTTCAGGGAGCATCAGTACTGTGGTGTAATTTTATAGCTATATCCTGGAGGGAGTATCTTTCTCTCACCACTTAAATGTTTATTATTTGTTGTCATTTCTGATAAATGCAGAGATTTTAAAAGGGAGACGTAGCCTTTAGTTTACCTTTGCCTTCACTTTGCCAATAATTTCCTTTTATAAAAGTGAATCATTGCTTCCTCTGAAACTAATTCCAGCTCAATAGAGAAACCACACCATGAGATAACAATCATTTTGTGACAGAAATTAAAATAATTGTTTCAACTTGTGATATGAGAACATGAATCTATACAGCCATGCTGTGCTTTGGCAACCTAATTTCCAGAAAAAAATGGTGGCATTGTGAGTTTATGAAAACCACAGATAGGTGATGTGTATGTTATTATTATTTTGCGGGTACAATGAAACTTTCCATTTCAACAATGCTGTAGATAAAGTGTGGTTAGGTTTAGACACAAAAGCCACTTGGTTAAAGTTAGGAAAAGAACATGAAATGCAGTGATGTCTCAGTCATAAAAACTGCTTTTCATGGCGCTATACCGACAGAAAATGCAGTGACGTCTCTGTAAAAATAACATGTTTTCGTGGCACGATTTGGCCAGAAACGCAGTGTCACTTTGTGACAAAAATTAAAATAACTGGAGGTGTTAGAGGTTTTAAATATGAGTCTTCAGTTTGGCAGACGCTTGGCAGTCAGCTCATGTAGCACATCACTTTAGAAACGTTAACACCTGATGTTTAACAGGTATGATGTTTTTCTTTTCATCATGTTAGTTTGCTTACATTCACAGATTAACACCACACAGAAACATCTAGCTGATGGGGGCTGATTTCATGAGTTTTGCAGTCATTTAGTAATGATCAAAGAACTGCACAATAATACTTTTGACTTTGACAGTAGAACTAGATAAAGAGTTTGGGAACCTCTAAAGTGATTGCGAGTCATCCTGACGGGAACATAAATGTCTGCACCAAATGTCAATCTGTCCAACAGTAGTCAGGACATTTCACTCAAAATCACAAATGTCAACCTCATGTTGGCGCTAGAGTTAAGGTCAGGGGATCCCCAATGTCAGCAAGATTCATTGTCTGGGGATAATGAATATCTGTACAAAATTTCCTAGTCATCATTGGAATAGTGTTCGAGATATTTCAGTCTGGACCAAAGTGGTGGACTGACTGACCGACGGACCATTCCTAGAGCCGCTAGCGAGGCTAAAAATAAATCAAATAACTCCTCCAACATTTCTCACAAAGTGCTTTTTTCAGTTTTCTGCCTGATCTCTCAACTTTTAAAAAGCACGTCTCTCCTTTGATCTTCTGAAGCGGACAATAGAAAAACGTATTTGACTGATGAAAGAACGACAAGCCGGTACCGTCTTTATTACACGTCTCACAAAAGGAACGTAATTCTTCCAGACAGCTTTATTTCGGCGGCTCTGTCAACCTCATTGCAGCTCAGCGTCCCTGCAGTTATGACAATCTTTGCTGTCATTATTAATCTGCTCCGTCCCCCTGTGACATTTGCTGTTGTGTTTGTGCCTTAATTCAACCCGTGACTGGATCTGAGGTCTGTCATGCTCGGCTGAAAACACATGTATGTTTCTGCTGCTCATAAGCTTTTGGACTTCAGACCACAGATGAGACTTATAGATTTATGACAGTGTGGTGTCTGTGTGAATAAGAGTTTAGCTTAACAGTAACGGCCTTTAATATTACTGAAATAAACAGTAATTTTTGCAGAGCATCCCATACTTGATTGAATGTTTTAAAGGACTGTAATCTGTTGATTCAAATCATAATACCACTACACTTTACATGTCTGATATGACTGTAAAGCTCATGGTGTGACCACCAGTGGTGTAATGGTGCTATGTACATTTACTCAAGCACTGCACTTCAGTAAATTTTGAGGTACTTTGCTCTAGTGCATTAATATTTCAGTTTTATGTAACTTTATACTCCCACTCCACAAAATATTGGAGAGAAAATATTCTACTTTTTACTCAACTGCATTTTTCTTATAGCTTTAGTTAATACACAGATTCAAACTGTTAATACAAATTATCAACCGACTAATAAATAACAAAGTATTGTCATAGATTAAGTTGCCTTGCAGATAAAATATATACACATATTAGAACCAGCAGTGACCTCTGTAGTGTTAATTACAAAAGATCTGTTTTCAGTGACCTAAATCACAGTTTGTGTGTGGCTGGAAGGCCAATCACATAAAATGCACACTACATTTTTGTGTTTGTGTTATCAAGACGTCAGTCCTGTGTCTCCCTTCAGCCACATTCACTTCCAAAGCTCTGTGCATCTCCTCTGTCCGTCCACCAGATGTCCTCAGTCTTTCCCACCTGTCCCACTCACCTGACTCACTTCCACTAGCTCACCTGTTTTCCAGTGTCCCTCATCAGCCCTCCATTATGTTCGCCTTTTGTTTCGTGTCTTTCTTCCAGCCACCTGAACTCCAAAATCTGAGCCCTGAATGCCTGTAAGCTCATGTGCTGTATCTTCACTACTTTCTGTCTGGACTTTCTGCTTTTGGGTCCTTTCCTTGTTGCCTTGTGCTCACCAGCCTGATATGTGGTGCATTATGTGTACTTGCACAGCAATGTTTGTGATAAATTCTGCCTTCACCATGTTAACATGCTCACTAACATGCTCATGTCACTATTTAGTGTTTTTGCATCAGTGGTGTTAGAATCACTCAAATTCTTTGCTTTAGGAAAAGTACTAAAATCCCACTGTAAAAATACTCCTACAAGCAAAGTTGCATGCAAAACCTTACTTGAAAAAAAGTATCTTTTTCGCATTATTAGCGAAATGTGTTTGAAATATCAAAAGTAAAAGTAAAATTTTGTCATATGATATCTGATGTTTCTGGATCAATATTACTGATGCTTTAATATGTGTGTTGCATTTTACTGCTACAAATGTTTAAGGTTGTGCTCATTTTAACTCTTTTATATCCTGTTGGGCAGTTTAATCTACATATTGCATAATATTCCATGAGATCTCATGTTTGCAGCGTAATGTAAACTCTAAAAAGTTTTCACGGTGTCATAAAACACCCCTGTTTTCAGATTTGTGATGATGCATTTTCCAGCTGATCCAGGAGGATATTTTAAAAGTTTTTTCAGCTGAAAAAGTTGGAGAATTTTCTCATCACATGAAAGAACACAGTTTATCACAAACATTTAACATCAAATTTAGAGATACTTGGTTTTCCCTGGACAGGAAGGGTGTAAAACATTAAAAAACGAAAGCTGTCAAGACAACTGTAGTGGAGCAAAAAGTCCAAATATTTGTCTGTGTAAAGACATGTAAAATGGAAATACTTTTACCTCAAAGTACTTGTGTAAATGTACTTGTTTACATTGGTTTCATGCTAATATTTTCTAAATGGAATCAGACACAGTACAGCCGTGGCTGATGGGATTGATATTAGATTTGCACACATTTGGTCATAAATGGATGAAAAGGCAAATTTCATGACAATCCACCCGAAAACCCTGAGACTCTGAGGAATAGCTGGATTTATTATGTACAGTAATTTCCTTGTAAAGTCTGTCCAATAACGAGAGGATTAAATTAGATTCTTTAGGAAATTCCCTGAAGAAAAACACATTTTAGGGGTTAAAACCGGCGTCAGAGTAATATCTCTTTCTCCTCAAGCCAACTTTAACCTCAATTAAAAGTGCCACATGGAGTGAAATAAAGCTGTGGAGACAAAGTCGAGGCTCCAGTAGGATCACGGTTAGTTAGTGAGAGCTTGGACTCTCAGCTGGCTCGGCCTTGGACTTGGCAGCAGCCGCCTACTGTCACTGGGAGCAGATGGTCCCCCTCTCAGAGTCAGGCGTCAGCTGTTCACATGTGCACAGGTCGGACGCTGAGGCTCGCCCACAGCTCACAGAGGAAACCATACAGCCACTCTGACAGCTCGCTCGCTGTTGGCTTCAATGGAGTTTGACAACTGAAGATTATTTCTCTGTTGACGATCCCCTTTATTCTGTGAAGATATGCCTCATTCCAGGTAGGTGGAAATATTATCTCTTTATTTCATGCTTTTATTTTAGAGAGATTTATCACTGCGTTTTTTATTACATACTCTGTTAGGAAATCCATTGATATTGTTGATGATACTGTCGCCTCAGAAGTTACAGAAATGTAATTTAGTTTCAGCAGCTTTTGATCCTCCACTCTGCAGTCAGTAATTCTTATTATACTAGGAACCTGTTAGAAAGTGTAAGTGTTTTTGTGTTTCACGCTCACCTTTACGAGAGGACACAGAGTTTAGATAAACAGACAGGAGGATCGCTCACCTGCTAAAGCTCCTCTAATTCCATTTGCTGACCGTGAGATCTGCCTGAACGGCTTATAGCGTCCTTACAGTATTAAACACCGGAGCTAGACAGCCGTTACACTATGAGCCAACGCAGTGTGGAAACGTGATTCATGTCTTTAGTTATATTTACCTGTCCTTGAGTTAAAAAAGAAATATATTTCAATAAAGTATTTCATTTTATATGTGAGTGGGGGGAAGTAACAAAGTATATTTACCCAAGTAGTCACAATTTTGAGGTACTTGAACGTATTTTTGGCTACTTTAAATGTGTTTTCTACCACAGTTGAGAGGAAAAAAATTTGAAATTTTGGTTTCTATTAAGCCCCTGTACGGTTCTTCAGAAGTTCTCTACTAATTATTTCACCAGTTAACTAAATAAAAACAAGCTGCAGGACCAAAAGTGTACCTTCTAAGATCTGTGTTGTTCTTTGGAGGTTCTCTAGTGGTTTTTCAGTTAGTTTATTAGGGAAAGCATAAAAACACTATGTTAAAATACCCTACAGAGTATTTCCAGAGCTTAAGACAAAGTAATAACTGAAAACCTTTTTGCTCCATGTACATGGAAATAGTCCAGGTTAGAAAAGTCAATTTAGGCCTGATGTGTTTCTCAGTTAGCATTTAATTAAGGGTTATGAGTCTTTAAAGCAAATAATTTGTGAGAAATATTAATGATGATAATTATATATTAAGTAACAATCATTTGGAAGCATGTTTATTCATCCATGGTATTATTAATCACCATTTAAGGATATAGCATCATATATATCATATATCATATAGCACTATTTGACAAAGTCACTGAATAGCACCTGTACCTTTTAAAAGAGCAGTTTTGGGTACTGTGTGACATCGCTTTTGTTTAGAGAGAGATTTTGATACAAAATATAATCACCATGTAAATCAAAATAATGGTATATGTTAAAAGAAAGACTTCAATAATTTTCAGGAGGGAAATTCAAAAGTTACATACACACATAAAGTAATTAAAATTACTTTAAGCTGTAACTTTAAAGTGATGTATCAAAAGTTCTAGTCTAATAATGTTATATATTAATCTGAAATAGGCAAATATGCATAATGTGTACAAGTAATTTTGGTCCCCTTTAAGCATAATGTGACGCTAATACTGTATAGTACTTTTACCTAAATAAAATTCAACAAGCATGTCCCTATCTAGAGCCAGTGTTTGGTTTGTCTGTTCTGGGCTACTTTAGAAACATGGCGCACTCCCTACATAGACATATTTTCAGGCGATTATACACGAAAGACAACATACTTAATATATTATTGTCCATTTTAGCCAATATATCCCATAAATTCTACATGCTGACCTTTAAGTCAAATATCTGAGTCCGTCTTACACCACTTACTGTTTTTCTCAGCTGTTTTTGTTGTATTGTTCAGTAAACAGAGTGCCTAACTACCAGTCAGAACAATAAAACTGTATGACAATGGTCTCAAGCCATAAGGTCATTTCCTCATCTGTATCCTGTTCTCGCACAAAAGAACAAGGAAAGAGAGACATTAAACTCAGACGGGTTCCCCCAGTTTCCTTCTCTGCTTCCTGAACAGGAAACTGGTACAAGGGAAAGAGCCATATCCTCTCATGTATACACTTAAATAACAACTTAAATTCAACTTAAATAAAAGTAGAATTTAGAGGGATTACTTCTCAGGATGTTCATAAAACTTAAAGATTAAGCTCTCAAGTTATCAGCCTGGAAAATAAACTGAAAAGATCTGACTTCATGTTGCCATAGAAGCTGAAAACATTGTCCTCTTTTCTCTTTTTGCAGGTGCACAACAGGAAATAGTTTAGTACAAGTGCTTCGTTCAGGAGCTTCCTCCTTTCCTGAACGCCACATGGAGAACGTTTCCCCCAGTCAATGAACAAAAACCAGCTGGACAGCAACACAACAGCAGTATTAATCCTCAAAGATGGCAGTCACTTCACTATATGTTACCGAGGAGCCGGGCTTAGCTGAGGTGGACATATGTACGCTTGAGATTAACGCCAAGTATGATGTCATCCCATCTATTGTCTGCTCCGTTTGCCTTTCATTTGGCCTCATCTACACCTTTTTTGGTATGTATCCACAACACCAGAACTAATACTAAATGTGACTGTGCACAAATTATAGCAGTAAGGACAGTTATAGTTCAATCTGTCCCTGCTGTCCACTGTTTCAATGTGTCTCTGAAAGATTCATTAGCTCACCTGACTGCTTACACCCTCAGTGGCAGGTGTCTGAAAGCTGTCAGGGTTTTAGGATGGATAAACACAAAGCTGGAGCAGATGGGGAGTCCTCTGTCTGAATATGACACGGGCAGCATTAATAAAGTGCCACCTGTTGCACTGAAGCATCTCGAGTGTGTCATTGTGTTAAATCTGACAAAAGTTCATTTGAGTTCCAGTGGTGCAAGGAAGTACATTTACTCAAGTACTGTAAGTGCTATTTTGAGGTACTTCTGCTTCTTTATCCTCCTACTGGACCAGATTTCAGAGCAAAATATTCAATCAAAAATAAAATTTTGTTTTTTTATATTTCTGCAAACCACAGATATATAACATTTGCACAATATTATGTAGCGGAAATAATTAAACTGTTTCAACAACGCTATGGTTAACCTGTGGTTAGCATGGTTCCCACGGCTACTTAAAGTCTTAAAAAGGCATTGAATTCAATAATTTAAAAATAAGGCCTTCATTGGCATGAGATTGACTTAAATTAATCTTTCAAAAATCTTAAATATGCTCAGAGATGGTAAGTAAGATTTTTCATGTTTTATGTCATAATAAATATTTGGACAAAATAAAATTGTCCTTCAATTTTTGTTATTGGAAACTCGTCTTAAAATTAATTCCAAGTGGCATTAAAAAAAGTCAAAACAAGTCAATTTTATTTATAAAGCCCATTATCACAAAATACAGTTTGCCTCAGAGGGCTTTACAGCATACGACATCCCTCTGCCCTTAGACCCTCACATCGTCTAAGGAAACCCCCCCTCAAAAAAAACCTGTACCTGTAACGAGGATAAAAAATGGTAGAAACCTCAGGAAGAGCGACCGAGGAGGGATCCCTCTTCCAGGACAGACAGACATGCAATAGATGTCATAAATAACAATTAGATTACAATAATGACAAAAAGGAAAGAGAAAGAGAGCAAAAAGAGAGATAATAGTACTTTAGGTGAAAGATCTGAGTACTTCTTCCACAACTGAGTTCTGTTGTAATTTTAGAGAGTTTCCATGTAATACCAGTTTATAGAGCTTTATGTTGAGTAACAATACTGTAAGGGAGATTTGACCAAAAAAAGCACTCTGAGGGAAAAGAGTTCAACAAAGCTTTATTTCTGTCTCTGTTTCCACTGAGAAAATATGTGGACACAAATCCAACAAACACAAACTGTGAGCCTGATTAGGAGGTGTGTGACCTCTGGACCCAAAACATGTGACATTATGCAAACACACACGCTGCCTAAAGTCTGCGTTCCTGCACTACCTCTCCCAGTGTTGCATATTTTTACGACTGTAAATAATTAATAATTTGGAGGAAAAACAGCAGTTTCAGTGGTGCAGGCGGAGGCAGTCAGAGTCGTCAGAGCTCTGAGTGCTGATATAACTCACATAAAAGTCTTAATGACAGATGCTGGAGCTGGACACGAATACTGGAACAAATACGCTTATGAAATATATTTCAGCAACGTGTGACCCGTCAACATCAGCAGGGTACTCTGGCCAGCTTTCAGTTAAAAGTCAAGAAACCATTGGAAGTACTGCCGTAGTGTTATGCAACCATTCAGGGTTTTGAGCACTTACATGTGAGGCCTGTGAGGATAGTCACAGTCTATGCTACAATTTTGTAAGTGTTTTAGTATCCAAACTAAAAGCAGGCTGTTATTCTCCTCCTTTAGCTTACAATAAAAACGCATTTACAGTGTTTTAAAATTGCTTTTTTCCAATTTTCACAATTTTTAGACTTATCATTTGCTTAATTAAAAATGCCAGGCTGTATGTCAAATCCTGGCCTCAAAGTCATATAAATATCAAAACACTGTTATGATTATCACTGAATTTGAGTCATTGTGATTCAAATTAATATCGGTAGCATCAAATTTTGCTGTAAAACAGTAAAATGTGCAATATATGCAAAGATGATTATTTTTAAATGATCTAGAGTAAGAATGTCCTTTGAAAACTCTTTCTGTATTGAAAATACTGTGAAAAAAAAATTCTATATATATTATAGAGTCCGGACCATAAGTAAGCATATTAAGTCGAGAAAAATCATATTCTGAGTCTAAATAATGACTGTGATTGTTCTTGACTCCTCAGGTTTACTTTTTTCAGTACTAACTGCAAAGTTTCTTAAAAAACTGCAGATATATGATGGTTGTACATTATTATGTTGCAGATGCATTGAAACTTTACCTTTCAGAAACACTGGGTAACGTGAGGTTAGGTTTAGGCATGAAAAGATCGTGTTTTGGTTTGAAAATACCAGATTTTGGCGGCACAATCCCAACTGGAAACACAGAGGATGTCTCAGTAAAAAACAGCCTCTTTTGGTGGCAAGTAAGAAGTAGGCTACATAACCTCAAGTTGATATAATACTTATGAAACATGCAAATGTAATGTGTCCGTGGTTTGCTGAAACGAACAATGTCAACATTTTCTTCTGATGACTGGGTTGAAACCACATAAAACTTGTGGCTATATTTTAGGTCTTAGCATATGATTGTGTTTGGCTCTTTGCAGTAAGAGTTTGAATACATGGTTGAGCATAAATAGCAGTACTTTTTCTCTCTCTCCCTTTTTTTTTTAATCAAGCCTAACTTTGTTTTTATCGCACTTTCCAGGGTACCGCTGCTTCAAGATGGTCATGTTCTTCTCTGGCTTCATGTTTGGCTCAGCAGCTGTTCTCCTGTTGTACCACAAGGAGCCCCTGTTAGAGGCCCAGCTGGGGTCAGAGACAAAGGCAGGGATCGGCCTGGGCGTGGGCGTCCTCTGCGGGCTGATGACCATGCTGGTGTCCACGATAGGACTTCTGTTCAGTGGCCTGCAGCTTGGGAGCCTGCTCTCCCTCGCCATCCTGCTGGTCATCGGACAGTTTCACAGCCTCACTCCGGTGTGGCTGCCCGTCAGTGTCGTGCTGGCCGCCGGCATCGTCACGTCTCTCTTCACACTTCAGTGGCAGAAACTGTTCACCGTCGTCTACACAGCTGTGTTTGGAGCCGCCACTGTGATGCTGTGTGTGGATTACCTGGTTGGGATGTTTATACTGCCAGATCAGGTTTATGATATTTTTTGTCAAGGCGTCCCACGTCCATTCTGCTGGTTTAACTGGGCGATCACTGGGATATGGCCAGTTCTGGGTCTGATAGGTGTGTTGGTACAATGGGGGTTTACTGCCAAAGGAGTATCACACACAGAAGGTAAGTTTAATTCAGTCTACATTAACTGATGGATTCAATCTCATGCTGTTTTTGTGTTAAAGGGACAGTTCAACCCAAATTCAAAAATATTTTTACTTTTATGGCTGTTTATCAGTCTAGATTGTTTTGGTGTGAGTTGCTGAGTGTTGGAGATTTCTGAGCTGGTTACTGAAGACAATCCACAGAGCTTGTTGTTTTATGTAGGGACTATTTTCTTTTTACTGAACTACACCTGCTAACCGCATCACCACAGGGGAAAGCGCGCATCTACTCAGGCTCATGCTCTGACAGCGCGAGATGTAAACGTTAATGGCATCCTCCTTGTCTGAGCTGAAACGTTAGTTAGCTCAGTGGTGCACTATGAGAACTGAAAAAAAGATGACTGACTGCAAACAAAAAATATAAATTAAAGTCAAATATTGTAGCATAATTTGATTGAAGTGCAAAAACAAAAATTTTACAAAAAAGGGTCAAATGGTGGTAAAGATAGATGTCCAACAAAAACTGTGAAATTTAAGTAAAATATTGTAAATAATCCGAATAAAGTCAATAAATAAATACATTAACAGGTTTTGCAGAGAAACAGTTATTTTCAGATATGTGATAAATTATTATGATCAAACACTTTCAATTTAATGACGTAGCAAAAAGTTCTACAGACTGTTATTTTACAGATTTTTCCTGAATCATTATGATAAAAACCGGCCAAATACACATCTTTCCTCTCGCCTATAGTCCTGTTTAGCAGTCTAGATTGTTTTAGTGCGTATATGTGTGTGTAATGTACGCTATTCTGCACAGTGACAGGGCTGGCGGGCGAAACTGTTCACAACAAGTCCTGGAGAGTATTTTGAGTAACTGGGTCATGTTTCTGAAAATAAACATTGCTGTTTAGTGTTTTTAAATGTATTTTTTGGCCGGTATGAGCACTGCGATTTGAGTGCCATCTACTTCCATTATATTGGAAAAAGGCAGACATCTCTATGGCTGATATCTCTAAGACTCTGAAACTCAACCAACCAGAATATTCCAGACTGATAAATACAGGTAAGAGGAAAAATGTGGAATTTTGATTTTAGGGAGGGCTGTGCCTTTAAATACAAGCTCAAAACCACTGTCTTTTATAGGATGTACTCATGATTTATTTTATTTTTTCACCCCTTTCAATGCTTTCCAGCAGCACACAAAAAACAGCAGAAACATACGAAGAAGTACAGATACAGAGAGTCAAGAAGAAGACCTCAACCACCACATCGTCGACGCAGACCTCCAACACTGAAACGCTACACCGGGGACGTCCTAGCACCGGTCAGTGGCTGAGATTGTAACGAGTCATTCAGTTTTGACCTCTTCAGAGAGGCGAAGTGCAGCCATGACAATCAGCATTTTCATTTCTCTCTGATTGCTTGAGAAATGGCCTCATCATGTGAAATGACAGTAGATGGCCAGTGCAATAACCAAGTGTCCTTGTCCTGTTGCAGAGTTACCTCCAGAGCCTTAAGGAGCGCCAGATGGGAACAGGCTCCTCCACCAGCAGTGTCAGCACCATCACACACACTCTAATAGACTTTGACTTTGAGACGGGCTCCATGGTGCCTCTGACTGCTGCCTCGCCTGTCTGTACAGTCTGAGGGAGCACGGCTTCGAATATCTGCATCCCAGGACTTCGTTATCATGTACTGAAAATTGAACATTCCTTTGAGATGTTCACTTCCTTGGAAATAATTTAACCACTTTGACTGGCGGCATGAATCCACTTTAACCGGCTTTGTCAGATAATCATCAACATGCATATGGTGTGATTTTAAATGTTCTGAGATCATCCCACCCGAAACGATGATGACACAACATGCACCGTCATCAGACTCATGATCATCAGCAGTTTATCTCACAGACACTTTGTGTTTAACAGGCTGGCATAATAATCGTTTTTCCTCCAAACACTGTATGCTGTGTGTCTAGATTTAGGTTGGGTTGCAGTTCTTTTGAAATGTTATGGTTATAAACAATGAATTCACACTAACCTATGCAAATAAACTAGGATGTGCTGTACATAAAAAAATGGGCACTGTTGGACAATAAACCAATAAATCACTGATTTGACAAGAAAAAAACAGCTTAACAGCATGTTGTTTTTGGAGTATTATCTTATATTAATGTCCATTAAAACAATATTTTTAAAGAAACAAAAATCAGTCGAAATGGAATAAAAATCTGATAATTATGTGTGCGTAAACACCTTTTCATAAGCTTACAACAAGCTCTTCCTATCTCCGGAGGGAGCAGGTCCTCTTCTGCTGCTGACAGGTGTGATGTGCTGCTAACAAAATTAAGCTTGCCTAAACTTTTTCGGTGTTTCAGTGACATGATAAAGCATGAACCAGTTATAGGTCTCTGTTTCTAACTGTGGCCCTGTTTCTTTTTTGCTTAGTTTAGTTAGCAGATGCTTTGCAAGCTTTGCGTGTGGTAAACTAACAGAAGAATTAGGCAGATACAAATACTGTTTTCCCAAAACAGTGTGTGGGTGCTTAATGCCATTCAGTCATGCAATCAGGCATTTTCATGGAAGACATTTTGACGTGTTACAGTGAGAAAAGCACAGGCGTAAATAATAAAATAAATTGTTGAATAACTGACATACTTGTGCAGGCCAAAGCCATCACTAACGTTAATAATAATAACTGTGCTTTTCCTACAGTTACAGTGAAAATGTCATGAAAAAAGCTTATATGTTACATATAATAGATGCCTGCCCATAGATAACAACATCAGTCTTACTGAATCACTCAGCACAAAGTATTTGATTTTCTTATTCCATTGCCTGTATGCCAGCAAATACTTTTTAATTTAAACAAAAATAGAAACACCAAAACATGCAAATATGTATTCTCTGTGATTTCATGCAATGTGTGTCTTCAAAGAAAAAAATAATGCTTCTCTGACTCTTCACACAATAGATTCAGGATTCAAATAAATAGGCAAGTCTGTCCGGTTTTATACCAAATCACTGTGCAGGATAAAGTTTGTGTTGAGTCGCTGGTGGCCTCTGGTGGTTCAGTCGTCACACTGCATCCAACGTGCCGCGGTGCTCAGAGGATAACCTTTCTCCACTGCTCGGTGCTGCTGGTCTACACGCCAGTACTCAGTGCCTTTAAACAAGTATATATGGCCGTTTGTCCATGTGAATGCAGCATCAGTGTTGCTGGGTGCCCCGTGGAAAAGTTGTCCAACAGGTTTGGGATATGAACTGAAATCTGTCGGGCCAGTTTCATCCCACTGCCAGTATCCAGAGCCCTGGAAAAAAACAATGAAACAGATATTCAACAGAAAGTATATTATGATATTATGATATTCAACAAAAATTTGCACGTACTTTGAAAAAGATGAGTTTTTTATTCTTATTGAAGTACAAGGCTGAATCAATATTAGCAGGGATGCTGGTCAAACGTTTGGGGAAGCCGTGGTCAAGTTTAAAGCCTGTGTATCTCCATAATTTGTCCTCTGTAAAAGAGTAAAGAGAAAAAAAAGTATTCTTTAAACACTGCATTTTAAAATGTTAAACTCTCGCCAGCATTGTTCATCACACCCTTGTGAGAAATATTCTAAACTATGAAATGAATCCACCTTTCAGAAAATAGGACTTGGCGGTCCGCTGAGAGTGAACAGCTGCATTGAGGCTCCCTGGCAGCTCCTTCCACAGTGCAGAGATCAGGACTGGACTGTTGTAGCCAGAGCTGGACTTGGTCCACACGTACTGACCACTGAAGACATATGTCTTACGCAAAGGACCTGCAGGGACACGATTAGGGAGAAAACATTGCCGTAAGTTGATGCAGCTCATAAATTACCAATTGAATGTCAAAATACAGAGACTTATTTTTGTCCTATATTGCATGCAGTGTGACAGCAACAGAGTCTCTATACCCAACATTACTGCATCCAGAGTGGCCTTGCAAGGATCTGGGACTCCTGGTACAAACTGACTTGGTTTTCTGGATGGAGGAGTCTTCTCTGGCTTTCCTGAAAAGGTACAACGCTGCATAGATGATACTTTAAAGATCAAAAACATACCCTGAGATTCTGACATTACCGTATAAAGCCTGGATCCCTCGGATGTCATCTGGATGTAGTTTGAAGTCGGAGTGGTATCCGTTGTAAACAGGTCCCATCAGTGCGCTGTAGTGTTGTGAGTGGCCCAGGCCGAGAGCGTGGCCAATCTCGTGGGCTGCGACGATCCTCAGGTTTGAGCCGGAGTTCTTGCCCTCTGTCCACACCTCGTCGCCGTCGAAATGCACAATGCCTGACTCAGGGGCGTCAGCGTGGGCTAAAACATGACCTTGAAGAAAAAGAGGGAATTCTTCAAATCATTGTTGCAAGTGTCATACAGCAGACGTTTAAAAGGACAGTTCACCTTAAAATCAAAATACATATTTTACCTGTAGTGTTGTTAATCAGTCTAGATTGTTTTGGTGTGAGCTGCCACGTGTTGGAGATATCGGCCGTAGAGATGTCTGCTCTCTCTCCAATATAATAGAAAACTTGTTGCGCTCTGCTTGTGAGCCTCAAAGCACTGAAAACCACATTTGAAATTTAAAGCTGCACTCATTGGTTTCTCTTGGCCGTTTCTAAGCACTGTTGCAGGACTTTATCATTTCATCTTCTACATGCCAATGTCAGGCTGTATCTTAACTGGTCTGTTAACTGCCTTATTTTTATGGTTTACTTATAGCATACATTAACATACTTTTTAGTTCGTCCTTGTGGTAAATTCATTTTGTGTTCTTTTTATGTTTTATATTGTTTTAGAGTTACATGTTTTCATTTTGTATTTTTGTTCTGTTTTGTTTTGTTTGATCTTAAAAAAAGAAATTCTTAATCTCAAGAGGTTTTTCTGGCTAAAAGAAAGGTTAAATAAATAAATAAATAAATGTCTCAGCAATGCCTCTTTTCAGAAATTATGACCCGGTTATTCAAGATAATCCACAGACCTTGTTGTGAACAGTTTCATGCAGAGTTTCTACAGAACTACACCTACCAGCTGTTGAGAAGCTGGGTCAGGATTTCTGGAAAGAGACATTGCTGTTGAGTTTTTCCAAATGATTTTTTTGCACTTTGAGCACCACAAGCCGAGTGCCTTCTAGTTCCATTATAGTGGAGAGAAGACAGACATCTCTGCAGCTGATATCCACAACGGGTGAAGGAAGTAAAACAATTTTAATGATTATTTTGAGGTGAATTGTCCCTTTAACAGTTTAACATGTTTAAAAGTAACACGTTAACAAAACTTCCAGTGGTTTCTTTAAAACATCCAGGGATTGTCACATTTTAAAAAATATTTTAACCCTCGTGTTGTCCTAGGGGTCAATCTGACCCCAAATGAAATCAAAATACGTTTTTTATACTTAGGAAAGCAAGGTCTATTGGCCCTAAATTTCAAAACAAAGGGAAAAATGTGTGGTAATGGGTTGGACTGAAGTAAGACTAAAGGTGTAACACAGAATTGATTTACAATTTATACAATATGCTTTATATAACAGTCAAAACAGGGCGGGGTCAAAATGACCCCAGAGGACAAAAGGTGAATGGCAATTGAGAGGACATTACGAGTTAAGAAAGTTGTTCCCACCTCGTCCATCAAAGGGAACTGGACACGTCTTGTCTTTTCTGTGAAAGGAGATTTTGATATCTGCTTTTCCTCGTTGCAGTTCCTTGAACCTCAAAGGTGACACGTCGCTCCAGTACTTAAACGCACTCTGAATGGCCAAACGGGTTTTCCCCAGACCCAAGTCAGGGGTGTAATTATGAAGCCGGTACGTCAGCATCTTCTTTCGCCAGTAACCTGTTCAATTAGAAAACGCGTTATTGACATTTATCAACCAATACTGCAGTAACAATCCGAATCTGGATTCGTAACATTAATGCAATTACTCACCCATAATTCTATATTTAAGAGATTTGCTATCGAAAGAGTCTTCCAGTCCACACCGAGGTTTGTTCATCATCGCCAGAGTGGCTGAATCTAGTTTTCCTGATATTTGCAGGTTTGTCACTTTCTGAAAGATTCTGACATGAAAGACGAAATGTTACTGCATTTATAGTGATACAAATGAACAAACCCGGGGTGAGGGGAAGAACAGAAGAACATGTTAAGATACCAGCATACACAGTTAAAAACAGACAAAACGTAGTCACCTTAGAGCTTCAGCTATCTCCTCAGGTGGATGATTTTGGCCTTCAGTGTCCAGGGGGATGTGCAGATAACCATACTTCCTTAAATATGCCTAAAGAATGAGCACTTATTAGAAAAGTAGTGAAAAAAAGTATTTTAATCATTTACTGATACAAAAGTAATACTTCGACAATACAAAAAACTCCCAAGTCATCAGCATTTAAAAGTTTCTGTACTTAAATTGTTATATTTGTTAAGGCTAAGCTTATAGTAACTAGTTAATACAATGTTGGGTATTTAAATTCACAGCAGTATAATTTATTTTATTAACTAATAACCTGTTTTATTTGTAAAATCTGAATCTGCAAAGTAACACGGCCTACTGTATATCAGTCAGATAATTATAGTGTATGTATGCAGAAGCTGAAATCAGAGAGTTTCATCTGTTTTTTCTTAAAAAAAACTGATTAATCAGTTTTTAAATTAGCTGCCAATTAATTTAGTCGAAAACTATTACATTCATCAAGTAATCGCTGCAGCTTCAGTTATAGGCAGCTTTACACTGCAACAATATTCAGTTGTAAGACTCAAAAATCATGGACATTGTTTGAGTCCTGCTTCCAAGAAATACCTGAACAGAGTTTTTGTTTTTGCAGTTTTGAAAGATAAACTTCTCAGCAGGTCTAAGTTGCAGCATCACAACGTTTCTGCATTTTCTTACCACCGCGTCTGTAAATTCTCTTCTGCTCAGGCCGACGCATGAATCTGTTAACAGCAGAACAAGAAAAAACATTAACTCCAGCTTATATTCCATTTTCCAGTTTGGGTTTTTTCCCATCTCTGTTGGGAAATAAAAACTTTTCATCTGATAACAATCAAGTTGTGTTTCGTTGTAAGCATCGCTGGAGACTGCAGCTCCTCCATCTGCTTCAGTCCTCTGAGTGTCTGTCGTCCCTGAGTCAGAGCTGCAGCGAGTTCCTCAGTTTAGGTTTTCAGTTTTTATACCATCAAGAGTCTGTCCAGGATGGCCTCAAAGCCACATAATAAACCTTTTACAAGAATGTGATGCGTGGACGACAAAAGCCAGAACATATTTCAGACAGTAACAGCCTGTTTGCGCCTTCTTACACCATCATTTAGTCATTTGTCTTGAAGCGAATAAGAATAACTTCCGAGTAATCTTGTTTACGTCAAAGGAAGCAAATAAATTAAATAATAACTCTAAAAAAAGACTGTCTTCCCACCATGTATTAAAGGGGATGATTTATAAAGACTCGTGTCACTGTGGTGAAACTTTATTGATAATTAATTAAGCTGCAACACTTTGAAGGTAAATTATTTTCCAGACGACACGACAGATGCTCCAGCTGTATGTTTGTGAAACAATATTTCACATCAATCTTAACATTCTTTCGCTTCATGGTTACAGCTCTATGAGGAAAACAACTAACCGCACTTCCTCCACGACACAACAGCTTATTATATTGTTCACAATGTAGGAGCCCATTCAATGAAAAACAATGACGCCCCCGTGTAACCATCGCTACAAATCGTCCTCTGAATGGAGACAGAAAACGCCTCCTGAAGATGCAGCTCATTAAATGTGAGCGGACAGATGGGGACGAGACTCAGACGTGCTTAAAACAATTACAGTTACTAAATTTAACCACTGGTTCAATTTTAATGCCAGAAAACACAGAGCAATCCCTGATTTCTCATTAGAGGAAAAGCATCTTTTATCTGTAAACTGAACAGGCGCACACGGGCGCTCCCTGCCTCGGATTCTCCCTTTAAGACATAACACAAATCCTCCTTTGTCAACTTAAATTTAACAATAAATTGATTATTATTGATTTATTGAGCTTGCTGGAGCAGAGCAAAATCTTAAATTATGTCCAAGTTCCAGACTTCATTAAAAAGCACTAGTCTTATTAGTCTTATGAAAAGTTTAATATACTCTTAACTGTCGGTTTATTAAAACAAAGTTGATTTTTAAATATACTTTCAATGCAAACTGTTCTCCCACAAAGCATGAGAGGAAAGGGAAGTGGTTAAAACTAAAATAAATTCTGTCTTGTGGTGAGTCAGCTCCACCAGGATAACAAAAAATACACAAAAAACTAAGGCATACAATTTTTGGAAAACCATTTTGCTTTAATTTGTGAAGTTTAATTGGCAGCTTTTTAGTCGCAGTGACCCTGTGTGTTGATTTCTTGTATACTAATTGCAAAAATATTTATATGTAAATAATTTTAAGTATAGCATATACTGTATACACGTAGTTTATATGAAATCAGGACATAAAATTAGATTTAAAGGGGCACTTTTTCACGTAAATTCATTCTTCCTGTCTTTCTTTTTCCCCCCAAACTTTAATTCCCTTTAATCTAGAACCTGTTTACAAAACTCACACTGTTTCATTTTTTTTACACTAAGAAGAAAAAAAAACATTATTTTGTAAAATTTTATTTTTCATTTTATTACAAGGATACATGTCACTTTATTCTTCTTATTGTGTATTTGTTTCTACTAAAAATGGCATTTTTTAATAAAGACGTAATCACAAATGTTGAGCTTCAAAAAGCTCAGTCATATCCTAAAAGGCTCTGATGCTGTTAGCTAACATCACTCAGGAGATCATTTTTTAGGAAGTATTTTCAGCCACAGATTAAAACATATTTGGTGCTCCTCTGAGAGGGAATCAAACCAAAGTTACTGTGTTTACTATAATGAAAGAGCGTGTCACAGCAGTTTGGCTTGTTAATGTGTTTTTGATTTTTTGGAAAAGAGGAATAACATTTTAGGCTTGGACTGCAGAAAAAATACAGAGTCGGTAGTATCAATTCATTACTGGTTTTGGTCTTTTCATGGGATTTGTTTACAGTAACAAAAATATACAATGTGAGATGAACATTTTACGCAGCATGTAGTTTTAATTATTGTAATGACTGTTTTGACAGTGGCTCAACATTAGTGCTACTACAAGAGGCAATCCGATCTTTGACAAAAAAATGTTAATCCTAAGGGCAGACAAGTCAACAAACTATATTCTCTTAAACAGAAAATAATTCCTGTGCAAGTGATACCGTAATAATACCTGATGCTATGAAAGGTACAAAATGGAGACGACAGACACGCACAAAACAATTCACAATGATGTCTTTAAAAGATACTTATAAATGAATGGCCAGGTCGATTCAGGTGCACCTGCAGGAGTCACGATGTAATCTGGAGATCTGAATCTAGAAAACGCGTCTGCCGATGTGGCGCCCGCTGCGTAACATCCTGTCGTTCTCTGCTCGAAAGGCGCTGGGACTGTGTTCACTTCCAGAGGTCATGATGAATATCAAATAGGTAGAATGTGTTTAATGGAAGCTATGATCACAAAGCTGCAGAGGTCCCTCCCTGTCTCTCAGTCTGTAGTTTGTATGTTTATTCTGTCCGACTCTTCTGCGCTTTTATTGCTTCACGAGTCACGCTCCAGCTGCTCTAACTCATCCTGTAAGGCTTGAAGCCGGCCCAGCTTTTCCAACTGATCCTTTGTTGGCTCTTTTATTTCCCCTGAGTCCACTTTCTGCTGCAATTCCTCAACTTGCCGCAGCTTCTTTTTCAGGTTTTTGATCTTCTTGGACTTTTCGGCTGCTGCTGCTGAGGAATCATCAGGAGACGAGACAGAAGCCGGCGCCTCCGTCTTGTTTTGAGACTCCCCGCTCCCTGAAATGGACACGTTCTCAACGGCGTCAGTCACCGAGTCCACGTCCCCGTCCTGGTGCTGCTGCTGTTTTCGTTTCTCTTTGCGTTTCATGTTGCGTTTCGCAGACTTTGAGAGACCGGCTGTCTCACTGTCGCCGCAGCCGGGGATCTTCTGCTGCTGCTGTTTTGCCGGAGCTGCCTCAGACGGGCTCATCCCGGGCGGCAGGTCGGGTTTGCTCTTGAAAAACTTCACATACTTGTTTTCATATCTGAAAGTGCAAGAAAGAGCAACAAAAGATTAAAGACTGAAGTAAGAGGACCAAATTGACATTTTGCTCAAAGCATATGAGTCATTTCTAATTAGTACGAGCCCATCATAATCAATCAAACCATCCCAGCTTGCTCTAATCCCCTTCTCAATAACATCATGATTTATATATGCAACTTTAATCAGGAATCCACAGTCCCTCCAGGAGTTTGTGAGCTGTTTTTGTCATTGTTGCGGCCTGAAATGCCTGATTTCACGGAAGCTCTCTTAAAAAATCTGATACATGTTGCAATGTTTATAGGCGGTTTCTTTACAATTACATTTTGAGGCTAAGTGAAAATTGCAAAAATAGTTGTGGTGCCGTCTCAGATTCGGAGCTTATGAGCATTAAGTGTTTACCACAGAGCTGGAATATATCTGTGATGGTAGGTTTGGGAGGGCGGGAGCTGGAGATCATCTGTAGCTGCCAGTCAAATCAGCACTGAAGGACTCTCTCTGTGAGCAGCTCTGTGTCTCTCTGCCCTGTTAACACGAGCTGACGCCCTGATTCCACCAGCAGCGTGTCCATGACACTACGTCTGCAGCGCTGTTTTGCTCCGTCCTCCACGCAGCTCGATACCCCACTGGGAGCGTTTCAGAAGCAGATACTGCAGACTTGTTGAGATTGTGCTTATTTCGTCGTTTTCCCCTGATTTTGTGGTCATTTTTTTTTGTGACTCTACAGCGGCTGAGTAGGCTACATATATAAATGCTCTCCTTAACTGTCTGTTTAAATTACGTTTATTGATGTTTTTACTTTGTTGTGCTGCAGCCTGCAGTTCAGCCAGGGGCGAAGTAGATCAAATTTTGTCTGCGTTTCGGTCAAAAAACCTGCTCATCTTGATAATTAAATCATTATTAAAAAATCCTATAACAGAAGGAAAGCATTTTGCATAATGTTAGGCGTGTTTGGGGACTTTTATGAATAGACTCTAAACAATAACAAAAACAATGTATATTCAGAACTTTTCCAAAACCTACTGTTAATTCCAGACCATTAACAACTAACAGTTTTTCTCATTTCAAAACTTTTCCAGGAAATTCATGACCGAGGGAACCCTGTATGAAGGAGAGAAGAATCGCACTTACACTGGTACTTCCTCCTGGGGGGTGTAGCCGTCCTTCACCCGCCTCGGCTTCCTCCATGTCCCATCAGGTCGCTGAGTGGCAGCAATGTATTTCCCTGAGGAGCAAAAGGTACGACATTTTAGAGAACCGATGTGCACGAATAAAACTACATTTTAAGCCAGCAGGCCTTTAATTCATCCCAACAGCTGTGAGCAGGCTTTAACTGTCAGCAGGACAGAAAATAACCGTGCTCATTCATTTCCATTAGAGGTTTTTAGAAACTGTATCCTGCTTGTGCATGCTTATTAACTATTGCAACAACTTTCTAATATTTAATATTATGTTCTTTTCTTGGGGGGACGGTGACTTAAACACTACACTATTGACCGTATGATATTGTTAGCAAGAAAGGAAATATTTGGTTGGTTGCATGGCCACATAAGCTAAAATACAAAAGACGTATTAATTATTCATATCAACAGAAATATTTTATATGTAGGCTTTCCAGACAACAAATTTATTAGTAATTTTACTGTGACATATTGCACAGTGAAGTGCATTTATTGCAGCACCTCTGCACAAGACTATTACAGATTTAATAAATAACACATACACTTTGTGGGCTTTTATTGCACACACGAGAATTGAAACTATAAAATCAATGAGGTGACGGGCTGCTCTGAGTTTTTCAAACCACCAGATGTCACTGTGCATGTGGAGTTATAGGCCCCAAAGCTTCAAATCTTTTTCTGACAGAAACACAGAGAAAGCCCCAAAGCTTCAACCATCCATCACTAGTTTGACAAGTTGTTCACTGTGTGTGTGTGTGTGTGTGTGTGTGTGTGTGTGTGTGTGTGTCTGTGTGTGTGTGTGTGTGTGTGTGTGTGTGTGTGTCTGTGTGTGTGTGTGTGTGTCTGTGTGTGGTAACTTCCATCCCCACGTGAACACACAGTCTCACATTCTTAATCAATACAGTAATAAAAAACCTGCAGCACTTCTAAGCACATGGACAAAGAAATGTGTATTACAGATGGGAAATTAACCGATATAATAATATTTCAAAAGTTGGCATATCATTTTGATTATTGTAATATACTCGCATCATTTTGATTATTGTAATATACTCGCATCATTTTGATTATTGTAATATACTGGCTTCATATTGTAGGCAATATGATGACATACACTGTGAGATGATGTCATCTATTACCCTTCAGTTTATCTCTGGATATTAAACCAGTGGTTCTCAATCTGAGGGTTGAACCTCTCCGAGGGGTCAGAAAATAAATCAGAGGTTGTGAGTACTGACTAGATAAGAAAGAAAATATACAATTTTTATTTTGTGACATTCCTGATAGTTTTTCCACTTTAGTCTTCCAGGATTTCCCACACATTTATTTATCTGTGGTACACTGCCACAATTAAAACATCCACAAATAGATTTTGTAGCACTACTGAAACATACAGTATATAATGTGTGGTTATTCATTGCACCACACTCTCGGAGCGCAGCGTGTACTGTTGTCACAGACGAAGCAGTCGAACTCCAGGGGCACGTTCAATCTCAAAACAGTGTTTACCATTTCCTATGGTTGCCAGGTTGAACTACATGATTCCTCAAAACAGCGTGAAACGCTGTGCTATGGGCTTTGAGTTTTGTTTTCTCCTGTTTGTTGGGTGTGTCAAATGTAATACCCAATCAGCAGTGATGTTAATATAAACCAAATTGTGGTAAACATTTACTTACTGTACATCCCTTTTTTTTAACTCCACACTGGCAATGTAGGTCAAACTCTTCCCATGCCAGTAAAACCCTTTTGAATTAAATTGAATAAACCCTGCAGTATTAAAAGCCAGTGCGCCTGTGTAACATGTTTAACGTACAAATAAACTTTTTACTACACTTTGTCGTGACTGAACGCAGCCCTGCTGCTGATTTAGAAGATACAGGAAAGTAAAGACAAAAGAAGACCCAAAATTACTCAGGTAATTACCTTAAATGCAACTTAATATTATACAACATATACAGTAGGAGGTATGTTTTCTTAAAAAGAACTGATGGTAAAATAAATACAAAATACAACCATTATACCCAAGCCAAACTAAGAAAAAAAACATACGTTTTTCCCCAGTGCTTAAAAAAAACATTTGACATATCTCCCCCTTTTTTGCACAACCGCCTCCCCTCTCATAAATACCGAACAGTCCCTAAGCAGCGGATCTTAGCATGCTAATGTAGCAATTGTCCAATCGTTATGCAAAAAGATAATGTGGCTAATTAAAGACGCACATAACTTTAAAGTTACTTAGAAAACATAACATTTTTTTTCTGGCAGCATATCTATAGCTGAATAAATCACAGTATTTACACACCAGTGAAGTGCGATAGCTACATGCTAACTAGCGATAGTAGAGAGTTAGCCGTTTAAGCTAACGTTAGCTCTCAATCAAAACATCTGCATCAAACACGTCTTCGACTTTGTTATTGTTGATAATCGATACTGCAGATGAGAAACCAAAGGCTCGCCTTTAGTTGCTCTGATTAATGAGGAGGGTTTAGTTTGGTTAGACAAACACATGCAGCAGCCTTACCAGACTCATCTGTCACATAGGGGGTTGCCATTTTGGTGTAACGTGTAGCTCCGCTCCCCTCAGCCTGTCGGTCGGTAACGGTGTTCACCAAACGTCCCCTCGCTCACTTGGCTCTCACACAACAGCGAAATAAAGCTCCTTCAACTCTTGTTTCCCCCGAAGTGAGAGCTGTCATGGCAGCATCAGCACACGGTTATTACGATAAACACGGAGCACGTGACAGCTAACGCTAAACATCGATGCATGAAGTGTGCGTTTGTGTAACCGGGCGGTCCGAGAAAGGAAACCGAGCGAACCTTTTTCTTTGACTTCGGAAATGACGACGTGGATCTTGGGTTGCCAGGTCTGGACGATAAACGGGTATTTATACAGTGTGTTAGAATAAAAATAATGATAAGCCTTACTGGCCAAGTATGTGGGTTGTTCTTTTTTAGTTTTAGATCGATAGATTGATAGATAGATAGATAGATAGATAGATAGATAGATAGATGTACAATAGTGACCAGGCGATATATTGGTCTGTGTGGTTTTGGTTTATATGTCGACCAGTATGGGTGATGAACGTTTATTTTTTATGCTTAAAGTAATTTAGAAATATCAGATTTTCAAAACGTCCCTGTTTCCGTGCACTGATGTCATTTTTGACATCATCTGACAAATAATAACAATAATATCGTTGATAATAATATGTTTAACATATCTTTGTCACAAGTATTTGGCAATCAAATCTGGGGGATAATTGCAAAATACTTGTGATATATATATATTTATATATATATATATATATATATATATATATATATATATATATATATATATATATATATATATATATATATTATATATATATATATATATATATATATAATCTTTTGTTATTATAAGAAGATTAGAATCAACTGTAGTCACTGTAGTTATTCATTTGTTTGTTTTTACCATTATCATACTTTTCTGTGTGTCCTTGAAGTAATATTCCACCTTGGTAGTTTGTAGTTTCTCCACTTACAAAAGACAAAAGAACTACAGATCCATTTAGACCATTTTCAGGGACATAATGTTTTTTTTGGAGAGAACTTAGGACTTAAAGGGTGAGCATAAACTTTCACTTCTATCTTTTCCCAGTGTTTTATAATGTTAATGTGTGTTTATCACACTCTTAAAGCTCTGCCTTGTGATGCTGTATTATGATCAAAAATAGAGTCACCACATATTTTACATAGTTATTAAAGTTGGAGGTAAATGCAGTTTCCTTGTAAAGTGTTAAAGGCCTCTGTGATAAGGATATAAACTTGTGAATGCCTCAAAATCTCCAGCACTTTATCATATAGGTCTGATGATTATTGTCCAGGGACACGAGACACAGAAGTAGAAATCTGTAAACCCATTTTCTTTGTCCCAGATCTTAAGTCAGTCAGGACCACAGGGACACGGCTGCTGACCTGACAAACACGGCCACATTAATAAACACAACTAAAATAGTTGTGTGTGTCACACAGAGAGTGTCTCAAAATGTTTGTTTTATTTTAAAACAACTCTGGCCGAGGTAATAATCTTAAAAGGCACATTTCACATCTACTCACTGAATCACATTTTCTTACATTACAGAAGCAAAGCAGAAATCAATTCATCTTTAGCTACCATAAATGTATATATATATATGTGTGTGTGTGTGTGTGTGTGTGTGTGTGTATATATATATATATATATATATATATATATATATATACATTCTTTTATATCCTTTTTAGACCTCTTTTAGTGTTTGTTGTGTTTTTTTTTCTATCATTTTTTAATGTTGGTACAACAAGGTACTGAACTATTGGAAACCTGAATTCCCTTTGGGATAAATGAAGTTTCTCTTTCTCTCTCTCTCTCTATCTATCTATCTATCTATCTATCTATCTATTTATCTATCTAGTTCTTCATTATTATTATAATTGTTTTTTTTTAAAGAAATCAAAGCAGTTTTCTCAGGTTTCAGGGCCTAAATATTAGTGATGGGTGTGTGAATGCAGCACAAGAAAAGTTACGCTGTTGACTGACTGAATGCAGGTTTTTATTTATTTATTTTAGTTACTTAGTATTTCTATAGTGGTGTTTGCTATTTTTTCTAGGAGACCTGATGATTACTTTTCCCACAGCTGTTTAACTAAAACATCTGCCTTTTGGCAAAGCCTGCAAACATTTCCCTGACGTGGTCAGAGCTGCTTGTATTAAAAAGGAGGTTCTCTGCGGCCCAACCTGGCAACCCGGAGGAGTCTGGTCGATGAAAATTGCCCACAGCAGACTACTTGGCATTAAAGACGGCAGGCGGTGCAAGCTGCGGTAACCTGTTTCCAGAATCTACTGTTCAGTTTTCTCGCCAACATCAAGTACGTATTTATTAATGTTTATCTGCTAACACGCTGAGCTAACCACTAATGCAACGCTTTAATGTTAGCGTAGCTGTTTAAGTTTTGTAGCTAAAGGATGGCTAGCTTTACAACAGAGCACTGAATAATAAAAGCAGTCTGCTAGCTGCGTGCTAGCTGAGGCTGCATTCAAAGGTCCGTCCATAAAGGAGGCGTTATGACACTTTATGTTGCATTCACTCGTTGCCAATGTTGTTTTGCGGGTTTAGCGTTAATGGCAAGTTATGTGCGATCAGCAAACGCAGAGCTCCGCAAAGCCTACCTCACTGCGTTAGGTAATGTTAGCAAGCTAGCGTTAACGTAACCTCCGGACTTCAGCCAAATATGTGAAAAAAGAAACATTTAACGGCGGGACCCTGCTGTGTGTTGCTAAAAATAAGAAAGAAGTTATCAAATATGGATTAGCTAATATCTTAAACGGTCATTTTAACATGGCCAGTTAGCTAAGTCGGCTATAACGTCAGTCGTTAAGCTATTTATTTTTCTCCTAAGATTGTAGGAAAACTGGCGATTTTTATATGTTTATACAGCTAACTTGCATGAAAACCAAAGGATAATTTGAGTAATGCAGCAAGCCAAATTACACAGACTTGAACATATATTAATCAATAAGCAACCATATGATATTGATCATTCATTCTGGTAACATGTATGTGTCATTGTATATATTGATATTGCACCTTACTGTTGTCTAGTTATATATTTAGCTTATATTTGCATTATATTGTATATTTGCAATGCATTTGCTTTTTCTGCTGTGATCGTAGTCCTTGTATGTTGCATATTGTATATCTGCTCCCAACTTTGTACTGCAATTGCTGCAAAGCAATGTCCCTCAAGATGAATTAAGTCCTTATCTTATCTTATCTTATCTTATCTTATCTTATCTTATCTTATCTTATCTTATCTTAATATAATGAATAAATGCTTTGCATATTCGTTTTTCATTCTTAATACCGAGAACCAGTTGCACATCTCCTAGAATATATTTTTGCAGAATCCTGCCTGGACCTTTTATTTTAAACATTTATATTGTAAACTGGAGCATAACCAACAATGGAGAGATATTGTTCTGTAAAAAAATACTAATAACTTATGACAAAGATTTGTCAGATGATGTCAAAAATGACATAAATGCACTAAAACGGGGAAGTTCGATAGGAATTTGATAATTCTAAATTACTTAGAGAATCTTTTTTTACATTATAGTCTGTTCAAAATAAACTTTTTATATCGTGCATATCAATTTACATGTAAAAACTGACATCTATATACATATATTTGAATTGTGGCTTGTAAAGTCTTTATATGGGAAAACCTTTCTGGCAGTGAACCAGATTCTGATATTATCTAAGATGCTTGCCAAACTGCTGGCAGGTGATGACAGTGATCTATTATTTGAAGAGCTATTACTTAATATGACCTGTTTTAGTTCAGGATATTTCATAGGTTTTCTAGCCTAGATTGAAAAAAATGCCTCATGACACCTGGTTTCTACCTGCCTGTCATGACAAGAATATATTTGGCTGTGGTGATTTAAAAAAAACCCGTCAGATTTATCTTAAACTGGATCTCTTTGTAAACTGAAGCCTTTTAAAAGTTTTTTTAAGGTTTCCACTCAAATCACCCTTATTTTAAAATTTAACCAGCTTATTTAACTCAAACAAACTTTTCAGTCACCAGTTTTATTGGAGTGCCGAGTTAGCACTTCTTCTGTTACATCACAAGTGCACCTGGATTTCTCTCTCTCGCTCTTGAAGACTCAAGCACCTTCCCTCTTGATAAACATAATGCATCCTAGTGTTGTGCATGAGTCGCCGCTGCAGTGTCACTTGTTGACTGTGCTAATGTGTAGTTTGACATCTGTAGAGGTGTGGTGGAACCAGGACTGTGTGGCACGCCAAGTCCTAATCAGCAGGGTGTGGGTTTGTATAGCTCATAAGTTTCCCTTTCCAGAGAACCAGGGTCAGAAAGGGAAACCTAAAAGTTGGGAAACAGCTGGCCAGTAAAAGTGAGTCCAGATCGCTGGAGGTCTGGTTGAAACACTTTCAAGATTAGAGGGGACATAATTAAAGCAGACACGGATATGACGTAAGTCTGCAAGAGGTACTAGTTTTGATTATTCAGCATGGTGATGACATCAGAACAAACCAAGATTGTTTTAGAGATTTCCAGATGCTCTTTTACCACCCACGCTAAGTGCAGAAACGGCTAAAATGGTCTTTTATCGTGGTGTCTTAATTTTAAAGTCCTTTGTGTAGGATTTAGGGGGATATATTGGCAGAAATCAATCAAATTTTATTTATTTAGCACCTTTTCAGACAAATCAAATGCAATTCAAAGTGCTTCACAGTTTGACTGAAGAAATAAAAAAAAAGAAAGAACAACATATGAAATAAGAAAAACTAAATCTTAAAAAACAAAAAAACAAGAGAGTAAGTATAAACCATATAATAGTGATAGTAAGACACTACATAAAAAGACAGACTTAAAAGATATTTAGATATAAAATATTTCAGATACTTTGGCAGGCTGTTCCAGCAGAATTACCAAATGTTTTAGTTTGATTCAGTGGAGTCTCTCGGCTCATAAACTAAAAGCATCTCTGAGATGTAGTCTGGTGCAAGGCCGTGCAGTTCCTTGTAATCTAATAAACACATTTTAAAATCAATGTGAAAACTAACAGGCAGCCAGTGTAAGGTTTTTAAAATGGGAGTAGGATTATGATATAATGCAAGGTTTTAAAAACTTTCATTTATTTGTGACAGGTTGCTACAATTAAAACACCTTCTGCCACAAACATATTTTTGGAGCTGGATTATTTATTCGGAGAGCTATTTGAATGTATACACAGATCGGTTATTTATAGTGCACTTGGAGCAGACGGGGTGCAGCAGCACAAACTCAACTGTTCATGCTGCTGAGTCTATAAGTTTGCTTTCACTACAAAAAGCTGCTCCTCTCATCCATTGATCTAATTTGATCAGCTGTGAACAGATCGACAGAGCAAATATCCGCCCAGCGAGTAACAAACTGCTGTTGAGGAAAAACGAGAATTCATGAAAGGCTCCCCCTACAGCGCTGCATTCACAGACCTGCGAAAAACCTCCGATTTTAGAGAGAGGACTCGGTATGATACAAAAGGACACATAGGCATTTCACCCCCCCGCCGTCAGTTCCTGCCACATGTACACTTTCACTCTGTGGAAAATACTGTGATAACTGTGTTTTCTGTAAGAGTGTTTTTCATTTTTAGTCTCCTGGTCTGTTAATTCTGGAGAGTAAGAGACCTCTGTGGATAATTTGTTTCCTGATAAATATCTCCTTAACAATGAACATCAAAGGAGTTTTAGCTTTTAGATTTAGCTGGTTGCCATCTGCAATCCTCACCAGTAGACACCACCAAAATCCCCCTAAATCTTACAACCTTTAAGAATTAATCTGCTCATGCAATAAATTGCAGGCATTATTCATTTGTACAAAGATCTTTTTTTATATGTGTATTTTGGGGTCAAACCTTTGCCTTAAACAAAACTCCTTTCTGTGTCAGTTTTGTTACTGCTTGACATCTTTCTCAGTTTCATTTGAATTTGAAATTTGAATTTGCTGCTTCGGTTACTGTAACAAAAGTCCTGAAAATCAAGAGCACATTGCAATGCAAAACTGTGTCCAAAGGCACAAAGTCAAAAACTGTTTGTGCCGTCAGTTCTGAGTTTGGCTGTTTGAAAATTCTTCTTGATCATGCCTCTAGACAAAAACATTTGTCACTGTGTCAAACTCTTGGTTTTACAGTCGTCATCGGCAGCCTTTTTAAAGGCTCCGGACTGTGAAGTTGTGGTGAATATTCTGTGAAGCCCTTACAACATTATCGCCCACCACTCCAGCAGAGATCTGAGGAAAAGGAAATACCCTTCGAAGATGCGTTTCTCTGTAGTCTTACTAACTTCCCCCCTCTAACTAGATGCAGTGTTTCTGCCAAGGACAATATTAAGTGCAGACTTTTTTCGAGAATGCTCTGCCAGACAGACAATAACTTATTGAAATCTGTTTTCCATTCATTTTTCATAGCCAGAGGAAATGGATTTCATTTGCATTCATATCCAGATGTTACAAAAAGTGAAGATTTGGTATCTGTGCATTTCTGCTCTAAACAGTATGGTTACAGTTATTTCAGTTTGTTACTTTCCTGAATTCAAGTTTGTGGCACAAAACCATTAAAAACTTTTTTCTTTCTCTTTTCTCCCCACAGATTTGGATCAGCTTGGTGGAGAACAGAGAGGAAAACCTGTATCTTTGCCTAAACGGTGGAGGCCTAATCTGAATCTCGTTCTTCCAACCCTCCTGCCAGTTGTGAGCCTTGGTCGCGTCTTCTCTAATAGGAAAAAACTCAAAGTGAAAGTGACCACTCTCTGAGTTTTTGAATACCACAAACATATTTGAAGCGTTATTCAAAGTCTTGAGGAAGCACACGGCCAAGCGTTTCCTGGACATCTCTGTGTGACAACATGGCAAAGAAAAACAGCCAGAAAGGTATGTGCTTACTTTGTTAACATTTTTAAAGAAATTAGCAAAACATAAATCTATTTTACTGCATACATTTATTGTACAATCACACACAAAAGATGTCATTGCTATTTAATCCATTGAAAAAAACTAAAGTCAATAACCAAATTACAGAAGAAATGATACAGAAATGAAATCTGAAAACAAAAAGGAAATGAGCTGGAAAAGGTGCTTATGTGTTTATATATGGTGCTTATATACAGTATATATATATACTGTGTGTGTGTGTGTGTGTGTTTGTTTGTTTGTATATATATGCATTTAAAAAAGTCTATCATTTTATACAATTGTTATGCATTTTTTTGTGTTCATATTTTTGGTTAATTATACAGTTTATTAGTTGCTCTGTGTTATTACGACACAACTTTATTAATTCCACACCAGGGACATTCACGTTACAGTCGCTCAGAATCAGAAGCAAGAAAAAAATGCAATAAAGATGATTTGAGTGCCAAAAAGTATATTATAAAAATACAAAATTAGATAAAATAATAATTAAATGATATAAAGTATATATATACAATGTGCACATTTTCCTCATACAGATACTGCTTGTCCATGATTAATAGTTTCACATGATAACTGAAATACAAACATGGTGTGTAGTAAATTTACAGTAAATATATAAAAATGTAGCCTATAAATATTATTGCACAGTAAATGGTAAGATATTGTGCAGTGAGAAAATAGAGGGCTTGTTACACAGTATAAATATGAAAAAATACAATATGTATATTATGTGAATATTAATGTGAATGTTTATCATGATTCGTTGAATATTATAGAAAATGTCTATAAAATCTGTCAGTTTAGGGGGTTGTCAGTTTACTTGAGAATAAAAGAAAAGACAAGAAAAGGGGTTACTTAGGGAACTACGGTGGGAACTACTCATCTAACAGATGGCAATACTTTTACAGTGAATCTGATAGTTATTAAGGGAAATGCTGTTTCATGAAGTTTACAGTGACATTAACCTACTTTTGCGCAGGAGAAAAACAACTTTTACAAGGCATTTTCTCAAGAATGCTGTGCCAGCATTTTGTTCCCCGTTTTGTCTTTAAATGACCACAGATTAACTTTGGACCCTGACTTCTCATCAGCTGTAGGCTTCGTTTATCATTTTGAAAAAGAAATATTCTTAGAGTCCCTGTTGCGGAAAAAAAGTGTGTATTTTTACCTTAACTCAGGCAGTTTTATTCCGTGTCTGATGACAAAAACCCTCCCTGAGGTTGTTCCTCTTGTAAAAAATGTTTTAAAAAAGTGCTTTTGGAAGCCTTTTTTGGTTATTAGTCATTAAAATCAGATGCAGATTCAAGACTGCTCAAGCACAGATGTGATGAGTTTCTTTTTATTTTCACAAGTGCTCACTGTTTGTGTTGGTAACTGAAGTGGGCGTGCTTTAAACGCCTAAATAAAACGTCCTTCTGCCTCCACAGTGCAGTGATGCTGACGTCGACATTTTCTCGTTGTGTGGTGTTTTAAATACAAGTGATGTCCACAGTAGATAAATAGGTCTAAAATGTGTTAATAGGTTTCTTTGAGTTGTTCATGGAGATAAAGTGGCTGTTAAAGTTTCAGCTTTTCACGTTAGATGAAGATAAGTGAATTCACAAACGACTGGGATTTATAAACTCAGTTTACGGCTCTCTCTATGAAATCTCAGTGAAGATGTGTGATGATTGTTTTGTTTTGCAAATAATGTCCTACTGTAGTTTGTAAATAAGATTCGAGGTCTAAACAGACTGATGGAGTCTTTTTTATTTTTTTCCACCAGATACATCAGGCGTGGTATTTGACACTCGCTCAAAAATGGCCATGTCCCAGGGAGGAACAGCTGAGAGGATGAAGGAGAAGGTAAGAAGTATTCTCGCTGCACATGACTGGCACAGAGGGGCCGTAGGTTTTTTTAGAAAGGGCCGTGGTTCCTACAGTCATGGGAATCCTGTAAAAGTCATGGAATTTCACATCTCCAGGCCTGGAAAAGTTATGAAATTCGTAAAATCCTTGACAGTTTGGAAAATAAATTGCTTATTTTTGTCTGTGTGTAATAAAATTCTTACAGTTATCAACCACAGATAACCTTCCACATAATGTAAAATATGACATTATTATATGCATCTTTTAAACATGTTTTTTCTGTAGCTGGTAATGTAACGCAGCTCTAATGTTTTGTTTATATCACATAAATTTCCCCACGTTCCACCTCTCAATGCCAGCTAGCTGTAATCGTTTTGGAATTGAATTTAATCCAATATATTTTAAAAAAGATTGACTCTCATTATTGGGATTATTGGACATTGGAAATTTGTCTGCAACAGAAACATCGATCGAAAAGTTGTTTGGTGTTAGGGCGGCATAACTAAAATGGAAGGATTCTCTTTTTGTCCTCAGATTTTCTCAAAAAATGTTCATCGATCGACTTCACCCCTTTTGGGTGTTTTTTTTAAGATTCAAGGAAGTGCAGTGCAGAGTTTGAGAAAAATAATGTTGCGACAGTTTGATTTAGCATGTATGAATTTCCAAATTTCCATTCCTCTGCTATGTCCCACTACTACTTTTGCATTTTTTGAGCTGGAGCAATGTTTGTGCTGTACATTATAAATAGCATGAAAAATGTATTATCCATCCTTGAAACTTCATGGAAAGGTTTTTAACTTTTATCCAGGAAAACATGAGAACCCTGGGAGAGTTCAATGTGAAACATAAAATCACACTTGTTTTTTAAATACCAGGAGCTTCTAATCTGCTCCCGAAGTTTAACATTTCCACTCTGTGTCTGTGGATTCACTCCTAAGCCTCGACATTCAGTGTCAGTAGTTGTGGGCTCAGCAGAGCAGCTCTGGCAACAGTAAACACAGGAGGGCAAGTTGTCACAGCATGAACAGTTAAGAGTATTGTAAAAAGAAAAATGCAATATTTTAGAGCTAGTTGTGTCTTAAAGGGAATGAATTTATCCGTTTCTGAAACAATTCATTTGGCCGTTTGACAGCTCGACACCTTAAATCCCTTGAAAAAAAATGACTTTGCAAAATGAGCAAATGATTTGGCTTGAGGTATATCATTATGTAATCTCTGGACGAGCCTTGTCCTCTTTAAAGCTGTTAATCTATAATGGAACTACTTATGGAAAATGGGGCAGCACACTGTGGTGGCATAATATTTTCATGGAAAGTTTGGGTTTGTAATTTTTTGTGGGGTTTCAGTAATTAAAGCCCATCTTTGGTTACGTTGAACCCAAGTGGCAGTGAAGAATAAAAGAAAAAACTGCTTACAAATATTTTAGCTCTTAAAAACATTGATGTGAGTTATGAATAGCTGTCCAAAAAATAAGTTTACAGTATTTCCATTAAAATGGTTGTTTTATTTAGATCACAAACAGACACACGAATTAGAGTAAGAGTAAAGGGCTGTGTCTTTAAAGCAAACGGTATTTAAATGTTAAATGGGCAGTTCACCCCAAAATCAAAAATATACATTTTTCCTCTTACCTGTAGTGCTGTTTATCAGTCTAGATTGTTTTGGTGGTTTACCAAGTATTGGAGATATCAGCTTTCTCTTTAATGTAGTGGAACGAGTTGGCACTTGATTTGTGGTGCTCAAAGTGCCAAAAAATACATTTGAAAAACTCAACAGCGATGTCTCTTTCCAGAAATCATGACTTGGTTTACTCAAGATAATCCACAGACCTTGTTATGAACACTTTCATGTAGGAACTTTTTTTCCTACCAAATTACACATGACAGTTGTAAACAGTGCGCAATAGGAAGCATGCATCACTCACACATACACACCAAAACAATATACATCCCTAAATATTACTACAGGTAAGAGGAACATTTTAATTTTTAAAACACCTTCATACTAACTTTGCAGTAAATGTTGAATCACCTTGAATGCTTTTTAATTTTTTTTGCATATTAAAACCTGTTCCTCTAATACTTTGCTCTCTTTTGTGTTTATTTTTTGCAGATCAGTGCTGTCAGGGCAGTTGTCCCCAACAAAAGTAACAATGAGATCGTGCTGGTTTTGCAGCATTTTGAGAACTGTGTCGACAAGGCCGTTCAAGCTTTCTTAGAAGGTGAGAAGACATCACTGTCTGACTGTCTAATTACTGTAAATCTTAATAAAACTAGTAGTAATGCATATTTTAGATATTATAACATTTTTGCTAATATCATGATGCACCTTATCTGCCCAGCTCTGCAAAACATCTTTTGATTCTAGTATAATTATACACATTTGCAGTACTACGTTTAACGCATTTAAGTCAGAACAGGCCTGCCGTCCACTTTGCTTGTGCTCAGCCTGACCTTGACATCTTTTTTACATGCTTGCCATACTTTGCATTCAGAGGCCTGAGCATCATTTGCATGCCTTGTAGTTTTGCAGGTTTAAATTTAGAACAAGGAGGTTGTACCGTGTACGTCACGCTGCTTTGTTCCTTATTTAGCGGCATCTAAACAATACCTCAGGGCATTCAGATATTGAGATGGGTACTACGAGGTTTTAAGTGAGTCATGTGTCACTGTGTACCTTCATAATTATTGTTTGCTTTACACCTCAGGTAGTGCAGTTGAGATCCTGAAGGAGTGGAATGTCACCGGCAAAAAGAAGGTGAGAACCTGAAAGCCTACACCTTGAATGTCTCTCTGTTGAGTAAGCGTAATCATGTAAGCCCTGAGGTATATGAAAAAAAAATGCTGTACTTCTTAAAATCAAATGTTCAAAGTGTTTTCTATTAATTGTAAACTGCTTCTGCAGCACCAGTTTGAACGTGTCTGTTCAGTATGAGACAATTGCTCGGCCTCAGGTTATCCAACAGCTTCATACTCAACGATTTGCTTCTTTGGATCCTGAGCAATAATCCTACTATGACGTAGTTGCGTCCCTCAGCATTGCTTGAGTATTTGCGTCATTTGGGTGCAGGAGCTCACGCAAACTTTCTAAAGCATGGCTATTTCTGGAAACAAAAGAATTCATTCCAAAATTTGCATAGCTGATGCTTGAAATATTTGAGTTTGCTGTAATGTAACATCTCTGGTCTCTCCGGTCTCTACTTTTATATATCTGTTCATGAATGAACTGTAGTGAGTGACAAAGAGTGAGCTGTACCCAGGATGCTTTTCATGGTGTAAGAATTAATAGGGGGTTCCCTCTCAGTACTCTGCACAGTTTGTACATACCACACTGCTAATAAATGTGTCCCATAAATCTCAAGAGCTTGCACTTAACACTGCACTTCCTTGGGTCTTCAGCAATAAATAGATCGGATGAACGTTTGTTGAGAAAGTTGAAGCACAGAATGACAGACTCCTTCATATCAGGGCTTTGATCGAGCCCAAAAAAGTTATGAAACCTCTTCCATGAACTGGCATAGTATCCGTCCAAGCCCGACCTGAGCCCAAACAGCGGCAGCAGTTTGGGGCCTGAGCCGAGATTAAAAACCAGAACTTCCACTGTAAATTTAAAAAAAAAAAAAATACAAGCTTAAGTTAACTAAGGTCTTTACAGTATGGTAACAGACATGTGACACAAGGTATGTTTGTAAATACTCGCTCTGAGTGCCAGAACGCACTCTGAGTGATGTTGAGCTGCGTTTCCACCAAGCAGGTCAGTTCAGTTCAGTTCAGATAGTTACAAATTGTTTTGCATTTCAGTAGTGAAACATTGTGTATGGTATCAGACGCCGGTGCTAAAAGGTGGAGCTAGAAACACTGCAGTCTGTTGACGGGTCAGTAGAGAATCAACACAGTCACTGAGCTGTGGCTGGTTTAACCTCTGTTCATACTGCAACAATGTTTCTTACTATAGAAAACTATACCTATACATATAAGGATGTTTCACAGGCTCTAGCAGCTATAGAGAAAGAAAAATTTAATTAATTGGGTCGACTGCAGGCAAACTTTGAGGTGGCACGTGTACTTGTAATGTTACCCAGTGCATGAGTTAAGCAAAAACCATCAGCACACTTCAAATATCAACATTGATGAAGCACACTTTTAATAATGAGCGAATCTTGAGGCTATTAAATTGTAGGATAGGAAAGGAAATAAAGTTAAAGCTGCTGGACGGAGTGACAAGTGACAACAACCATGGCCATATTTAAGAGTACTGTCTGCGGTGGAAATCCTAAACAGATCTAAGGTCTAGGTACATGTTCGTAGGTGTTATTTTTGGTTCTGAAGGCACTTTACTGACTGTTATTGGGTCGAAACGTGGCTTTGCATTCCTATGATTTGTTATTCAGAGCACCAGCATCAGAGGCTCCCGGCACTCTGTCCGAGAAGACCGAAAAGTAGATCACCAAGTGAAGTGAAAGTGAACTTGAAGGTCCAGTTTGTAGGATTTAGGGGCATCTAGTAGCAGAAATGGTAAATAACATTCATAAAAATGTTTTAATAAGTTTATAATGACCTGAAAATAAGAATTCTCTAGAATGACCTGTTTTTATCTACATACAGAGCTGATCCCCTCCCACAGAGTCCGCCTTGTTTTTTCTACGGTAGCCAACAAGCCAAACTGCGGTTCTAGATAGCGCCTTTCATCTTTTCACGTTTTCAAGTCGGCGACCATAGTTCTTGTACACGCTTGGTACATAGGGGTAGTTTCAGTTCTGCAACCTCACTGCCAGATGCCACTAAATCCTCCACACTAGACTTTTAAGCATCAATGAATTCATATAGAAACAGGGAAACAAGGGCACACCCAACCTAATTCAAGCCAGGGTGGATGCTGAGAAATTACGACCTGAATCTGGTGAGCGTCAGTCGAGTCTCAGGCAGAGAATCAAAGCTCTGTTTCATTATAGTTAGATGGATTGAGGCATGTAAGTAGCGTCAAAATCCAAATGCCATTACTTTTATTTCAGCTTTAGCATGAGTCTTGTCTTTGCATTGAAAGTGTTCGGAGTCACTTCACTGATTAGGATAGAGATAATAAACAAAGAGAGTCTGAACAAAGAGGACTGACACTGATATCTCCAATTCCAGCCCAAGAAGAAAAAGAAGCCCAAGCCTCAGCCCGAGGCTTCAGCAGAGCCTGCTCCGCCTGAGGCCGCGTCGCCTGAGGAGGGCAAGGATGAGGTGAACGGCTTTCATGCCAACGGCTCAGTAATGGATGGAGAGTCACTTGATTCCCTGAGTGAACAGTTGGACTCTGCCTCCCTGGATGCAGCTGAGCTGGACTCTGAACCCGCTACATCCGAAACCACCGGTAATCACAGCTCTGATAATTGAAGGAAGGGCTGAGTCAGGGATCATTTTAACTGCATGCCAAAATTTTCCTGTTTTTTTTGTTTATTTTTTGAGTGCACAGCCTCTCTGATAACACATTTTTGACAGCTGTAGTAATATTTTGTAATTATTTGGGGTTCCCTAATATGACCACTAACAAAACATTTGTCATGTTTCCGTCTGCTGATTTGCTGCATCAGGATGTGAAGCTCTAATCTGTTGAAATTAATGCGTTTACTCTGAGGTAACATTTTTGTGAATGAAACTTATGTGCAAACAGCAAACGAGGTGGCCTTTTATCAGAGAGACCTGATTACTTTTCTGTGTTTTTTAGTGTGACATCCTAATGCTCTGCTGCTGACCAACTTTTGTACTAATTTGGCTCATCTCTATTTTAAGCTGTTTTTTGGGGAAAGTTAGTTTGGAAACTGCCTTACTTAACTTGTTGTAAAGTCATGTCTTCTTGCAGGTGCAGAAGCAGAAAGTCAAGGTAGCGCTCCAAGTCCTCCATTACAAAAGGGAGGCAGGAATCACCAGGCTCCCAGAGGCAACAAGAACCGACACAGGCCAGGATTAAATTCACATCCACCCACTTCCACCCCATCTCCACCCACCGCTGATGAGCAAGGATCGTCAGGAGTCAAGAAGATGGGTTAGAAACTTTGTACATCTTATATCCCAAATTATCTTGTCCGGCATGTCTACGAAAACACAGAAGTTAAAAATGTACTGTGAGCTAAGGCATTGGCAAACCTAGTTAGGGACAAAATATGTGGTAGCATTTAGAGTTTGGTCACTTTCTGGTTTTGCTGGTCCATTGTATGTGCTTAAACCAGTTTGATTTTATGCAAACTGGCTGAACCAGCATGTGTCATTATGACGCATAATAGAAAATTAAAAAGTGGCTTACATCAGTCACCCGTGCCAGCGTTGCAAAGAACTAAATCCAACTTGTTGAAAAACAGCATGAATGAGATTGAATTTCAGTAGAAGTAGAGAACTTCTCTAAAATGAGCAGAAATATCATCTGATTTTTTTGTTTATTTCTTTCACTCACTGTGAAAGTGCAGATTTATTAAGTTGAAACGAGGCTTATCTATCCAGTTCCTCCCTATTTCACTACAAAAACAAAAATAAGGTGGAGACTGGCTGGACTGAGATCGCCAGGTAATTCGAAGTTTTTGTTAATGACCATTGATAATTACAATCCACTAGGTGTTGGCTATATTGTATATCATTTCTAGTAAATGTCACAATATAAAACGTTTTTTCTGTATTAAAAGTAACATTGCAAATGTAGGCACATAAGGAGTATTTAGGCATCTTTTTAATGTTGATGTCTCCAGTCCGATCCTGGCAGCAGCTGATATTTATATAGACTGTTTGACATAGCAGATGTGCGTATTTAAGGGATTCAGTGTGGCAGAGCTCCGATGTTACATGATGCACCACAATAGTCAGATGCTCGTTTGCTGCGAGGACACGGTGTCACTATGCTCCACTTGGAGGTGGCTTTTTAGTCAAGTTGGACACTTAAAATCGGTAATCCGGTCAGGTGTTCATCTTAATATCACTCCAGTTTTAAAATCTTTACGCTAGCCCAACTGCAGTAGCTGTTCTCCAGCATGTGCCCTAAGTGAAGTTTAATGTCCACACCTCAGCTCCCAACATTGACCGATCTGTGAAGGACCTGCAGAGATGCACCGCCTCACTGACTCGATACAGGATGGTGGTCAAGGAGGAGATGGACTCCTCGATCAAGAGGATGAAGCAAACGTTTGCTGAGCTCCAGAGCTGGTGAGTATTTTTAAATCCTTCCTCTTGTCATGGCTACAGCTGAATCTTACGATGACTCAAATATTAAAGCATGATGAAAAGTGAGATGTAACAGAACACTTGTAGGGTGGTGTCACCACAACAACCTTTTTAAGAAGTCAATGAGTGAATTTAGTTCCTGTATATGATATTTTAAGATGCTAAAAAAGTTCCTCCTTCAGTCGTTGTACTGGTTCAGGGACTTTATGGTCCAGGTTTGCAGAGCTGTGATTAAAGAAAATGCAAATAGGAAAGTAAAAAAAGGGACATCTGAGTCCAGAATTCGTGGAACTCTTTGGTCAAAAACAGCTGTTTGTGCCCCACGATATTTTTTCTTTGGGTCATGTTGCTTGTTTACTAAAGCTGTGGGTGTTTTTATGGATTTTGTTGTACTGTCAGTGTGTCAAAGAGCATTTTCTTACCTTTGCCCTGCCTGATGACACTTGGGCAAATTTGCATAAGAGGAAGCAAACTGTATTATATGTTGAACACAGGTAGCTTCTAACAGGTGCTCTGATGTGACAAATCAAATTTTCTAGACTAACTAGAGTGTTACAGAGTAGAGCAGAGTATACAAAACAGAAGAAATACTGTCGTCGTTTTCAGTCATTTTTGTTTCAAGCTGCTATTAACACTAATACTTAAAAACACGCACAGTACAATGGATAGGCTCCACCCACTCAAGCTTGTTCTAATAATAGCATACAAAGCTGATAGATGCTACTATCATGCATAAGAGAAAATCCAGGTTCACTTCTTCACAGTAATAATCAATTTAGGCCATAAGTCAGCAGGATGAGATGACTTAATTGAAAATTTGGCACGGAGGCGAAGCAATGCACTGCTGTGGAGGGGGGCGGCAGCAAAACAAAAAAAAGTCCAACTTAAAAACATTAAGTGCATTCAAGTAATTTAAAAAATATTTTCACTGCTTTATGTTGCCATCAGAGCTTTGTGACGTTGAGATATTGCTCTTTTTAAAGCCAGACTCCTGTTGTCTGAGACTGAGCTGTTTGTCTACCACTGCCTCGATCGGCTAGGTTTTTTGTGTTTGTGCGACATTGGTGTTTTAAAAGTCTTAGTATGACTTCACTAAAGTCACACAATAACATAATCTGATCGAGGCAACAGTAGACCAGCAGCTTGCAGACAGACGGGGAAGTGAAGCTGTTGACAGCTTCCTTGTTGGAAAATGCTTTCTGACGGAAAGTTAAAGCGGTGAAAATATTCTCAATTTAGGGTACACTTAAACTGTTGAAGATTTTTTCTTTGAGATGGCTCTTTTTTAGGTGGCTAAAACACATTTTTTTGCAAACCCGTCCATAGCGGTAGATTTGCTTAGTCATCATGTCACTCTCCAGCCTGCTTCTTCAAACTGGTGGGTGTGTCACCTGACCTCCAATAAACTGACTACCGACCCCATACAGCCCCAGTTCAATAACTCCCAACTATCCCTTTTCTCCTTATCTATGATAAGTGTACATGCTGACCAACTGATGAAATGAAGGACAATTATGAAACACACCAATGCACACTAGTTAATATCTAATTTTCACTTAATGCAAGTTATTATCAGGTAATTTCCTGCTAATCTGTAGGGCCTCTCCCCAGAATGAACGAGGAAATTTGGTGCTGATTAAATAAAAGTAGAAACTCTTCCAATTAAAAATATTACAAATAAATTCCAAGTGAAACTCAGGAGTTCAGTCAATACTAAGTACTCCTGCCTGCTTCTTAAAACTGGGGGCGTGCCGACTGACACGTACTGTAGGTAAAACACTGACTAATGATAAGCACATTATACAATCCCATTACAAAGATCTGACTCCAAAAATCACAACCTTAAGTAGAAAAGTCTGTGCTCTCATAGTGTGAATTCTGCAAATATATATTTTAATTTCCTGTAGAATTATTATGTGTGTGTGTAAGTCATCATTCTCTCTGAAAAGCTGAAACATGAGCCTGTGGTTTTCTGTCGATAAGCTAAATGGGATCTCCATTTAGCTCCACTCTCAGCTCCCCAACGCTACTTGCACTGGCTTGTAAAAGTTGAGCATTTTATCACTTAGACAAAGATAAAAGTCAGATCGCTCTGTAATTGCGCAACACCTTAAGCTCCCACGAGGTCCTGACAGCACTTCTGTGGCTGAGACTCATATTGCTGTCGAATGCTAATAAAGGAATCTTTGCTTTATCTGTGATCAATTGCAAGGTGCTCACTTATAACCTTATAATACTCACTTAACTCCTGCATGTCATGTTTTTAAGGATGGTGAAACACTAAAGCTCTGTTTATCTGTAACCTACAAGCAGCTGCCTGCTAAGATACACAAACTATTACTGGATTTTCTTCAGGGAAAAAAGAAAAATTAATATCAGCCTTGAGCATCTGAGTAATCGGAAATCCTTCATAGATAATATTTATTGAATGATACAAAGTTTGTCATGGGTGTTGCCTAATTCATGCTAGCAGCAGCAGCCAGCTGTCAAACATACACTTTAGTAACCTGTATAATGTCCGCTGTCCGGAGGCTTCATCGCGCTGCAGGAGGCAGATCGTGACTGTTCGGAGCTCAGCGTGCTCGAAGCAGGTCAAATAATGTGTCATCCAAATGTCTAAAGTGTTTACTAAGCCCCTGAGAACGGCGCTGGGCTGTGAGGTGGTCTTTGGTGTAGTGGCCACAGTTTGTAGCAGGATCTTGTTACACACACTTTCCCAAAAATGCTTTTTTTCCTACTACCCTAACAGGAACAATAATAAAAGAAGCTGTTTGTTTTCCGTTTTTCTGAGTCAAAAACCTCGAAATTACTTTTTGTATAATCAGAATTTGATCCATATTAAGTCTTAAAACAATTTTAGGAGTCTGAAGTCTGAAAAACGTGTTGACACCCAGTGAGCAGCTCCTATTGGACTTGATGGGCTGCTATCTTAAAACACCAAGATCCAGTTCTCGTAATACATCCATGGTTAATTCCAAACTTCCACTGTTTCGGATGGGCCTCCTCTGATCGCATTTCAGTTTCATGAATCATTAAAAATTAGGATTTTGGCACACATTTTCGGACAGTCTTTCCTCAAAGGTATTTGTGGTGTGACACTTGTTTGTACACACTAAAAGGGACGGATGTAACAGTGTAAAGAGCGGAGGGAAAAAAAGAGAGCCTAAGGTAGAAGGTCAAAAGCTGCATACTGTTTCACCTGCACACACCCAGCCAAGGGCCGGTGAATGAGCAAAAGACATTTGTTTTTTGGAAAATTATCAAAACTGTCAAATGCAAACAACCACTTTACTGCACTTTGTTTTAAGTATCCTGAGGCCTTTAAGACTCCCTCCAGTCAGTGCTGCTTCCTGTTTAACTTTCTTTCTCAAACAGAGAATTGGGGTGTGGTAAATAATTGGACATCCAATCCATTATCATGGCAGCCTCATTAGCTTGGATAACAGTGATATGGTACTTAATATGATGAATTTACTGCTTATCAAACAAATGAAGCAAGAATTTTGTGTCTTCATAGCTACTAAGAAAATCAAGCAGGTATAATAACAATAATGCACTCAGTGTTTTATCACTTAATAATGGCACTCGTATGCTGATGCTGCTAATGTCACACAGTACAGAACTTTGTTTCATTTGTAAATGCTTAAATGTTGAAATGTGTTGCCCTTGCTGTTTTGCATTATCATCCAGTGACGCTGCTGTTTTTCTGAGTGTGCAGCTGCCTCTGTATTTTATCTTATTGGAATTGATTTGTAATCTGTAAAGTCAGCGTTCATTCCTTTTCATTATAGAGTAAGTAAAGACAAATGATAACTCCTCCACCTCTTCCTCTTTTTTCTTAGTTTAATGGACAGAGAAGTGACTCTACTGGGAGAAATGGACAAAGTGAAAGCAGAGGCCAGTAAGTACTGTGTATATATATATATATTTCTTTTTTTAAATACCATATCTTGCTTGTCACATATCACCGGGGAGCTGTTAGTATTCTTCACATATAATGATCACCTGACTCAAGGGCCTGGAGAATCTGACCTAAATCATTTCTGTAGGAGGTAGTGAAGAGGATGTTGTGTCCCAGTTTCTCCAAAACTGCAGTGGTGCCCTCAGGGTCCTGATATACCTAGAGCATACCACCGTGTGTGTGTGTATGTAACATGACAGAGCAAGACTGCATATTTGTACAAGTAGGCCATTCTCTGTTATTCTGTCCTCTCAGTGTAGAGTGCTGTGTGTTCCAGGCCTGGAAAAAGTGAATAGTGTCAGGTGTCAAGGGAGACTCAATGCTGTCTTTGTGCAAGGTGATTGGGGAATTGAGAGGAAAGCGAAGAAACTCTAGTGTTTCTTCGACATTACAAAAGCCAGGTTTCCTCAAAACTTACCTTCTGCTAATCTCCTTCCTGTGTTGGACTTGTTTAACTGCTAGTTTCCCCTTTTAAAACCTTTTGATCTCTTACAGGAAAAATCTGAACGACAAACAGATCTGAAAAACAACTGACAAATATTAAAGAGTCCAAACAAAGACAGGATGCTCATACTATTCTTAACTACAGAGGGACGGGATATAATGATCCTTATCCTCACTGTAGTACTGAAGGTACAAGTGATGCAAAGTACTACTGCTGTAACTGGTACTGCATTTTAAGATTATTTTGATTATGGATTAATCCGCCAATTAATCAATGAATTGTTTGTTTTATAAAATGTCAGAAAGTAATGAAAAAATGCCCATCACAGCTTCCTTCAGTGGTAGAAAGAAACTAATTATATACATTTACTCAAATACAGGACTTAACTATAATTTTATGGTACTTGTACTTTACTTAAGTATTTCTTTTTATTCTTTTGACTCCACTACATTTCTTTAAATTAAATGAAGAAAGCTTCTCCTTCACCAGTTGCAACATTAAAGTGATGTACACATCAATGCATGAAACATTATAAACAGTAATATACATTATTTTTAAAATGTATTATTCTGCATTATGATTACATTTACTTTAAGCATTATACTTTTGTTCTTTCACAAGTAAAATTTTACTTGTCGCAGAATACTTATGCACTGTTATATGTTACATTTACATAAGTAAAATATCTGAGTAGTTCTCCCACCGCTGACTTCCTGAAGTCCAAGATGACGGCTTCACATTGTCTGTTTTGTACAACCAATGGTCCAAAACCCCCAAAAATATTCACCTTACGATTACATAACAAAACGAGAAGTCAGCAAATCATCACAATGTAGAAGCTGAAAAGAGAGGCTGTTCTGCATTTTTGATAGAAATGAAAAAAATTCAGATTTTCATTTTCTTTTGACTAAAGGATTAACTGTGTCAGCTCTAATCAATGAATCTGTTTTTTTTTTTTTTTAAATGCCTGTCTTCTATAAAATGCCATAAATGGGGAAAAAAATAATTAAACCTTCTTAGAGGCCTATATGTGGTCTGCAGATGTGTTGTTTTGTCCAAGAAACTGTTCAAAACCAAACAATATTTAGTGTACAATGTGAGATAAAAAGCTGGAGCCAGAGTATAATTTGTATTTTTTAGTGAAAAATGACATGACGATTTCCTGATCTAATTCTAACATTGCCAACCCAGAGACTAACCTCCTGTCTCTGTGGTGAAGTTTGAAGACAAACTTTGCTCAAGCAGTGCGTTGCCTGTTAATTCCAGCGTGTTATTGCATCATTGTGCACTTGACACTGAAACAGGAACCTGTTTCTATTTAAATCTGCACACATTTCGATGCTAACCTTGCAGTTTCTTTTACCAACTGATGATTTCATCTGTTCTTACTGAACTTTTTCTCAGAGGGATCTTCGTCTCCTTCTGCCCCCTCAGTTGTCAGTCTGGTTGAACTATTGTGCAGCATTTTGTTCTCCGTGTACAAAACAAACCCTTCATACAAAATAACAGTTATTTGGAAAGAAGACTTTCTATGACCTAGAAGCACAAAAGACCTCTAAAAAATACAGAGAAGTCTTCTCAGACATCCGACTAGACCAAGTCAAGCTTTTGTAGCAGCTGATGCCAAACTTTTGAAAGACAGAGTTCATTGTATCTTGATTTGAAAATTGCTTTATCTTTGGCCCTTGTTTACCTTTTAGATGCTGAGTCAGTTGTACTTTGTACTTGTCATATCAAAGAAGCACAGCTGACTTCTCACGCGGAAAACGAAACTTACTGTAACTGCAGGAAATATCAGCAGTACAGAAGCAGACGGAACAAAATTAGAAAAGCATAATCATAGAAGTATAATAATCTGTAGGTCTTTTTTATAATCAATCACTTAATTTAATTAAAAAAAATTAATTTAATCACTGGCAAAAAGCGTATGGGGTTTTTACATAGAAAATAAGCTAAAACGTTTATGATATTCGCACATTTTGTTCAGCAATTTAATCTACACAAATAAACACCACTTTTAGGATTTTTTTAAGCCTAAATGCAATCGCCAGAAGTAAAAGGTGACAAATTTTATGTTGTTGAACAAAATATGAAAGTGTCTTCTGCTTGTGTTACCCGCAGACATTATTTTAGGCTTCTAGCCAAAAACCCATTCAATACAACACAGTGACTTTGAGGTGCTGAGATGAAATAGATTTCCGGGTTTTAGGACTCATTACTGGGGTTCTCTTTACCGGATAATGTTTTCTTATTTTCTTGCATATGACAGTAAAGTGAAACTGTTTGTGTTTTTGGTCTTTTGATTGGACAAAAGAAGACATTTAAAGGCAGACATCAACTTGGGCTTCAGGAAAATGATGATATTTTACAATTAATTAAGAAAATAATTGGCAAATTAATCGGCAGGGAGAATAACTGTTGTGACTGGCAGACAATTAGAAAACATAAGACATGAAAAATTTTAATGACATAGATTTAGCTCTGTTTTGGACACCATGAACAGGACAGATTGAAGATCTTCTGATTGACTTCTGTAAACAGAATTCATCTTCGTTCATTTTTATTAAATATCACATTTGCTGCTTTCAGTGGTGATTTTGGACGCCCGACAGAAGAGAGCAGAGGAGCTCAGACGGCTGACGGACCAGTCGGCGTCCATGTCTGAGGAGCAGCTGACTGAACTGCGTGCAGACATAAAGGTACCTCAATAACACTGCTGCTCCAGTTTGACCTTGTCTGTCTTTTTTTCGCAGCTTGTGACTGAACACTTTTAGTGCACGGCCTCCTAAGTGTGAAATGGGTGTTAAATTTGAAGCAAATTAAAAAGCTCATTGGTTGTTGTCTTTATCAGCGTGAACCACAAGCAGAGAAAATAATTAAAACAAAACTTAGCTGCTACATTTTGGAGCATACTGGTGATGAATATAATCAGTTGTCTTTTTTTTTCTGCAGCACTTTGTGAGCGAGCGTAAATACGATGAGGACCTTGGGAAAGCTGTAAGATTTACATTTGATCTTGAACCGCTGAAGACGAGCATTTCAGGGTTTGGATCAGGTACGTTCTTCATTTTATTAATCCTGAATGATACAAAACAGCTTCCCCATATATCACAAAATACCAAAGCAAACATTTCTGCTGCTCAGTTTCAGCATTTTTGAAGGTCATGTCCACGATTACAGCCGTTTGTCAGCAGACTGGAAGCACTCTCACAGTGGCTAATAAGCTCATAATTATAACATTTCAAAACAAGGCCAGACGGTGTGCCAATTTACATGACTTAGGGAGGAAATGGACAAAGCTAAAGAGCAAACCCTAAAAATACAAAGGCACATGATTATTTTTTACTTTTTAATTTTCAAATAATTAAATCTGTTCAAATGTGTCAGTGTTGGTTTTGCTGCCAACTTTCAGTAGCTGTGACCAAAACAGGAGAACATAAGAATCAAAACTTAAAACATTTGTATTACGGGTCGACAGATTATTGGCCCTGCCTTTTTTTGGGTATGATATTTGTTGTTGTTTTTTTTTTTTGCCAATAATCTGTATCGGAGTATCCAGAGTAAAGAAACATAGCGGATACACACACATGTTGCACGCTCATACACAAATCTTTAATCAAGCCAAACTTATGATGTCTAGCTGTTAGCCACCCGGTACTTCCATTGCAGCAGAAATTTCTGTCCACCTTTTCTCCTTGTCAGTTCGATTGTGGTATGTTTTACGGGACACGTTGCTGCACGTTTATCACCGTCGTCGTGTCACTTGTTCGTTGTGCTTCAGTCAGCATGATTCCTGATTGGCTATCTTTCAGTTCCACTTTCCTCCCCCCACACAACAGGATTTCTGATCGTAAAGATTGAACATGTTTGAACACGATTTCAAATCAGGGCGGCTCCGGTGATCTTCCATGCGGGGGGGGTCAAATCCCTCTTAGAACCATCAGATAATCGGGCCTTTGCTGACTTTGCCCAAACTTGGCCCAATTATCTTGTAGCGTGTACCCCGCTTAAGTATTTTGGATTTTAAAAAATCTCACCACATTTCTTAGACCAAACTTATTAGTGTAAACACAGCTTTAAAACCCAGAATCCATTCGAATTCAAAATATAAAAATATATACCCGGCTGAAAACAAAGCTTTTCTTAGTTTTTCTCAGTGCAGTTGCCCAGATTATTTAGTAACGTTGCTTTATGAGATGCGTCCTAGGTTGTATTGTTTGGGATTTACCGTGTTGTTTCTCTTACAGTTTACCATCCACGTACAGGCTATTCGAATCGGTCTCGCTGTAGCTCCACGTCCTCTTCTGTCGCCAGCCCGAGCCTGCTGGAAACCCCTCCTCCTCCCCCGCAGACCCAAAGCGCCCCCAGTGAAAGCCGCCCTCCACCAAACAAACAGGTCAGTGTGGAAAACATTCAGACCATAAAGACGTTCACTTTCATCAGCAAAGTAAGTCATTCATTGACCTGTAAACATATAACATGTATGTATATTTATCTTTAAGCCATTTGAAAACCTCATTTCCTTTTGTATTAATAGCCATTAATTTAGATACCATCAGTTAGTAAAAAAGTGAAAGATACTGGAAGAAAAATGTTGGTGCGTAAACCTTTGATAAAAAATTGCCCGTGGCTTAAAGGGAAAAAGATACAAATTCTTTTATGTGCAAATTTTTCTTGAGGGCATATTTGAATGATGATCCAGATAAATTTCAGTCTTACTGGGAGGGGATATTTGATACCCCTTTACCATTGAGACAAGTGTATAATCTAACTTGTAAGTCTGTTATAGATACTAATCACAGTACTTTCAACATACAGTTCTATACAAAATCTAACCCTCGAGAAAAATGCTTTTATTTGGGGGATGGAAGAGGGTTCAAACTGTCGCTTCTGTAAAACAGGTATCGAAAACATATTTTTTTGTCCACATTTGGTGATGTTTCGGACAACTCTAAAAAAAAAAAGTCCTTATTGTTAACAATGTGCCCTCAAACAAAAATACTTGATGAGTTAAGAAATTGATAAGAAAAAAAGAATTGAACTGAAAGAAATATAATGTTTGACTCTTACCATGACCATGTGTGGAAGACTGGTGATTGTGACTGGTTTTTTTTTTACTCGTTTTGTGGCATCTGTTTTTGACATGTTGATGGTTTGTGATGTGTTGTTAATATCTTCATATCATATCTTGTGTGCATCGTTTTAATGTTCTAAACCTGATTTAATAAGATAGAAAGAGTAAATAGATAATTCTCTGGCATTTAATGCTCCTCTCAGATTTTCCAAGGCAACAGGCGTACCTTCCAGGGACAAGGCTATCACTCGGGTCAGAGGTATAATGGTGGCTCCTACCATGACAGGAACGCTGGTCGCGCCAACCACCGCTACCAGGGCGACGGTGGCTCTTCTGGTCCCTCGCAGCACTCGCACAGCTCGAGAGGTCCCCACCATCCTTCCACGTCCTCCTACAACCAAGAGCGACCGTCTCACAACGGGCTGCCTCAAAGGCTTCCGCGGACGCACTGCCCTTGACATTGGAAATCCCGTACTTAATCAAACCCATCTCCTAATCCTCGCACTCCCCTCCCCTCCACATCCTCCCCCGTACTAACTCCTCTCAATGAAGAATAGAATACAAGTTTACATATTTCCGTCAGTTGAGCTGTAGTGCCACCTCTCTACATCAATCCATTCATCCTTCAAACTTGAAAAGCTCTCACTGTTCTGTCATCGCTCTTCCTTTTCCATCCTGTTGAAGTAACAGCTTCTATCTTTAGGCCCCCTTTGAGAGATCTCATCGCTATGCTATCGTCAGTCTATGCCATTATTTTTCGCAGTTAAGCTGTCTGTCGGAGACTGACACGATTTCCTGCAAAAATTTGTGCACTATTGAAGTTGAACTCTTAGTACTATTTCTATTTTTGCTGTGGCTTATGTCAGCTCTCTGATGTGCACCTCAGATCCTTTTTTTTTTTTTTTCTCGTCTCCCAGAACCATTTCAATGCCTTCACTGTGGAAAAGCGTAGTGAAAGTGCAAAAGTAGTTCTAGCAGTAACAGAGGTTTTTGTTATCAGGAGAGTAGACTTACAATCAACACTACAGACTATCGTTAATCTTTACAAGAAGGTAAAAAAACATATCAAACTGTAATCCAGAGCTTTTCATATGGCTGCTACAAACCATAGGGAACATGTTAACACTAGGACGTAGATGTGTTTGAGAGTATCTGTGAACACAGAAGTTGCCCTCTTAAAGAAATAGTTTGACATTTGAGAAATAGCTCCTTCTGTTTCTTGCAGAGTTGGAAAAGAAGATTGTCTCCAAGCTTGTGTCTGTGCACTAAATATGAAGCAGCCGTGATGGAAATTGATACAATTTCATTGCTGTTAGCAATTCTGCTTATCTGTCCGATTCTTTATCGATTCCCATATTGAATTCTGATCAACTTTGTGGAAAAAACTAGGCCTATGCAGATTTTCAGCACCATGCAACGGTTACATTCATTCACTCTTTCTTCGCTCGTTTTTCTTCCCCTTTAGCACACCAAACTGACAGCAAATCTGGCAACAACAAAAGCCGACCGTTGCGTCGCTTTACGTCGCTGTGTCTCAGCCAAAAAGCTCATGACAACAAAGCATATTTACCCTGCGCCCAACCCATCAGGGAATATTTCTGTTAAAGAGCTCAATGGCTGAAGAAAAATCGCCTTTTATGACACGCTGGTTTCCAGCTCACTCCCACCTGACTTTAGCTCTTTGTTTACATTCCTGGATTCTCTTCTCGTGCGCTGAGCTGAAGGGCCAATTAGTGATTTCATTTACTGCCGGGCTTCAATGTTGATTCAACATGCTGAATCAGCTGAAAAACAAATACATAAATAACAAAACGACAAGATAAATGACACACTGCAGTAGGGCGGCAGTCAGTCACTCACCGACGGCAGATTGTGGGCTCGGTGCGTCAGGACCGTTAAATCGATGAAATGAGAGAATTTTTTGGACGGCCTTTTTCTTTTTTTTTTTTTTTTTTTAGGTTTTCTTAATTCAAGAAAAAATCTAAGCCCTCCTGCGTGGCACTGATGTCATCTAAGCATATTTACTCTCATTAACTGACGTGCTGCTCGGTTGAAAAGCAGTGGCACTTGTGCATAAAACAGTATTTACGTGGCATTCCTGGAATTTAAGCCCATGTAGTGTAGACAGACGTTTACGCACAGTGCTGTTGTTTCCAGAAACTTGAAGTGATTGTTTACAGACATTACAATCAATCAGCACTGTCGTCTTTTTTTTTGTGTGAAGTGAAGTCACGCTTTGGGCAGTTTCGTCCTCTGAGTCATGACTGCCACTTGTTTGACGTCATTGTTTTGCGATGCAGGTTTGTCAAAATACTGATGAAAATTGATACGTTTGAAGTCATACTATTCTGATGATTCGGAAAATTTGGAGTCGGTTCTCAACTATAACCAGCTCTCAATTCCCCTTCCTAACCAGCAGCAGATCATCTTAGCACAAAAACTGGAAGTTTTTAAGACAGCTTTGATTCCTCTCCACTCCTCCCAGCATCTCCAAAGTTCATTTATTAACATTTTCTATCTTGTTTGTTTATTTCATACAAAAGCTTTATTTACCATTCAGAGCAAAGCGAGCTGTCCAGCTTGTTTCCGGTCTTTATGCTATGGTGAGCTAATCAGCTGGTGGCTGTAGTTTTATATTTACCACACAGACATGACAAAGGTGTCAATGTTCTCATGTAAGTCTCTGCAAGAAAGAGCATTTCCCAAAACGTCCATCTTTTTCCTTGAAATATTGCCTAAGGCAGTGATGTATCGCCCTCCCACTGGCCAACACTCATCATGTGTGCTGTCGCTGGCTCGCTGTCCATTATTTTATAACAAAGAGAGGGCTCATTACCTTTTGTAGAATACTGTTTAATGATATGTTGAAACTCACGACAAAGGAAACTGTCCACATGCTGTTCTATATTTAGTCCTTGACATTTATTCGGATGGATTTTCTTCTTTGTGTTGTGTTGTTGTTATATGCACACAGACGGCATATTAATGACTTGCTTGCCTTTAGTCACAGAAGGACTTCACATTTGCCTTTCTAGAGACACGGATGTCTGCATCGCGACGGCTTTCTTAATAGACGGTACTTGTAGAGCGGACGTGCGATTTATAAATACATGTATGAGAATTAGATCTTTTCTTCCCCTTTTTTTAAATTCACTCTGTCCCGTCTGTGAAAGTAAAACTGATCAAACTGATGAATGCGTTGGAAGGTTGCGTTGATTTCACAGACTTTCTTTTTGTACGGCTGCCAAGTCGACGCTTTAAGGCTGTTTGTTGTCGGGGTCATCGTAGTGTCCACAGCTTGTGAAGAAAAAGCTGGTGATTACCTCATTGCTGATGTTTTGACACGGCCTGTTTTCAAACCATTTGGGCTCTTATTTAAAGGGACAGGGACCCCTCTGTGATTCCTCGTCTCTTCTTGTTATGTACATACAGTATGTGGAGCTGCGAGGCTGTAGAGTAAGACTGGTTGTTACATAATTGCTGCATTTTCTTCATAATATGTCGTCTTCCTTTGAGCGGACTTTTGGAAAAAATGAATTTATAATACATTCTCTTTCCCCATTTTTGTTTCCTCGTGGGTTTTCTGATCATAGAGAGATTTTTCCTCTTATTTGAGATTCGTAAAAAGTCTTTTCTTCAGTTATTATATTAGTTAATATTGTGGAGAGAGAGTTAACTTGTTTGCAGTATTTGGTTAATGTGTCATTACACATCAGTTGTTTCTTTTGACTAAAATGAATAGTTTCAATTTTGGGAAATACATTTTTTTCTCTGTCTTACAGTCTGAAAACACTTTTGAAAAGGGGTAAATCTATTTTTTGTGTCACTTTAGAGCATTTTTAGGGCTCGTTGATGCCCCCTGTGGTTGCTGGGAAAAAAAACCTACACCTGTGGTTCTCATCAGCAATATTTGCAGTTGGTATTATCTGACCTCAGTGGGCAGTAATGAGATCATTATGGGTAGAAAACATACTTGGTTAAGCTCAATTTATGCTACTGAAAAGGTCTCCATTTGTATTTTTTTGGTTTTACAGGGTAGATTTTAATTAGGGATGCACAATATTGGATTTTTTTGCAGATATGCAACATGCCAATATATAACAACTAATCTGGCTGATTACAGATATTGATATATCCGCTTTTTGTCTCAACCCTAATTTTCATGATCAAGTCTCTTTTGTGGTGGAATTATTATATTATAAATACTCTCATCCTGATGGCCCACCAAATGGAGACATTAGATGCAATGCCTTTAATGTAATATTCATTCACTGTGCAAAATAAGAAAAATGCTCCAACTTAAGGCTGATGTTTTGTAAATATTCACTTTGGTAATAAAAATAAAATATCGGGTTGGCATATTGGCAGAAACAGCGTGTCTGATATTAAATTTTAAAGCCATTATCTGCCGATACAGATGATGTTCCGATATAATTGTGCATCCCTAATTTCAATATTGGAGACTAACCGTTTTGGCAAATATGCGCCTCACCACCCTACCCCAGATTAAGGAACTCAGATTTAGACTGTCCTGAATGTTTGTTTGTTTTTTTAGGTTTCGGTAGGTTACGTGTAGGCATAAGAGGTGACATTAGTTGGGTTCAGGGTGAGAGTCGTAGGGTAACACCTCTTCCCGACTGAACCGTTTAAAAAGGAGCGAGCAAGCAAACATTGGATTGTTTTAATTTGTTTTTCTCATTGAAGATATCCTCACCTGTTAAGCGTATGGGACGCATTTCATGTTTGGCCCAGGTTCTATTTTTGCGAAGCTTTGTCCACCTCTATTTTTAAAGCAACAACAAGCCATGGCTCAGGCTCGACCAGGACTTGAAAGGATCCCTCAAAGTTGTTGTTGCTCGTAATTTATGCAGTTTTTTCAGCCTTCATCCACTAGAGTTCACTGTCTTGCTGTGTGAGGAATCAGAGGCAGAGTATGGGAGAGGTGGGCACTTCCAAAATCCGTCTTGAACTAGACTAGGAAACCGCTTCGTCTCCCAGCCTTATGTTAAAACATACACCTACCAGCACTACTAAAGTTCAGTAATTATCAGGTTTTTCTCATGTGTTTACTCAGTCTAAAACAGTGTAAAAATGAAAGTCTTTTGACCGTTTACAAGAGGTTTTATTTCTTGCTTGCAATCAGTAACCCCTCAGAGTATCCTCTTTTTTGCCTCAAAGTTCTCTACATAACATTGTGTAAATTCAAAAAGAATATGACAAAATCTCACAGTTTGGGGTTTTGTAAATGCAGAAAGTTTAAAAATGAAGGACAATGACGAGCTTTAAAATTCCCACAGATAACGTACTGGATGTGTGTGGCGCTTGATGCTTGAGCTCCACCTTCCTGCATGCCCTCTGCCTGGCAACTGATGAGAGCCAAGAAATAGTTCAGCACATAATTCCCATTAAACATAAAAAAATATTTTTCACAGTTTTGGTTTTGTACGTATTAAAAGATTTTTTTTTTTAAAAAGTCAGTGAACTTAAGACGTGCTGGTAGGCATTTTGTGCCCTTTGGACAAAGCGAGGGGAGCTGTTTGCTGTTTCCAGTCTTTAGACTAAAATAAGTTCTTCGGGCTGTCAGTCTTCTCATCTAACTCTCGGTAAGAAAAAGGAAAAACGTATTTCCTAAAAACTATTCATTTAATTCTTTTCAGGGTGGTTATGAAGACTTTTATTGACTGACGTCTTTGGGGCTGCAGGACAGATGATGAATCAGTTTTTTTTCCGGCTCATTTCTAATGTTAGAGGCACTCAAAGTGGGTCGATTTTGTCTGCTTCGTTTTGACCACTTTTTTGTTTTACATTCCAAACTGTAGGAATATTAGTTTATCACCAAAGAAAAAAATTCGTCCAGTTTTAAAGTTGCTGCCTTTTTTTTTTCCCTCGGCCTGTAAGAATTCCAAAGGGGATAAATCCAACGGTTCACCTTTTCTTCTACTTCACCTTCTTTTTTTCTGTTTCCTTACTGTATATACATATATGTAGCTATATGATTTTTGTGCTCACATGGGGCATTTTGTATGTGATATTCATATTAGGCATAATGGAGGTGAAAACGTCTAGTTCATTCATTCTTCCAGTAGACCTTGTGTCCTTCTTCTCAAGACAACTTTCTGAGACAACTGTAAACTCAAGTGCCTTTTCTCGTCTCCCACCAATTCATTGACATCCCCTCCACCAGAGTATGGACCAAAGACATCAACCGTCCCTGACACCCCTCTCCTCTCATTCTCCCCTCTCACTGAATTGCACACTTTTCATTTACTACGAATAAACAGTTTGCAATACTGACTATGTTCAGGTTTTTTTTGTTTGTTTGTTTTTTTTGTAGGTATACTGACAAACAAAGGTGGTTTCTATCCATCAGACTGCATGCAAACCAGGAGCTGAAACTGAGGTGACAGTGAGGTTTTACAGCGTCAGCAAATTTAACAAAGTAAGCAAACACAGGATATGAGTGATGAAAACGTCATACTGTAGTAGTTTGTCAAAAATACGATAAAAAGATTGTAGTATAGTATGTAGTTAAAAATGCCACCAAAAGGTCATAGTATGGTATGTCATCAAAAATGTCAAACAAAGGTCATGGTATTGTTTTTCATCAAAAATGCCACAAGAACATCAAAGTATAATATTTATTCAAAAATGTCATAGTATATTACACTGTCAAAATGTAACAAAAACATCATAGTAAAGTACAATTCCACAAAAAGGTATTGGAAATGAAATGAAATGAAAACATCATAGTATAGTATGTCATCAAAAAATGACCCAAAACGTAATAGTATAGTATGTTGTCAAAAATTACCCAAAATGACATAAAAATGTTGAAGTATACAATGTATTCAGACATGTGTTTTAAGTCATAGTATATTATGTCATCAAAAATGTCATAAAAACGTCATAGTATAGTATTTCAACCAATGTTAAAAAAAGTCATAGTGTAGTATGTCCTCAAATCTGTAACTAAAACGTCATACAAAAGAACGATACAAAATGATTCGATATTCGTTATATTTTTCTTGGACTCAGTGCTGCACAGATAACGCCTCAACACTTACGTTAAAAACAATAAACACACCATTAACATTAAAAACATAACTGTTATAATAAAAACAGATGTACTATTGCACATAATCCCAGTTACACTACATGTATATTACATATTTCACACACAGAGTCATAAAAACATTTGACATACATCTAGTAATGTAAACAATATAACACTATAAAAACACATAATTCCTCAGGCAGCATTGTTTAAACGTTTAACAGAGATACGAACAAAAACGTTATAGTATGTTATGAAAAATGCCACAAAAACGTCATAGTATTGTCTGTTGTCAAAAATGGCACAAAATGGCACAAAAACGTCATGTAATGTAATTTTATTTAGACAGGGACAGCGCGCAATAAAACATGAACTTTATATAGAACAAGGAGCGATGCATTGAACCAGGTTTTAGCAGAGCTGCTGTTTCCTGCCTGTATTCCCTGAGCAGGTTTGAGGAATACATAAATGACAGTTTGATTAAATAAAATACAAAACATCACTTCATAAGATGTTTACAAACATTATTATACCCGTATCCCACCCTACTGAATCAAGAACAATCAGCCCCCCTCCCACCCCTCAACGTTCACAAATACACGCACAATAAAGAATTTACATTTGCATTATACAAAACTGACCAACAAAGCAAGGCAATAGTGTGGCAAAAATGATTAAATACAACATTTCCAAAAAACTGCTTAGAACCCCATAAAAAAAATCATAAAATAGCATCCCGAGACACGGCATATGGTGTTTTGTGCCGTTTTTGCAAAATCCTTTGCGATAGCATGTCTAGGCATGCTATTTATGAGGTTTTATGGGGTTTTCAGCAGTTTTTTGGAAATGACATATTTTGACATTTTTGCCATACTATAGCCTTGCTTTTTCATTCATTTTTTCAACATGCTATATTATGATGTTTTTAGCCATTTTTGCAAAATCCTTTGCTATGGCATGACCCGGCATGCTATTTTATGAGGTGTTATAGGGTTTCCAGCAGTTTTCTGGAAATGACATATTTTGACATTTTTGCCATACTATAGCCTTGCTTTTTCGGTCATTTTTTCAACATGCTATGTTATGATGCTTTTGGCTGTTTTTGCAACAGCCTTTGCTATGGCATGTTTTTGCATGCTGTTTTATGAGGTTTTATAGGGTTTTCAGTAGTTTTTTGGAAATGTTATATTTTGACATTTTTGCCATACTATAGCCTTGCTTTTTTGGTCATTTTTTCAACATGCTATATTATGATGTTTTTGGCCATTTTTGCAACATCCTTTGATATGGCATGTTTCTGCATGCTATCTTATGAGGTTTTATGGAGTTTTCAGCAATTTTTTGGAAATGACATATTTTGACATTTTTGCCTTGAAAAAGCAAGGCTATAGTATGGCAAAAATGTCAAAATATGTCATTCCCAAAAAACTGCTGGAAACCCTATA